>NC_065539.1:48629250-48941000 GCF_932294415.1 Quercus robur
ACAACGGCGGAGGGGGGATTTGAACCCTAGATGTCTCAATTGGAAACACTAGGAAGTGCCTACCAGTTGAGCTACAAGACTCCTACCGCTTCTGCGTCTATAGTTAATACAGTGGTGAGGATTATTCTTTTCTTGGGACTTGGTACCAGTATCAAATATTTTGCACCATCACTTCCTAGATGTTGTGGTAGCATCAGTCTATGCTTGTTGATCATCATGTTGATCATCAGGATCTGCAAATAGGTGTAGAAACAGAAAACAATGGATTTATAGTTACAAATACATTTTGTTGTCTACATTAACATTTCAAAGCATGATGGACATGGTTTTTAATTGTTAACTCTGAACATTTTTATTCTGAACAAAGTTTCTCTCCAAACTACAAACTCCTCATATATCTCTATATTGAGTGTGAATTTTGAAATTCTAACCATTAGATTGCATGTTCTTATTATATTCTTCATACATGTAAAATTTCAAGAAGATCAAAGATCAATTGCTATTTCATCAAACAAATGTTAAAATTTCAAATTTTTATGATCTCAAAATTGTGTATAAAAAATAAGTTTATTGATCAAATAGTAAATAAAATCCAATTTGAACAAAATTTGATATGCATGTTAAGAACATAAGGAACATGAAATTCAACGGTCAGATTTTCAAAATTCACACAAAAAAAGAGATATATGAGAAGTTTGAAAAGTTTCTCTCCAAACTAGTTTGGAGAAAAACTTTGTTCTTTTATTCTAACGTTCTTTCTCTTAATTTATTTTGTAGGTTGAGAATGAGTCTGGCTTATCTAACTTTATTCCAATACTAATTGGAGACAAAGAAATTTGTGCTGAAATGGAGATATTGCAGCAGAGATTTGATGCTTCTCCTTTTCTGAATGAATCAGAGTTTGCAGCTATTGGTCCTATGTCTGACTTGCGTGAGGTTTCTGCATTGAGACAATCGACATTATCTGAATTTCTTTTAGATGTAGCATGGCTAATTAAGGAGCCTGCATCAGAAAATTTTCAGCAGTTTATCACTGCTTCACAGATTCAAAGATTTAATAGTCTTTTGAGCTTTCTGATGTGTAATAACTCGACCACCATTTTGGAGAAACTGTTACAGAAACTGAAGATTGTGATAAGCAACATGGAATTTAACAGTGTGGCTAAAGGCACTTTTGATGCTGATTTGAGTTTACTACAGAAATACCTTGACAATGCGAGAGCTATTCTTTGCAAAAAACATAAGAAAAGTGAAAGTTCAATGCAATCGGGAGCTGTGCCAAAAGGTGATCATTTTTCTGAAAGCCGCTTTCAAGAAAATATGCTCTTGGTTCCAATCAACAGGAAGGTGAGGACTTAGAATTTTAAAGTTTCTGCTTTTGCTGATTGTGAATCCAGATTTAGAGTTGAAGATTTAAGAGCTGATGAATTGCTGCATTTCTCTTTTCTTCATACTAGCTAACAATACGAATTTATCTGGGGATTGGATTTATGACTTTCTTAATATAAATATCTCAGCAGCATGGCCAGTGACTTGCTCAATGGCACTTCAGCTCTTTGTAAAAACAAGATGGAGGATGCATAATTAGCAATAGTAAAAAAAAAAAGCTGGTCACAATTGTGTCTGGACATGTGAATTTAGCATTTCTGAAATCTGGAAAGAAAGGATAAAGCATGGTCAATGTGAACTTGGAGCTTATAAGGTTTTAAAAATTGTCGCAATTTTGTATGTTATATGTCAACATAAATAAGCTGTCCGATTCTGTTTTTGCAATACACCTCAAAGGGTTGAAGTCAAGCAATTAATGCTAATGCTTTAGCTACTTGTTAAAGCCTTTTTTGGGACCCCCCCTCCCCCCTACTTAGGGTGGGGGTGGAAATCAGTTCTTTTTAGTCTATCTAATTTGAAATTAACAAAAAAGTATTTTTTTTTAACTAAAAAAACAAAAAGTATTTAACATGTAATATTTTAACCATCCAGTTCTTGATTAATTCTTTGTTATGAATTTGCTATAGCGAATATTTTAAATCTCTTCTTATTGACCATAGGTTTGCACTGCTTTTTTGATATGCTACTGGTGTTATATGTTAAGAGCGGTCTTGTTATCTAATTGATGATATCTGAAAACTTGAGAGACATATCCATGATACTTGCCTTTCCAACTGGCATTTATATCTTCATTCAGTTGATTAGTTGGTGCTTTATTTGCAGGATATGGAGATAATCACAAATGATAAGTTGGGGGTAGAGACATGTTCAGCTTCTACTTGTAGAAGTGAGACTGTTCCCCTGTTGAATAGAGAGGTTATCATGAATGTTAACCCTGCATGGCCAAGAAAGTCATGTGGTCGCATTTTTTCTGGGGCAATCTTGGGCTCTCGCCCTGGTATATTTGTAATTGGCTTTGCTGCTGTTTGTTTAGGGATGTGTGCCGTTCTACTTCACCCTCACAAGGTTAGCGAATTTGCAGTTTCTATTCGCAGGTGTCTGTATGATAGAATCTAGAGAAATATTGGATGTTAAAGTCTGTTTCAACCAAAATAGGGCTGACTTCCATCTGTAAATATCAATTGTAAACCAACACTAACTAAACTGTTCAAAGCTTTGACATGTGAATGTGCTCATTGCGTTGGAAGCTTGATATCTAAGTTCAAATTGTCACATCTGCATCAGTCGAACGTTTTTGTTCGTTTGCAGGTTGAGAGTGGGGGCACTATTAGCTTGGGAATAATGTAATTCTATGTATTTTCCTCTTAATTTTGAAAAAAAATTCGATTTTTCTTTTTGCTGTAAGTCTGTAACATTGAGTATTTTTGGTATCAATTCATTATTTTAATATATTTTTATTGCTAATCTTTTTTACATATGATATTTATGTTTAAGTTTAATTGCTTTAACAACAATTGAAACAAAAACCAGAAAAACACGAAAGTAAATTAAAATAAAGTGCACAACATTTTATTTTTGCGGCTGTCCGCGACATGCTGTACTAACATCAATGATCAATTATCAAACGAGTTGCAGTTTATAGTGACAGTCACGCAGTTGAGTTAGTTTTATCTGTTGGATTGGATTGTTAGCTGTTAGGACTCAGGGATTTGTTAGAGAATCAGTTCTGGTTTATAGTTAGAACTAAGCCCTGATTAATTAGTAGATATTTTCCGATTTGAGCTTTACCTTCCTCATACTTGTACAGATTCTATAATAATGAGAACATAATAATTCTCTCTCTTTAATTCTAATTCTTGCTCTTGCTTCTGTAATTTCTTCAACCTCACATTTTATATAAAGAAAATAAAATAATTATTAAATAATTAAATTCTCCATTTTTTTAACCCTTTTACGTTTTTTGAGGCAAACAGTAATTTATCTGTATCATATTTTCTCATTTTCAATCATGAATATTCAGGGAGCAGATATGGAGGTGAAAAGTCTGGCTGGATCTCAGCCGCTCATTGTATTTGTGCAGATGGACTATCAACCAACCATTTGATAGGGATGGCAGTTCTTATTCCTTGCTGATAATTTAAAAATCAGATCCTTGACAATGGGAAATTCAGTTGTATCAAGATTTAAAAGCAATAATAAATTCCATGACATAAGATTAAACAATTAAAATTGTTGCCCCTTTGGACAATTGTTTAGATTTGGATCACAAATGGGGATAGACGAAACTTGCAATATCGTTTTCACAAATCAGACATTGCTCGATGTCCTCATATCGTCACTATTTATTTCCACGAAATTGTCCAACTTTCCGAAAAAATCAAATCAAGTTGTCCTTATATCGTCACCATTTATTTCCACGAAATTGTCCAACTTTCCGAAAAAATCAATGTCAATATCGGCTTTGGTGCAATTCAAGTACTCCTATTTGTTTGGACTCCCTTTCCCTGTAAGAGCCTTTCTCTGTTATAGAGTTTGTTATTGGATCCTAAAATTTTATTCATCCATTTTAAATGAGTGGTCCAATTCGAGGCTTATGAATCGGTTTTCTTTTTCTTTTTTTTCTTTTTTTTCTTTTTTTTTTGGGGAAAGAAGGTAGAAAAGTGTATGGATAAGATTTTAGAAATTTTATATATATATATATTTGGAGAGAGAGACATTTTAGAAATTACATCAAAACTCTATATGATCTTATCTATTTATACCTAACTACTTAATGATTTCTTCATACTAATTGGGCGGGCTATTGAGTATGGTGTTAAATTATCCATTCAAGCTAATACATTTTAGGTTAAGTTGCATATTTGGTTCTCAATCTTTGACATTTGTTCCCAAATCGTTCTTATTTTTTAAGATGTTTCAAAAAGTTTCTTATAATAATCTTATATATGAAAATTCTAATGTAGTAAATTTAATTCTAGAAACCAAGGTCACATTAATGACGTGGAGTCTAGTCTATGATATGACATGATGTCTGCATGCCATATCAACATTTTCCAATTATTAGCTGATGATAAGGATATTTTGATACAAATTTTTGAAAGTATAAGAACTAAAGGGAAACATTTTAAGTATAAGAATGATTTCTAAACAATGATAAAAGGTTGAAGACCAAAAAACTATACAAATTACTGTTCATAGTTATACCATTCATTTTAATTTGCCAAATGCTCCAAATGACTAAAAGTTTTTCAGCCAAATCTACATGGGATTGTTTGGTTTGTTTTAGGTGTTTTAAGGGGGTTAAACTTTATTTAGTTGAAATGCTTTGTAGTGTTTTGAGTTTTTGTCAAATTATAGTGAATAGTATTTTAAAGTTATGAATTTATACCGTATGAATAGTGAATGTCCAACTTTCCAAAAAAAAAAAAATAATAATGTCATTATCGGCTTTGGGGCAATTCAAGCATACGTTTGGACTTGGAGTTTGGACTCCCTTTATCTATTTAGAGTTTGTTACTTGTTCCTAAAACTTTTATTCATCCATTTTAAAAGAGCAAGTTTCCCAAAAAAATCAACGTCGTTGTCAGCTTTGGGAGAAATTGTACCGCCCTCATGGTGGACTACGTTATTTGTCCACCATTTCAGTAAAAGATTTTCACCTATTTAAAATTGCTGAGTTAGTATTTAGTTTTTATTTAAAACTCCACAATTTTAAACAAGTAAGAGTCTTTTACTGGAATAGTGGACCATATCACTTGTCTACCATGAGGACTTTATAATTTCTCTAGCTTTAGGGCAATTCAAGCATTCATTTGGACTCCCTTCTTTGTCATTGGTTCCTAAAAATTTATTCATCAATTTTAAATGAGTGGGTTTAATATTTTCACCTCATCAATTAATACCATATTTAATTATTTAGATTATTGATTGCTTGAACAAATCCGCTTTAAAGTGTATGAATAGGATTTTTTTTTTTTTTTTTTTGGGTTGTAAAGAAGGTAGAAAAGTGTATGAATAAAAATTTAGAAATTACTTTTCTTTTTTAGAGGGAGATTTTAGAAATTACTTGAAAACTCTAGATGATATTATTCATTTATACGTAATTACTAAATGAACTCTTCTAATGGGCGGATATATATATATATGAGAATCAATATGACCTTGGTTAAATACTTAAATTGTATATTTGGTCCTCAATCTTTGACATTTGTTCTCAAACCATATTATATAAAGAAAAATACTAACATAGTAAATTTAATTAAGGAATCCGAGACCAAATGTTAATGATGTGGAGTCTATGATGTGACATGATATTTGCATGTCACATCAACATTTTTCATCTATGATCTATCAAATGAATAATAATATTATATAAGGAAGAATACTAACATAATAAATTTAATTCAAGAAACTGATACCAAATGTTAATAACGTGAAGTCTATGATGTGACATGATGATTGCATGTCACATCAACATATTTCACCTATCAAATAATGATTAGAACATTTTGATACAATATTTTGAAAGTATAATGACTAAAGAGAAACATTTTAAGTGTAATAAAGATGATTTCTAAACAAATCAAAGGTTGTCGACCAAAAAGCTCTACAAATTACTGTTCATACTTTATAAAATCCAAAGTTTAAAAATACCATTCATTTTATTTTGCCAAATGCTCCAAACACTAAAAAGTTTTTCAGTTAAATCTACATGAGAATCTTTGGTTTTTTAGGGATAAGACTAAAGAAGCTTGAAAAACTTTGTAGAGAGTTTTTGTCAAATTATAGTGAATAGTGCTTTAAAATTATGAATTTATAGAATACAAATAATGAATTTAAGAGCTTTTCATAAAAGCTCAAAATTTGAGCTTTACTCTTAAATCTGCTTCAAATTCTAAGAGCTTTTAAGGGGTGTCCTTAAGAGTTCTGGCATGGATTCTGGTCAATTTCATAAATGGTGGTGCATGCCTACAGGCTACAAGGTCAGAGGTGCCGGCTGCAAGAAATTGCTGACAGCAAATATGTATGGGAAAATAAGATTTTGAACTTGCAGACGATGATCAATAAGATTTTGAACTTGCAAAAAAAATAAGATTTTGGCTTCTTGGACTTAATAATAATAATAATAATAACCATGAAAAAGCGATAGATTTGAAAAATAAAAAGTATACCATATATTAAATAGATATTAAGCAATCGATAATTGTTTTTGTTTTTCTTTGTTTTGTGTTTTTTTTTTTGTTTTCCCTTCCTGAGGAAGACTAGGAAGTCAACCTCACCTCACCTCACCTCAAAAGAGAGATCTCTGATTGCTCTTGTTTTACATTCTTGTTTGGTAGCCAATTGTCTAGATTTATTAAGTTAACAAAAAATTCTTGCGGAGCTCAGGGTCCCTAGCGTATAGATTTATCAAGTTTTAGATCAGGTAACATTCACAATCAACTCTCTAAAGTTCTAATAAAAGTTAGGGCTAATATGTTATTGGCAAAGCCGCTAAACAATGGATGCAATTGATGCAATTGATTAAGGCCCCCAAATAAAAGAAGACCCCCACTTGTAAAAAAAAAAATATATATATATATATATAAAATATATTTATCTATACATTTTAATAACAAAAATAAATTTTTTTAATCTTTTTATTGGTCAATAAAATGTATTAAAAATGCTCCATTTTATCCTAAATTGCAGAAGATTAGGAAGGAAAAAAACAATGCACAGTCTCACTGTCACACTCCACACTGACAGTGCGCACTACACAACTTGATACTTTATAGAATAATAGCCTGATAGGACTCAACTATTATTTTATAATCTAAAAAATTTGAAATCAATTTCATGGCTACTTTAAAAAAAAAAAAAAAAAAAAAAAATTTCATGGCTACTTTGCAAGTGCAAGAGATGTCCGCATATAGCTATTAGCTTGCCCCCACCTACACGGCTACACTAGCTACTCACTCACTAACCCAGTAACCCACCCATACGGGCCACACCCAATGTATACCCACTCAAATTAATATACATATATATATATATATTTTATATTTTATGCAAGCTTTTACTTTATGGATTATTATAATTATCACACTAACTAATAATTTGATGTATATCATATCAACTCAATTGTATTATAGTGATGCATAATTTATTAAACTATGTAAAAAATTAATTTTTATTTGTGAAGATTTAGACTTTAAAGTATAAAGTGATCACCGCTTTAGAAAATTTGCAATAACCAATTAGTAATTTTTCATCTCAAAAAGCAAGAAAAATAGATTTTAAATAAAAAAAATTTTCATAAAAATTATTTATTGAATATTTAAATATAAAAAAGATCTCACTTAAAATTTTCGTCTAAAGCCTCCAAAGTTGTTGAGTCGGCCCTGGTTATTAGTTGTTTAAACAACCGATTTCGGTGTTTAAACAACATTACATATATTTTCATTTTTCATCTACACATATTTTCAAAAATTAAAATTAACTATACTAGAAATTTCTTACCAAACAGACCCTTAATTTTGCTAGAAACCCAATTTTCACCATGATATCTACTTCGGCGTGAGCCTTTCTCCACCCTTTATGTGGGTTATTTTCTGTCTCTTTTTTTTTTGGTGGTGGGCCTTTGCCATCCTTTGTAGTGGTTTTCATTGTCCCCTACATAGGTCTTGAGTTAGTCTTATATGGTTGTCTCTTTCGTTGGTAGGTAGTCATACCCTCAAATGCTTTTAGGGTGGCATCGGTTGCACTGATTGGTCTGGATCTAAACTTGCTTTGCTCCTAATGGTTGGATCTCAAGGCTAGAGTTCAACCACTAGGGTCGTTGCCTAAGAATACTTTTTAAATACATCTTTCACCAAACTCACTGTTTTTCTTCTTCTATATACCCATGCCAAAATCTACAAATCAACTTAATATATTATTTATACCAATACCCTCCCATGCGGATACGGCCATACCCAAACCACCGGGTCACCGTCAACACCTCACGCTGGAACTCATCTTGTCAAGAACTACCACTTTGCGGTGTCGCAGCTCGCAAGTCCCACCACCTAGACCCTAAATCACCATTAAGCCAACTAGCCAAGACACATGTGGTACCCTAATATATAATATTATTTTTAACGCATGCATGCTAGCTAGCTGTGATACAATTTGGCTGCTATACTATTAACCTAATAATAAATTAATAATAACCTTCACTAGTGACCACATTCAACAGGACCACATTTGACCTAATTTAGCGTGAGAAAAATGTTCACGTTTTCTGCGTTATTACTATCATAATTGCATTAACAAACATAGACACAGCTATACATAATTCTTTCAATGATTTAATCTTTCTTTTTGTATAATGTTTTGGTTAGGTGAACAAGTTGTTGCTTATTTATAGAAAGAAAGAAAAAAAGGGTTCACATGATGAGACATGACACACACACGTTCATATATTTATTAGTGATGGGGTTTTATGATAAGCTTTACTTAAGTCTGCATGTCGTTAGGCTTTTGGTTCAAAGCTTGGCTGTACATGTATGTTGTAAGTAGACAAATAATTGACTGGTTGGGGTCCTAAGGTTGGATGAAATTAGAGGAAACATTTGTCATTTGTGATTTTTTTTCGCTGGATCCACATCAGACTGACGTTAGAGATTAAATATCTTCATTGTATCTACTCATCATGTTGGGTCCAATGACAGCTAACACTGTCCCAAATCAAGATGATATAAGCATCAAACTAATAGTTTTTTATTTTTTATTTTAATGATTCAATAGTTTCAAGTTTCAACAAGGGAATGAAAAATTTAGATTTTAAATGTCTTTGTTGGAAATATCTAGAAGTGTTAACTAGTTGAATTATAAAATTCTTGACAACAAAAAAACTAACACTTAATTTATTAAATATCTTTCCAAAAAAAGAAGAAGCTCTTTTTTACGTTAAATAAAAAATCTATATTTAAATCCATCCATATCTGGATTATTTGGTAAAAAAAAATTATTATGAAATATATTATAAGTTTTAAATCTTATAGTTAAAGATATATTTTTTTAAAATTGTTATCCTAGATTATTTGAATTCAACATGTTATTTAACGTGGGTTCCGGTCAATTTAATTAGTAAAAACTTTTATTGTTGAATAAAAGATGCGAGATCAAATTTTGCCTACGTCAAGAGTCTAGCTTGGAGCTGAACTGGTTTGTATTTCTTAGTATTTTCAATGGAGAAATTTATGATTCAAATCCTTCTACACTGTTGTTATTATCAAATTATCAAAAAAATCAAGATATTAATAGAGATGATATCTAATATATTGTGTAATCAACATGGGGGTGAAAGAACGAGCCATCATTAAAAAAAATATATATATATATATATATATATATAAAAGAGAATGTTATGATAATTTTTCCTTTCCCAGAAAATGTTAGTGCGGGATGAGTAACAAACAGCTTGTGCAGTTGTGCCTAGTTGTTGTTTACTTTTATAATAGTTGTTATTTTTTTATTGAATACCTTTGACTAAATAATTTGTCTTTTGTCCGTAACGTTGGCTGCATAATATTACTACCAATGAAAATATCATAAGTATACCTTTAGGATATTTCAAATATGTTAATAGATTATTTTAAGAAAATTTTAATATTACTTTTTTAGAAAATATAAAAGTCGTAAGAAAAAGTGAATTAAAATTTTCTTTTTTGATAAAAAATTTCTAAAAACAGTTCTTAAACCAATGCTTTCAGGATATCCGTTAACTTTTTCCAAATACCATTTATAAAACAAAAACCAAAAAACAAAAAAATCATTGGTATATTTTTCAAATGATAAGCTTCTAAAATAATGGAAAGAAATGGTGTGAAGCCAAGTTGCTGAAAGATACAAATGTTTTGTCTGTGGGAGTATTGGAGGATTTTCAAATGATGATAAGCTTCTAAAATAATGGAAAGAAATGGCGTGAAGCCAACTTGCTCAAGGATATAAATGTTTTGTTTGTGGGAGTAATAGTATTCAAGGGTTTTCAAATGATAAGGTTCTAATTACTTTAAAGAAAAGAAAAGAAATGGTGTGACTTTTGAAGCAAATTGCACAAAGACATGATGTTTTACTTTTATTTGTGGGCGTCAATGGCGGAGCCACTTGATGACCAGGGGGGGCCTGGGCCCCCAAAATTTTTGAAAAAAATAATTTTTTTTTTAAAATATTTTAAAAATTTTGTGAATTTTTAAATAACCTTATCATTTTGGTCCCTTATACTTGATAATATACATATATATTTAAGAAAGTCTAAAAATAAACTTAATTTTCATTTAAATAAAATACAATCCATAAATACATATGTCAACAAATTACAATAATTAAATATTCATCATCTTTAAAATGAACACATAAGTATTTTAACAATTATCTCAACAAATAAAAGGGAAAAAATTGAGTTATAAAGCATTGTAAATTACTATTTTACATTTCACACACACACAAATTTATATATGGCCCCTAAAAATAAATTCCTAATTCCGCCACTGGTCGGCGTCTTTGTTTTCCATCAATCAAGCTTCCAAAATAGTGGAAACTGGGAAGTAACGGTTTGAACTTGCTCAAAGATATGATGTTTTGTGGGCTTCTTCTAGATAGGCTGGTCTCTTTGGGAGGATGAATGTGGGGCCGACTTTTGTTAGGCATTTCCTTTTCTATGATTTTTTTGAGTCTAAAGACTAAAGTTGTTCCATTATTTATTTATGCCCAATAGCACTTATTTTATGACTAATATTTGTTTCACACTGATTGTTGCATACAATCGTAACACACAATTTTTGCATTAAACAATTTCATTTCAAAATTTTATGAACCGGAAAGTCACGATTTCAGTGCAAAAATTGTATATATATAATTGTGCAACAATTTTTTATTTATTAAATTTTTAGAAACAACTAGCATGCACTAGTATTTTCGTACCCTTTTTTTAAAGTACTGCATTAAAACAAATGGGTAAAAAAAGTGGGTTTGTAGCTCTTATTAAGACAATGTAATCATATCAGCTAAGACTATAGACTAAGAATCTAAGATGTGGAATCCTCCATCCACATCGAAAAACTGCTAACATGTTTAGCAATGTTGTGAACTACGGAGTTCTCCTATCTACAAGTATGTGAAAAACTAACACTAGCAAAAGAACCTATTAAAATTTTTGTCTCCTCAATCAGATGACCATAGAAGGCAAAAGATTCTTTATTGCTTCTCAAAGGTTTGATGATTATCTCTAAATCACCCAGTGGCGGCTCCAAAAATATTTTTGAGGATGGTCATTAAGAAACTTAAATTATGCAAAATATAATAAAAAGACAACTTCATATATTGACAACACAACACACACACACTCACTCACTCACATGCAAACACATAAAGTTTTACAATTTCCTTCTACGAAATTTCTGATTTTGAAATCATCACATGATAGTCTTATTATTAATGTTGTAAGCTACATCTCTTTTAAAATTTTTCTTAGATTTTTTTATGTAAGGACCTAATATATTGTTAAGGAGACTAAAGTTCAAGGACAAAATTTGGATACAAACTAAGTTGTAGCACAAGGCTACAACTCTCACTAAACAAATTAACATTGCTACATATTTTGCAAATCTAACCATTGAATTGCATGTTCTCTATATTCTTTAAACACATGTCAAGTTTTATGTTAATAGGATGTTATTTACTATTTGCTCATAACTTTATTTTTTATGTATAATTTTAGACTACAAAAACTCGAAATTTAAACATTTGATTGATGACATAGTTATTGATCTTTGATCTTCTTTAAATTTTGCAAGTATAGAGGATATAAGAATAAAATGTAATTAAGTAATGGATTTGTTAAAATTCATAATCAATAAAAAAAATATTAAATGGAGTTGTAGCCTTTGTTTACAACCAAGTTTGTTGTCAAATTTTGTCCAAAAGTTTAGTTATGTTGGACCTAAAAAAAATTTAGGTTTGTCACTAAGTTTTTTTAAAGATAAACAAATCATAAATTTTTAAAAATTATACATAATAATAATTTTTTCTAGGCTAGGGTGGTCACAAGACCACCCTGAACTCTATGTAGAGCCACCAATGAAATCACCCTTAAGAATGAAAGAAGAAATGCTGATATCTTGAGCAAAAGGCAAAGCTTCAACATCATCAATTGATCAAGGGAGAACAATCCTTTCAAACATAGAACCTATGACCAACCCCAGTTCTGGAATGAGGAAGATTGTGGTGAAGAACTTGTTAATATAATAATATTATTATAATAAACCTTTATTTACTATAAAGGGGCATGAAAGTATATTAATAGAGATTACATTTTCCTTCCTCTTATTTTTCTTTCCAACCAAACAAAAGAGCTGTTCATCCTCCAAACCAAACACACATAAATGGAAAATAAAATATTTTCTATCCTCCCAGTTTTTCTTTTTCTCAATATTTTCCGCTCACACTTTTTTACACTCTCAATATTTTTCATCCTTAGGGTCCATTTTGTTGGAAAGATGAAAAAGTAGGAGGATAAAAAATGAGGAGAGAATGGATAGAAGAGATTTTTATGTTTGGTAATAGTTTTTGTTTTCTATTTTTAAAAACTTGTTTTTAGAAATATAAAGAAAAAACAATTTTCTTATATTTTTGAAATACAAAACATGTTTGGTTAGTTAAAATTAAAAAGATAGCTTTTTGAAGAAAAAATTGAAAGTACTAAAATACGTTGTTACTAGGATTTGAACTTTAATGCTAACTTATTAAATGAGACAAATTCATTAAATTAAATGCTTTTTTTCATTAACTTTTAAAAATTAGAAACTGAAAACAGCCTTTTGCATGTTTTCAATTTCCTTCACAAATTGAGTTTTGAGAACAATTTCTGTTTTCTGTTCATTTTGAGTTGCCAAACAAGTTTTTTAGTCTCAAAAATAGAATTTTTTTTTTTTGGAAATAGAAAATAAAGGGAAAAAACGATTACCAAACATACCTTGATAGTTCCTGGGTGAAAAATACAAATAAGAAGAAATAGATAAAAATTTGTTCAAAGTGGAAAGGTAATTTCGTCCAAAATGTCGAGGAGCTTTTGCTCCTCATTTTCACTCTCATTTTATTTGGAGATAAAGTTTTGATGGACCCCGAGAGAAAACAGCCAGATCCTACCAATTTTCTCCCCCCTTCTCCTCCCAACCAAGCACCATTCCCGATAATTTTCTCTCATATTTATCACTCACATTTTTTCATCCTTCCAAAAATCACACGCCAACTAGACATGTTCTTAAATCAAACATAGTGATAGTGTGAGGCCGAAAGCAATAATATATTTTTGACAATTTTCTTTATCTGGCCGGTAAATGTGGACATGAGAAAAATCAAATCATGCATCCAATTTTTTTAGATGAACAATATCCTACTGTCGATTATTTTATTTTGTAACATACCAAATGGAAGACATCAATAGTTTGAATGTGTGATTTCTGCTTTGTTCATTAATAATGACAACTACAAGCGATTTTTATGCGTCATATATATAGTCATTGATATTGAGAGTTTTGGTTTGGACTTTGAAGTTTGGGTACAGGGACAGAGTCATAGAAGTAGCAATTTAATTTAATTTTTTTTTAAATTCTTATCCCCTTATAAAATTTAGAAAATTGGCACAAGGAACTAAACAAAACAAAAATTTATCATCTGTCCCATTTCTTTATTTTTTCTTTACTTTGCATTACTACACTGTGAGATCGTGCATGTGATTATTATTTTTGAATCTTTATGAATTTCAAAACATGCTTGTTATTTTTTTTAATAAAAAAAATTAAAAAGATTGCATGTTTTAAGTTGTTTGGATTTGATTGTTTGTTACTGCAAAAAAAAAATCATCTTTTTGTTTTTTGTTTTTTTGTTTTTTGTTGAGAATACTAAGTATTTAATACACATACGGGGAGAAGGGAGAATGTCTTAAAGAAATTAACAGTGGTGTATATCAAAAAAGGGCTAACTCTTGGATACACAGCACATGCTTTTAATGAGCGTGATTAAGCCGTACTTGAGGGTGTATCATATTATAGTGTGATAATCCCATAGACTTGCAACAATGTTGTTTAGTTGTACCTAATAGATTTTCTTGGTTGAGGCTTTAGCTGCCTGTCTAGCGGTTGTTTTTGCGTAGGAATTGTGCCTAGCTAACGTTTTGGTTGAGGGAGATTGTCTAAGGGTGGTCTTGGCTTTAAGGGGTCCAGTTGGCTGTCACACTTTGTATGGGCATATTGTTGAGGATACTCACCGTTTGGCGAGTCATTTTCAGTCTTATAATTTTAGTCATGCACGAAGGCGTGGGAATTTGTTAGCTCGCGCCCTTGCAAGAAGAGCAGTTTCATCTGCAGATTTTGATGTTTGGGTAGAAGAACTACCTGCGGAGTTGGAAAGTGTATTCCAAACTGATTTAATTTAATATTATGATCTTACATTTTTCTAAAAAAAAGAAAAAAGAAAAAAGAAAAAAAGATTTGCTTGGGTGTTTTTGTTCCCATATTTTACTTGGCAACATTAACTAATTTTTTAACTTGGAAAAAATTTATAGATATGAATTTATTTTATCAGTAGATTTGGGAAAACCAATTACATTAATTTTTTAATTTGGAAAAAATTTATAGATATGAATTTATTTTATCAGTAGATTTGGGAAAACCAATTACATTATTTTATTTTTTGTAAAAGTAAAAATGTAAATAGGTAGAAAACATTTGTTGACTTTCTGTAAGTACTAAAATATATGTAAATTATTTGTTTAAAGTTTAAACTAATGGAGAAAGAAGGTAGTAGGTGTGAAAAAAATTAAGTACTCCGTATAAGAAAATAAGCAAATAAGCCTATACAATCAACAATTGAAAATTTTTACTAAATATTCGGTTTTTGAATTTTATTCAGTTACAACCTTACAAAGCCTCTATTGTAACTTATTTAGTTACTAGCCGTATGCTCGAAAGCTCTTCTATTTTTTTAGATAGAGGTTAATAATTTGTATTTATTATAATCTATAATTTAGAAATATTTTTATTTTTATTTTTTAAACAAATAAAAAGTACAAACTTTAGACATAAGTAATAACTATAATTTCTTTTTTGAACGTGAAGGGAAAAAAATCCTAAATTTTAGGAATTCTTTTTTTTGAATTCAAAATGAAATTTGTTAGTTGACATTTATAATCTTATTTCTAAATAAAATTACCATTCATTAATGAGGGCATTTTTGAATCACATAAAAATTCAGTTGAAAGAACTAAAGAAGGGAATTCTCTTATATATAGTATAGATATAGGTGTTTTTGTTTGGAGGTAAAACAGGGTAGATGAAAAACTTTGGAAAAAATAGAAAGGAAAACTTTTTTTAAGTGTGTTTGGTTGGGTAGAGAGGAATGAAAATAAATGGTGGGACCCATGTGTTTTCTCCCTGGGCTCATCAAAATGTTTTCTCCTCAAAATAGAGAGAAAACTGAATGGGGATAAATTTTTTCTTAATTGACAAAAATGCCCATATGCACATAGGGGTGACAATTCATGTTCGCGTATCGGGTTCGTGTCGTGTCAATTCATGTGTATTCGACGATATAGGTCAACACTAAGTCACTAACCCGACATGTTTATTAAATAGGTCAAGATTTTTCAACCCTAACACGACTCATTTATTAAACGGGTCAGTTATATCGACTTGTTTATCAGATTTTATCAAAATGAAAAAAAAAATTATGAAAAAACAAACAAATAAATATTTTTAATATAAAATTCAGAACTAACGAATAATTGTATTACAAATAATCATTTAAAACTAAAGTATATTACAAATAATCAATCACAATATGTCAAAGAAAATAAACTACAACAACTAATAAGTTTATATACCTAGAGTTTGAAGGGTATATATATATATATATATATATTTTTTTTTTCCACTGGGCAGTAGTAGTGCCATTGCCCTTTTTTGTTTTGTTTTTTGTTTTTTTGTTTTTTCTATTCTTTTTGTTTCTTTTGATTTTCAGTACCGTTGCCCTTCTTTTTTTTTTTTTTTTTTTTTTTTTTTTTTTTTTTTTTTTTTTTTTTTTTTTTTCTCTTGCCAGTAATATTGGCTCTTTTTTTGGGATATTATTTTTATTTTTTAATAAATTTAGGTGATTGCTCTTTTTTTGTGTGTGATTATTTGTCATTTTTTCTTTTGTTTTAATTAAGCATCATTTTTTAACAAGAGTATATGAATAAATTTATTCAAACCCATTTTTTCCATCATTCTACTTTTCCACTTCTAACCAAACAAAAAGGAAAGAAAATAAAATATTTTCTATTCTCCTACGTTTTCATCCTCCAACTATTTTTTATCCTCTCACTTTTCCACATTTCCAACCAAACGGACCCATAGTCTTTTTTTGGAACTTGATTTTCTGAAAATTTAGCTCCAATGTGAAACTTGATTTCATCAAAGTCAAGTTTTATACAATTCAAAGAAACATGGAACTCTAATTTGAGAAAATTGAGTTTCACATTTGCCACATATAATTCAATTGCATAGAGCTTGATTTTGACGAAATCAAATTCTACTTAATTCGAACTCAATTTTGAGAAAATTGAGGTGAAAAAAGCTACTATCTCTATCTTAATTTGTTTGTCTTGTTTAAAGGACAAAATTTAGGTACAATACTTATGTGCTTTTCCTTAGGTTTCATTCCTAAGATTCAGTCATGTGACTGTATTTAACTAAAAATACACTTTCATTTTATGAGGAAAAAAAAACCACATGGTTGAATTTAAAGAAGGAAATCTAAAGAATAGCACCTAACTATTGTACTTAAGTTTTGTCATTGTTTAAAAAACTCAACTTTTTAAGGGAATATTATTTATTATCTTATCTGTTGTATAAAAATTTATAAATTTCCAAAATTACCCTCATTAATTTAAACTATAGAAAAAGGAATGGCATTGACTTTTTAAATAAAGAAAATGGTAAGATATAAATTTTACTTATTGATTTTAAAAAGAGTACTTCATTTAGAAGAGGCTTTATAACAAAATAATTTTAAAACCGAATATTTAACCCCAAAAAAAAAAAAAAAAAAACACTCAACACTTGCTTCCATAACGTTTGACTGTCTTCTATAAAGAAAAGAATACAAGCCAAGAGCGACAAAGTGCTAGTTCCTTCGATTCAAAAGCAAAAAAAAAAATTTAAAAGGAGTTTCATAAACTTCCCTCATGCTTCATGCTTGACAATTGACATCAATTATAATATGTTAGTGCATCCTTTGATTCTATTGACTTCTTCACGTTGCTTTGGTGTGGATTTTACTTAACTTAACTAGTAAAGTTTTTAATAGTTAAATAAGAGATTTGATATTCAATTTTTGCTTACCTCGAAAACTAATTGGTGTCTTGTTTTGATGATAAATAATACAATTATCAGAAGCGGACGTAATAGGTTAAAACTCTATAATTTAAATAAATAAAAAATGTGCGAGGAAAGCGTAAAAGAAGTCAAAAAAAAAAAAAAAAATCACCAAGCACTATTATGACTTTCCTATGATCTTTTTAGCAAAGATAATTATAGACCATTTCAGCTTCCTAATAGGACCTCATCAAGAATTTTCTTTTCATTGCTCCAGTTGGGACATTAGCAAGAAAAATGGTCCTAATAATGATACTAACTTTTCTTTTTTACTCGTCAACTAATTAATAGTCTCTAATTACCTTTTGCACTGTGTGAAAAAAGTTGACAATTGGCCAACATGGAAAATTGGCAATGTCCCAACAATCATTGCATTGCCGGCCATTATATTAATAGAAAATTTTAAGCACAGATAAACTTTGTAAGCTCTATTTATAAAGGGTTGTTCCAAGACCATAAATTATTTAATGATTTTTTTGTCGCAACTTTAATATGACAGATTGTAAGTGATTAACCATCACTTACATGTGAACTTACTATTTTTATGTATGAACCCACCCTTTTTTTTTACCATTAATCACACTTTGTCCTGCTGCTTGAAGGTGTGAAAAATTTAGTGGTCTTAGATTTTTTCTTTTAGTGTGCATTTAAATACAACTTATTTTGCTGAAAACTGAAAACACTGTAGTAAAATAATTTTTAAATGTGTGAAAAATTACTGTTTACTTTTTTTTTTTTTTTATTGTTGACAGTGCACCAGGCGCTGATCTTTAAAAAAAAAAAAATAAAGAGCTGAAAATGTGCAAGGAGAACAAACGTGGACGTGAATGTGCTATCCAAACCAACCTTCATTATTAAAAAAATAAAAAAATAAATAAATAAACATACTCATCAGTCCAAATAAGAACCACGTAAGCAGAGATAAATACTGTAATAAAATAATTTTTAAATATATAAAAAATTACTATTCATCTTTTTTTTTACTGTTCATACGATTTGGTGACAGTGCAGCAGGCGCTGGTCTTAAAAAAAAAAAAAAAAAAAAAAAAAAAGCTGAAAATGCGTAAGGAGAACAAACGTGGACGTGAGTGTGCTATCCAAACCAACCTTTATTAAAAAAAAAAAAAAAAAAAAAAGAAAAAAAAGAAAAGAAAAAGAAGGTACCCATCAGTCCAAGTAAGAACCACGTAAGCAGAGATAAACAATCAGAAGTAATCATGCATTCTAGACAAAAAAAAAAAAAAAATTCACATGCAAATTGGCAAAGTGCTTGCCCAGTTTCATCAGATCTCTGATTCCCTACTCCATTTTCAACAGTCTGAATATTGGTTGTATGTATCTTGTTTAATCACCACGTCAGTGCCAGCCATATCCCACATGCAATTGTATTCTATGTTTCTTTTACATCTTTCTAATTGTTAACCAAATTTTTTGTTTATCAATCGGTGCTATCAGACAAAATCTAAAAAAAATCTAGTTGTTTACTACACGTATAAATACCTCAGAACAAATCCATATCTTTGCTCACAACAAGTCCTAGTCCTCGACTCCTTAGTCCTTTCCCACTTTATTTTTTTTCATACTATTGTGGTGTTCTGTTTGGAGAGAGAGAGAGATATGGCAATTGGACAAGTTAAGGATGCTGAGAGTAGTGATGAAATAAATGGCCTTCAAGATTTGGAACAGCCATTCATCCAGCAAGATAATATTGTTTCCCATAAAGATGATAAAAATGTTGAAGGTGGATCCATTGGAATGGTTTTGCTCAGTACATGTGTTGCTGTTTGTGGCTCTTTTGAATTTGGATCATGTGTAAGTATATTTCACTTCTCTCTTATACGTCTCCAACAAAAAGCAGCTTAGGAGTCCAACTTTTTTCCAAAATGTAATGGCATTCCTGGTTTAAGAGAGTTTCTGGGGTTACTAAATCTGTTTCTTTTTTTGTTTTTTCTTTTGGTTAGGAACCAAAAAAGAAAAGAAAAAAAAAAAAAACAAAAAGAATAAAAAAAGATATCAGGTTTGTTTAGCTTAAGTTATTATTTTGGCAGGTGGGCTATTCAGCACCCACTCAATCTGCAATCACAGAAGAACTTAATCTTTCCGTAGCTGAGGTAGGGCTTCTTTTCCTCTCTCTTTTAAGATATAATATCAAAATTATATGAATTGCTACTAATTTATTGAATGTCATATGACAGTACTCCATGTTTGGCTCCATATTAACAATTGGAGCAATGTTTGGTGCCATCACAAGTGGTAAAATTGCAGACTTTGTTGGTCGAAAAGGGGTATATTAAACTTGAAACTGATTAGCTAGTGCTCAACTTTTTCATCTCTATTGCACTTCATACATTTTACAAAGTGATGTGTCACACCAAAGAAATTTATTTATTATTTTTGTTTTTTGTTTTTTTGTTTTTCTTGACTGAGATAGAAATCTATTTTAGTCTAATCTAAGTGTGTACGTGTGTGATACTCTCTCTAGGAGATTTAAACCCTAGCTCTTTCCCCCTACACCCACACCCACACCCACACCCACACCCTCACAAGCACTTATATATATGGAGTAGCAATCACGCTAAATGTGTGCGGTAGTATTTATTATTGTTGTTGATCTGGCACTATAATCACATTTATTGTCATATCATTTTGTAAGATTTTTGTAGTGAAATTGGTATTAGTTTTATCTTTTTCATTGTACTAAACTTTCTGGAGATTTAATGGGAGCAGGCAATGAGGATGTCAGGTGTTTTCTGCATTGCAGGATGGCTTGCTGTATATTTCTCTAAGGTATGCACTGTCATCTTGCTGAAATTACTAGCTGTTATGGTTTTTTTTAATTATTATTTATTTTTGCACGGCTTTAATATAGGGAGCTATTTCACTTGACATGGGAAGGTTGTTCACAGGATATGGAATTGGAGTTTTTTCTTATGTGGTAATTATTTAATATCTACATCCCTTTATTATTTTGTCACCTTGTAATGATAAAATTTCGAAATTTTAACAAAATTTAACTAAGTGGATTAACAGGTGCCAATATTTATTGCTGAAATTGCTCCAAAGAATCTGCGTGGAGGGCTTACAACATTGAATCAGGTGGGAGAATTAATCATGAAGATTATATTCTTTATGAATCTTGCTAACTGATTGAAGATAAATTGGTCAATATCTTAGTTCTTTCCCTTTTCTTTTGCTTGTTCTGCAGATCATGATTGTCACTGGATCATCAGTTGCATTCTTAGTAGGATCAGTCATAACATGGAGAGCACTTGCTTTGACTGGTAAATTCTAAAATTTAAGTATTTTACTCTATATGGATACAGAAGTGTGTGTGTTGAAAAGAAAATTCTAAAACTTTACTAAATGAAGTGTTGGCTTTGATTTGAAGGGCTTGTTCCATGCATATTCCTTCTTGTGGGTCTATGTTTCGTTCCGGAGTCTCCCAGATGGCTGGTGAGTATTTTAAAAAAAAATGTAAGCAATTTTGTTTTCAAATTAGATATGAGATTGAACAAGAAATGAGACCAAAAGAATGTTATTCTTTGCAGGCAAAGGTTGGCCGTGAGAAAGAATTTCAAGTTGCGCTACGAAAACTTCGTGGCAAAGATGCTGATATTACTTTTGAAGCTGCTGAAATTAAAGTACTTCCCTTCATAACACCCATGTAAAGCTTGCTAATGTAAATTTGTATGTCTGAGGAACTGACTCCTTATGTTTCTTGGCAGGATTATTTTGAAACTCTTAAGACACTTCCAAAGGCTAAAATGCTGGATTTGTTCCAAAGCAGACATATTCGCTCCATGATTGTACGTGTCTTTTTTATATCTATAGAAATGTGCATTTGGATTAGGTTATTGTTGAAAACTTATATGCTTATTTACTGGAAGTTAATAAAATTTCAGTTGTACATAGAAGAAGTGAGACTTCAATAAATTGTACATATGCAAATAAGTAGAAAAATTAAAAGAAAAAAGCTGATCCAAACTTACTGAAGTATGTTTAGGCTGGTTATCTGAGAGGCCTTTTATGTTGTACTAATACTTGCTGTTTAGTGACTATTTTCAGATTGGAGTAGGAATAATGATATGTCAACAATTCACAGGAATAAATGGAATAGGTTTCTATGCAAGTGAAATCTTTGCAGAAGCTGGTAATTCTGTGTTTCTATACACTTCATTCCTTATGCCCTTTTTTTTAACGCGTCTTTTCTCTTGAAACTTATTTCTAATCCTTTCATATCACTTCATTTCTTTGGAACTTATTTTTTAATTGAATTATCTAAACTGCAGGGGCTTCTCTGGCCAAAATTGGAACCATAGCTTATGCCTGTATTCAGGTATA
This sequence comes from Quercus robur, assembly GCF_932294415.1. Lineage (NCBI taxonomy): Eukaryota > Viridiplantae > Streptophyta > Magnoliopsida > Fagales > Fagaceae > Quercus > Quercus robur. Next base: position 48,651,417 of record NC_065539.1, read on the forward strand.
ATTTCTACCACTGTCCTCAAAGTCACATCATTAATTCTTAATCCAAACTCAGATTATCTGATATTGATTCACAGGTTCCAATAACTATAGTGGGCGCAATGATGATTGACAAATCTGGAAGAAAGCCACTTATTTTGGTAGATAATGTTATAGCATTTATTTTTGAAACTTATGAAAATTAAATCAGAGGGAGAGTAGAGTAATGAAAATTGTTTTTGTGTATGAAGATTTCTGCAACTGGGACATTTCTGGGCTGCTTTGTAACAGGCACTTCTTTCTTTCTCAAGGTAAGCCATCAAAATTATCCCTGTGTATTAAAAAGTACTCTTTTATCTAGTTGTTTCTTTTACATTTTAGTCTGAACTTTATTTTTTGATCATTATGAATCAGGGCCACAACTTGTTGCCTGAGTGGGCACCAATATTAACTTTTGTTGGAGTGCTGGTAAATTAACCATTATAACTGCAAATTTGTGTAGAACATGATCACCTTTTTGCCACTCCAAAATAAATATGGATTTTTATTTTATTGATTTTATTTTATTTTTTCATTTAAATCAGTTTTTCATAGTATTTTTCTCTATTGGAATGGGAGCAGTCCCTTGGCTGATTATGTCTGAGGTAACTTTCTACATTTTCAAAGTGAATTTGTATGTTTGTTTAACAAATTAGCATTCAGTAACATGATAATTTCATTGAGCTTATCTGAAACCTATTGTTTTGCAGATTTTTCCAATTGAATTGAAGGGGGCTGCTGGGAGCTTGGTGGTGCTAGTGAACTGGTTGGGTGCTTGGTTAATTTCATATACATTCAACTTTCTTTTTACCTGGAGTTCCTCAGGTAAAGAAAAACAATAAGTCTAATGACAACATTTTTCATAATAACTGAGATGACAGGTTGTTATCAGTGGTGATCCCATGTGAAAGTGATGTTGTGTTAATTATAACCTGCCACCTCAAGAAATTGTGAAAAAAATTTGTGGATTTCTTTTGTTTGTAGCATTGTTAGCACCAAACAAGTGCATTGTAAGTTTGCATTCTTGTATAACTGACACTTCTATGTTTGATTTTTCTTTTCTAGGCACTTTTTTCCTCTACTCCGCATTCTCTTTGATGGCTGTTCTATTTGTGGCAAAGGTAGTTCCAGAAACCAAAGGAAAAACACTAGAAGAAATTCAACAATGCATAAACTCCTAGAGAGGGAGAAGGCTACAAAATAAGAGAACGAACAACAGCTGGAGAAGCTCCTTGACAATTTGAGTTGATTGTGGCTCAAGAAGTATCATCTTTATTTGGTGTTGAAAATCCAAGTTCAAACGTGGCAAGAAGATACTAAACATTTTATTAACAAATTCTTTGGGCACCAAGTGATGCGGGAGACGCAAGAAGATTTTAATTTAGTATTATTTATGTTTGCAAGTCAATTGTATTTTTTATGTTTTAGGTTCTAGTAGTTTATTAGGTTATTAATATTTTAATTTGGAAGTAAGGTTATTTTTGTAATAAAGCAATTAGAGTTTCCTAGCCAATTAGAATTAGGGTTTAGTCATCCTTTATAAGCAACCTATTGTAATCCTTGAGGAGATAGTTGATATTTTGATGAATGAAAAAAAATGGTTGTTTGGTCTTTCTTTGGTCTGGTACTGACTCTAGGTCTACCCTAGGTGCTGACTTCTAGTGGTTTTCCCGTTTGGTGCTGACTCCAAGTAAGGCCTAGGTGTTGACTCCTAGGTCATGTCCCTTTATTGTTGTTTTAGTTTTATTCTGGTTGTCCTACGTCATATTTGGTATCAAAGCAAACATTGATCTGTTGAAGCATCACCGCAGGAAAGAACCAAAAAATATCACCAAAAAAAAAAAATTAAAACTTTCACTGCCTTGTTTCTCATCCCATCAAACCACAATACCCACACAAAAGCCAACCACCATAAAGGAAACCAAATCTAGAAAACCCATAACCCACTCCACCAGAACAATATCGCAAGAATTCGTTAATACCGATCTCACCTCGTCGTTCGAAAGCCATTGCCCACAACTATCACAAGCTGCCAAAAGGGTTAGCCACCACAACCACAACACCGTCGGAAGGCTCAGCCTCGCACGCCGCTAGTTCTACTGCAATGCCAAACCTGCATCTATCCTATCTCATGAGGTAACCCATTGGCCTGTCTAAATTCCCCTAGTCCCCTTCTTTAGCCATTTACATGACATACTTGATCTGATTAACCTTATACTTATCTGACCAAGCTTTTTGTTTTTATTATTATTATTTTTTTTTTAAAAAAAACTAGCGCATTTGTCTCTCAAAATTCTACCTAACCCATTAGCCACTCAGACACAATTTTACCCGGCCCAAATAAAGAACCCAACATAGCCCATTATAAATTTAGCTTAATCCAATAAACCAACACCCAATTAAAAAAAAAAAAAAAAGTCATCCTATTGCAAAACCCACAGCCCGATCCTTTTAACAAGCCCCAAGTCCAGCTTATACAACTCCAGTTTTCCTTTAAAAGTAGAAGACTCGGCCCCCACAAAAAAAAAAAAAATATCAGAACATCAGTTCAACTTTCGATCTCTGTGTGTTGTGCCCCTAAGTTTGAGCTAAAAAAAAAAAATGACTTCCTTTCATAGTGAACTTTAGAAGCAGCTTAAGGAGGCTGGGAATAGACTCCTTAACCCTCCTTCCTCCATTGATGACCTCTTTACTCTTCTTGATGAAGTTTAAAATTTGTTAGTATATGTGGAGCAAGTACCATCCAAATCAGTGCGAGGTGCACTTTTTCCCTCAGTAAAGGCTCTAATCAATAATAAACTTTTGAGACATGCTGAAATGGATGTGAAGATTTCAGTTGTATCTTGCATTATCGAGATTACAAGAATAACAGCACCAGATGCCCTATATAAGGATGAGCAAATGAAAGAAATATTTCAGTTGATTGTGACAGCATTTGAAAATATGTCTCGTGTGTCTACTCGCTCTTATAAGAAGGTGACTTCAATTCTTGATACCATTGCGAAGGTCAAGTTATGCTTGGTGATGTTGGATCTTGAGTGTGATGCATTGGTTGTTGAGATGTTTCAAAGTTTCTTGGAGATAGTTAGGTCCAACCATCCACCTGCTGTACTTTTAGCCATAGAAACAATTATGAATCTGGTTATAGATGAAAGTGAAGACATTTCCTTGGATCTTCTTAGTTCACTTTTTGCTATGGTAAGAAAGGCAAATTAGAATGTTTCACCTATTTCATGGACAATGAGGGAGCAAATAATCACTAGGATTAATGCCCAGCTAGAAAAGATAATGGCACCCACTCAAAAACTACCCAACAAGTTTGAGGGTGCACATGATGTGAAAGTTGAAGTTGTTGAACGTGCTTTTGATCAACCCTCCACCTTCCTTGAAGGTCTACATCTTGGTGAAGTTGAAGAGGTTAAAACCACAGTGCTTTCTATGGTTCATACGGTTCAAGACGAGTTTATACTAATTCCACACATTGATTTTGTTATTCCAAATGAGTTTGATGTGGTGGAATTCAAGGTTTTTCTTTTCCCTGTGCTCCTTAAGGTGATTCCAGACTTGAAGCAAGTGTTACTTGTCAGCATCATAATCCTTCAATGCTTTAAAACTCGAGGTCGAGTTTTCTTCAACCAGAGGAGAATGATGCGTGAGACCCAAGAAGATTTTTATTTAGTATTATTTATGTTTGCAAGTCAATTGTATTTTTTTATATTTTAGGTCCTAGTAGTTTATTAGGCTATTAGTATTTTAATTTGGAAGTAAGGTTATAGTTGTAATAAGGCAATTAGGGTTTCCTAGCCAATTAGAATTAGGGTTTAGCTTTTTCTCAAAAAAAAAAAAAAAAAAAAAAAATTAGGGTTTAGCATTCCTTTATAAGCAACCTATTGTACTCCTTGAGGAGATAGTTTATATTTTGAAGAATGAAAAAAAATGGTCGTTTGGTCTTTCTTTGGTTTGGTGCTAACTCCAGGTCTACCCTAGATACTGACTCCTAGGTCATATCCCTTCACTTTATTATTGTTTCAGTTTTGTTCTGGTTGTCTTGCGTCACCAAGTAGATGAAATTTATAGGCAAAAAAAAGAAGGAAAGATAGATGTAATGGAAATTGTGGGTTGGACAAAAGTCAGTAGAGCCTATCAATTGTAAGAAAGATACATGAGAATGCTTCATTGCTTCTACTCGTGTAAAAGAAAGCAAAGGTTGTTACTATTTTTATCCAATATATTTATGAAGAGAGTTTTAAGTTATTTGCTCAGTAATCTTAGTAAAATAATTTACTAAATGCTATAACTACCTGATGCATGAGTTGTTGGTACAAAAGTTCAATTGAAAGTTGAAACTAAAAAGAAAATCAATTAAACAGTAATGATGAGTTTTGGTCATAGCAATGTACCAAACCAGTTCTATTTTTCAAGAACTCAAATAGTTCAGAGGTTGATTGAGGGATGAGGCTTTGAAAAAGAACTAGATGTCTCAGGTTCAGATTTCATTCTTTTTGGCTGTTGATACACTTAATTTGTGGGTGATTATATGTATAATAATTAATAAGATTACCCAAAAAAATAAAAATGTTCTTATTTTTCAAGTCCCCTTTTAGTTCTTGAGCACAAGTCAATGCAACTGACCTGTGTAAATAACCGTAATAATGTACCCTACTTGCCAAAAGATAAAAAGGTCAAATCACACACCCTTTACGACTTGTATTATAGCTTTGTGCTAGTGGTGGGCTAAGCTAAGCCAGGCTGTTAACTTTTGAACATTTTGAACTCGATCCATATTTTATCACAGGTTTCAATGCTTAAACAAATATTGATTTTCAAAATATCATTAACAGAATCTTGAATAGTGCTTGTCGACACAACAAGACAATAATAAATACGGTGTATATCATTCTACCGATGTAAACAATAATACTTTTTGCAAAAGGACATCCCACTATATAAAAAGAACATACAATAATACCTTTTGCAAAAGGACATCCCACTATATAAAAAGAACATTTTACTATGCAAAATGGCCCATCATTCCACCGATACAAATAATAAACGCATTAAAATAATATTGCATCTCAATTCATAAAAATTCATTCCAACTCATTTCAAAATCACAACTTTTTACATTGTGCAAATTCTAAAAAAAGGATCAGGCCGAAGCCGGCCCATCTAGCATGTTACAGATATTAGCCTAAGCCCAAGTGGGCCCAAACAATTACAGATCCTGACAGACCACATGGGCCTAAAGGCCCATAAGCGATAACGAGCTTGACAGACAGACAGAATTCACATTTATACAATCCAACACGTTTCGCTCCAATTTCCCACACAAAAAAAAAAAAAAAAGATTAATTCATTTTTTAATACAAAGTGCCTCTTTTTTTTATTTTTTTTATTTTATAAAATTACTATTTTTAACTCTCACACAGAGTTCAAATACGCAACAGAACTACCATTTATATATATATATATATATATATAAAGAATCTGAAATCATTTTCAAACTCAGTCTGATGTTTGTCTTTTTGTTGCTGGATTTCAGGTGTTGTATGTGTTTTGTTAAGCTAGAGATGAATTGGTGGTAATAGAAGAATGCATTTCATCAAATGTAATTATGAACTGTTCAATTCTTAATATACTGGACAAAAGTGTTTGGAGTTCTACCTGTATAATTATTTTCCATTTTTTTATATTACAGGGAAGCCACATTAGGATGTATAATGTGAACAAGGGATGGGAAGTTCAGAAGGACATTCTAGCGAAAAGCTTGAGATGGACCATTACGGATACATAACTATCACCAGAACAGCAATACCTTGTAAGTTTTCAGTGATTATTAAAATAGAAAGCACTGGGTATAATATTGTTAGGATGGAAAATTTATTCACCTGTGCAAGTTTAAATGTCAAAACTTAGTAATGTTAGGTTGTTTGGGTTGGATGGAGGTTTGCCTTTTCTTCTATTAATTCGGCAGAGAAACTTTCTGTGAACTCTTAGCTGATCAAGTATGATGCAAATGGGAAAAAGTCTTATTTCATTTAGGTGTTCATATCTGGTATAAATTGAACTAATTTTTTTTCATTTCAAGCAAGGCCCAACTTAAAATGTTGTTTCTGGTATAATATAGATTACATTGATGAATTTTACTGGATTTGTGGTTTGGCTGTTTTATCTACATTCTACACTTGTGATTTTGTTATTTATTTTCTTCCTGGTCTTCTAGATCTAATAATATATTGTAAGATATTGACAGTTTTAGGATCATGTTTATTTTATTCGTCCTCATAATTTATTTGTTGTGTAGTGTTAATCTGATCCTTTTTTACTTTGTTTTTAATGGAAAAACTGCAGGTCTATGCTAGTATGTCACCAATGGTACATATTGTTAATGTAGGATCTGCTACAATCAATTCTTCTGTTCTTTTTTAAGTACCCTCTGAATTTACCTCTATTTTTTTCTAAGAGAATTGGAGTTATTAGAACGCCTAATAAAGTAGCCTTTTAGTACTTTTATGGATTATTGTCTCTCATCTAAATGCACGGTATGCACCCTTTCATTTGCAGGAAATTCATGATGGTTTGGATTTTTCTGTTGGTGACAATAATGATGAATTTGGGATCATGTTTATTTTATTCGTCCTCATAATTTATTTGTTGTGTAGTGTTAATCTGATCCTTTTTTACTTTGTTTTTAATGGAAAAACTGCAGGTCTATGCTAGTATGTCACCAATGGTACATATTGTTAATGTTGGATCTGCTACAATCAATTCTTCTGTTCTTTTTTAAGTACCCTCTGAATTTACCTCTATTTTTTTCTAAGAGAATTGGAGTTATTAGAACGCCTAATAAAGTAGCCTTTTAGTACTTTTATGGATTATTGTCTCTCATCTAAATGCACGGTATGCACCCTTTAATTTGCAGGAAATTCATGATGGTTTGGATTTTTCTGTTGGTGACAATAATGATGAATTTGGGATTTTCTCTGTAAAAACTGCAAATGATGGGCGAGAGCTTGTAGCTGCAAGTAGCAATAATTCAATATATGTTTGTTTAGGGATGTGTGCCGTTCTACTTCACCCTCACAAGGTTAGTGAATTTGCAGTTTCTATTCGCAGGTGTCTGTTTGATAGAATCTAGAGAAATATTGGATGTTAAAGTGACGCGGACACGAGGTACAAGCCCTCAATTACATGCACTTATAGGAGGAAAAGCAAAAAGAAGACGGTTCAACTTATGGCCTTATGGATGGAGCCTATTAGTTATTGGGCTTGAGATTAAGCAAGTCCGAACATTTAATAATTAGGGTTTCTTGATGCATTTTTATTATTAGCTATTTAAACACTTTTTTCTAATTATTGTAAGACAGTTTTTGAGAATTATTAAAAAAACGTGTGTTTTCTTTTCATTGGTGTCGACTCTAGTTTTGCTTGGTGCTGACTCCAAGCATCCCTTAGGTACTGACTCCTAAGATTTATCTTTTGTTCTATTGTTAGTGTGGTTGTAGGGCTGACTTCCATCTGTAAATATCAATTGTAAACCAACACTAACTAAGCTGTTCAAAGTTTTGACATGTGAATGTGCTCATTGCGTTGGAAGCTTGATATCTAAGTTCAAATTGTCACATCTGCATCAGTCGAACGTTTTTGTTCATTTGCAGGTTGAGAGTGGGGGCACTATTAGCTTGGGAATAATGTAATTCTATGTATTTTCCTCTTAATTTTGAAAAAAAAAAAATCGATTTTTCTTTTTGCTTTAAGTCTGTAACATTGAGTTTTTTTTGGTATCATCAATTCATTATTCTAATATATTTTTATTGCTAATCTATTTTACATATGATATTTATGTTTAAGTTTAATTGCTTTAACAACAATTGAAACAAAAACCAGAAAAACACGAAAGTAAATTTAAATAAAACACAACATTTTATTTTTGCGGCTGTCCGCGACACGCTGTACTAACATCAATGATCAATTATCAAACGAGTTGCAGTTTATAGTGACAGTCACGCAGTTGAGTTAGTTTTATCTGTTGGATTGGATTGTTAGCTGTTAGGACTCAAGGATTTGTTAGAGAATCAGTTCTGGTTTATAGTTAGAACTAAGCCCTGGTTAATTAGTAGACATTTTCTGATTTGAGCTTTACCTTCCTCATACTTGTACAGATTCTATAAACAACGACAACATAATCATTTTCTCTCTTTAATTCTAATTCTTGCTCTTGCTTCTGTAATTTCTTCAACCTCGCATTTTATATAAAGAAAATAAAAAAATTATTAAATAATTAAATTCTCCATTTTTTTAAACCCTTTTACTTTTTTTGAGACAAACAGTAATTTGTCTCTATCATATTTTCTCATTTTCAAACATGAATATTCAGGGAGCTGATACGGAGGTAATAAATCTGGCTGGATCTTAGTCGCTCATTGTATTTGTGCAGATGGACTATCAACCAACCATTTGATATGGATGGCAGTTCTTATTCCATGTTGATAATTTAAAAATCAGATCCTTGACAGTGGGAAATTCAATTGTATCAAGATTTAAAAGCAATAATGAATTCCATGACATATGATTAATTTAACAATTAAGATTGTTGCCCCTTTGGACAATTGTTTAGATTTGGATCACAAATGGGGATAGACGAAACTTGCAATATCGTTGTCGCAAATCAGACATTGCGAGTTGTCCTTTTTTATATATATATATATATATATATATATATATTTTTTTTTTTTTTCACGAAACTGTCCAACTTTCCCCCAAAAAAAAATGCAAGTTGTCCTTACATTGTCACTAATTTTTTTTTTTTTTTTTAGAAACTGTCCTTACTTGAATTGTCCTTACATTGTCAATATTTATTTCCGAGTAATGCTACAGACACAAACTATTCTACAAAGATTTTATAAATTGCTGATGTGGCATACTCCACCTCATCTTTTTAAAAATCAAAATACCACATCAGATATTAACAAAGAAAATTAATAAAAGAAAAAAGAAACCCAGATTTGTTTTTCTTCTATACCCTCTCTTTGCGCCTTCCTCTCTTCCTAAACCTAGGCCTCACACTCCGACTAGCGCCTCGCACAAAAGAAAAAAAAAAATTGTCCCATAAAATTCTGTCAGATGGGATTGCAACACTTTAAAAATAAAATTGTCACATTACGGAAAACAACAAACTTATTCGTTGAATATGAATGAATAATCACTAATACCACTTGCAATAATTTCACTACTGAATCTCTTTGAGTGACGAAATTATATGCTTACCTACCAAATTGATTTGTAATCATATAATATATATAATTTCCTTGTTTCTATAGAATGAATACTTTTTGAATAGTAGAATGTTGGCCTGTTTGATTGTGAATGGGTTTAGGAAGAGAGGGAGGCGTCATACATTTGAGGCAGAGAGGGAGGCGCAAAGAGAGGGTTTAGAAGCAAAACAAAACTGGGTTTTTTTTTTTTTTTTAATTTTCTTTGTTAATATCTGATGTGATGTGGTATTTTAGTTTTTAAAAAGTTGAGGTGGAGCATGCCACATCAGCAGTTTGTAAAATGTTTGTAGAATAGTTTGTGCCTGTAGTATTACTCTTTATTTCCACGAAATTGTCCAACTTTCCGAAAAAATCAATTTCAATTTCAGCTTTTGGGCAATTCAAGTACTCTTATTTGTTCTTTCTCAAAAAAAAAAAAAAGCACTCCTATTTGTTTGGACTCCCTTTCCCTATAAGTGCCTTTCTCTATTAGAGTTTGTTATTGGATCCTAAAATTTTATTCATCCAGAATTTATATATATATATAGATATATATTTATATTTTCAAGAGAGACATTTTAGAGATTACATAAAAAAATCTACATGATCTTATCCATTTATACTTAACTACTAAATGATCTCTTTGTCCTAATTGGGCAGGCTAATGACTAATGAGTATGCTGTCAAATTATCTATGCAAGCTAATGTATATTTGGTTCTCAATCTTTGGCATTTGTAAAGATTTGTTTCCAAATCGTTCTTATTCTTTAAAATGTTTCTTATAGTAATCTCATTCTCATGTATGAAAAATACTAATGCAGTAAATTTAATTTAGCACAACTCGCAAATGATATGACATTGTGTTCACAGGCCATGTCAACATTTTCTATCTTTTTTTTTGAGGAAAAGGTAAATGAAACTTTATTACTGGAAAAAACAAACTAAACAACATCCTCCAAATCCCGTGGAAGTTCTTCTATCCACACATCGGTATCAGCAGATAAAACTGCTCGTTCTAGCAATGGCATGAGCTAACTTATTACCCTTTCGATTAATATGCAAAAAATTACAAATAAAAGAAGAAGATAATAGTCTAATCTCATCAATAATATGTCCATACAAAGTCTGCACTTGCCTAGTATCGATAATGGCTTGAATAACTTTCAAAGAGTCCTCTTCAATCACCACATTATGAAGGTTGAGTTCCTGAGCAAAGCAAATGGCCCTACGAGCTACCAAAGCCTCCACCACATCAGCCGAACCTGAGAGCCTCACTCTCTAACTTAACGCAGCCATAACAAGCCCAGCCGAGTCCCTAACAACCACCCCTAAGCCGATGCACCTCTGTTCTAGAAATAAAGCACCATCAAAGTTTACTTTGTAAACACCCGAATCAGGTGGCTTCCAACGCAAATCCATACTCCGAACAACCATCCGCAGATTCACCGATTGCGTATCCCGATACTCTTGCAAAAGCTCTGAAGCTCGGCGCATCACCATCTCAGAACCCCAAGTTTTCTGCCCCTCCCTCACTCTGTTTCACCTCTCCCAGATACCCCAAGCAGCCATAGCGAACAAGGCAATCAGATTAGAGGATCCATGCAAGCATAAAAATTGAAATAGATCACCAAAGTTTGAAAAATGATGAGCACGAAGAAAAGAAAACCGAGCAGCTGACATCCAAATGGGCTTCACCACATCACAGAACCACAAAGCGTGAATCCCATCTTCACCATAGTCACCACAAGCATCACAAATTCCAGAACTCAATACCCGACGCCTGTGCAAATTACATTTAGTGGGCATCGACTCACGGACAGCGTGCCACAGGAAATGTCTCACTTTGTTAGGGACCTTCAGCTTCCAAATACCATTCCATAACCCCTTTCCAGCCTCCACATCCGACGAGCTAGGCTGATCCTGATGCTGTGTTGCTACCAATAAACGATACGCGCTACGGACTGAATACACACCATCAGCCGTGTGAGGCCATATCAAAGCATCAGCTGCCTCATGATTGCTAACATGGATGTTTTTGATGGCTTCAGCTTCCCACAGATAGAAGTTCAAATCAAGAAGCTCCTCATTCCAGAGATTAGTACCAAGTAGCAACAAATCATGGACCATATTCAGAGAAAGGTCCCTCTGTGAAGATAAAATCCTACCCCCACCATCAAAAGGCAGCTAGCGATCACTCTAGATCTTAATATCTCGCCCATCCCCCACCCTCCATCGAGCACCTCTCAAAACACCTTCCCTAGCTTGTAAAATGCTTCGCCAAGTGAAAGAGCAACCCGGAGAGGCTACCGCATCAAAAATATCAACATTTTCTATCTATCAGTTGGCAATAAGGATATTTTGATACAATGTTTTGAAAATATAAGAATCGAAGTGAAACATTTTAAGTATGATTTTTAAAGAAGGATAAAAGGTTGAAGACCAAAAAGCTCTACAAATTATTGTTCATACTTATTCATTTTAATTTGCCAAACGCTCCAAACGCTAAAAAGTTTTTCAATTAAATCTACATGAGATTGTTTGGTTTTGCTTTAAGTGGGTTAAACCTCATTTAGTTGAAAAGCTTTGTAGTGTTTGTCAAATTATAGTGAATAATATTTTAAAGTTATGATTTTATACATTATGAATAATGAATTGTCCAACTTTCTAAAAAAAATCAATTTCATTATCAGCTTTAGTGCAATTTAAGCATACACTCTCCGAAGCACAGAAGCCTCCCAGTCTACCTATGGCCATCTTCTTAAGTTTGCTAAATCCACTCTAGTTACCAATAAATGTATTGCCTTCTCCCATATTCGTAGAATTGGCAATAAAGTAGCTCATAACCTAGCTAAACATGCTAGTCATGTTAGAGGTTTGTCGGTGTGGGTGGAGGATATTCCACCACACCTATATGATGTACTCTTTGCTGATCCCAACTGATATTTGTTTTAATAAAAATAGTAGTCTTCATTCTCAAAAAAAAAAAAAAAAAAAAAAAAAAAAAAAAGCATACGCTTGGAATTTGGAGTTTGGATGCCCTTTATCGATTTAGGGTCTGTTTGGATAGAACTTATTTTGCTGAAATTGAAAACTGAAAATACTGTAGCAAAATAATTTTTAAATGTGTGAATAGTGCCGTAGGATCCATTTTTAATGAAAAAGTTGTTGAAAAGTGGAATTTGTGGGTCCGTGAACAGTGCACGGATGCACTGTTCACCGTAAAAAAGTCAACATTTGTGGTTGCTGTCCATGAAACAGTGCATGAACAGTAACCGCATTCCCTGAAACACGTGAAAACCCAAAAAAAAAGAAAAAAAAGAGGAAAACGCAAAACGTGCAAACACTGAAACGCAACGCGTATCCAAACATCACCTTAGAGTTTGTTACTTGTTCCTAAAACTTGTGGGTCCGTGAATAGTGCACGGATGCACTATTCTCCGCGAAAAAGTCAACATTTGCGGTTACTGTTCATGAAACATTGCATGAACAGTAACCGCATTCCCTGAAACACGTGAAAACCCAAAAAAAAAAGAGGAAAACGCAAAACGTGCAAACACTGAAACGCAACGCGTATCCAAACATCACCTTAGAGTTTGTTACTTGTTCCTAAAACTTTATTCATCCATTTTAAATAAGCAAGTTTCCCAAAAGAAAGCAATGTCGTCGTCAACTTTGGGGCAATTCAAGCTTTTCATTTGGACCCACTTTCTCTGTGAGAGCATTTCTCTATATATTGGATCCTAAAATTTTATTCATCCATTTTAAATGAGTGGTTTAATTTTTTAACATTATCAATTAATACCATATTTATTTATTTAGATTATTGATTACTTGACGAAATCCAATTTAAAGTTTTTTTTTTGAGAGAAAAATCCAATTTAAAGTGTATGAATAGGATTTACTTATTTTATTTTATTGTAAAGAAGGTAGAAAAGTGTATGAATAAAAATTTAGAAATTACTTTTCTTTTTTAGAGGGAGATTTTAGAAATTACTTGAAAACTCTAGATGATCTTATTCATTTATACCTAACTTCAAAATGAACTCTTCATAATGAGTGGGCTAATGAATATGGTGTCAAATTATCCATGCAAGCTAATACATTTTAGGTTAAATTGTGTATATATATATATATATATATATTTTGAGAATCAACGTGACCTTGATTAAATTGTATATTTGGTTATCAATCTTTGACATTTGTTCCCAAATCATCCTTACCTTTAAAATATTTCAAAAAGTTTCTTATAGTAATATTATATGAGGAAAAATACTAAGACAGTAAATTTAATTCAGAAAACTGAGGCTACAAGTTAATAACATGGAGTCTATGATGTGGCATGATGTTCATATATCACATCAACATTTTTCCATCTATGATAAGAACATTTTGATACAATATTTTGAAAGTATAATGACTAAAGAAAAACAATTTAAGTATAACAATAAATATGATTTTTGAACAAATAAAAAGTTGAAAACCAAAAAGCTCTACAAATTACTGTATATGATTTTTTTTTTTTGATAGTCACTGTGCAGTAAGATTATGAACTTGCAGAAGATGATCAAAAGGGAGATGAACCCTGCAGGTATTAATTGCAATGACATTCCACAGTTGCCTCGCCCATCATTTTCATGCCGACCAATAATTCAGTCTCTTCCCCAGCTGTTATCTACCCACAACTTCACTGCACTATTCAATATAATTTGATAGACACTTAAAACACTGCATAACTTTTTAGATAAAGCTTTATATCTCAAAAAATCTATACATTTATATCCCCCTCCATCCAAGGCTAACTTTACTCTATTTCCCTTTCTCACTCTTTATCTCCTCTCAATCCAAACGGACCATTAATACTTGTTATAGCATTGCTAAATGTTCATTATATTGTGAAAGCTCTAATAAAATTCTACTTCCTATAGGCAAACATATGCACCTAATATGATGGCGCGGATGTGTGATTATAAAGGAGAATGATGCTAGGATACTACCAAAGAAAAATGCGAAAGATACTACAAATTTTACCACATAACCTTTATAATTAAACTGATCAAATTGGTGGATATCAATAACATAATAAATGAATGTCAATATTACTTTTTTTATTTTTTAATTGATGACATATTGGTTTTTTAAAGATGTAATAAGATTAGTAGTATCTCTAGCATTAGTCATGTTACAAATTTTACTACATAACCTTTACAAACAAATATGTTATAAATTACCAAAAAAAAAATCATTATTATGTTATTAAAATAAGAAACAATACTAAGTAAAAGCAACAACAAAAAGTTGAAAAAAATAACAAAACTATTACAAATTTAACTATAAAAAGCTTACAAAATGATTTAGCAAAAATATGGTTAGTGGTTAGTGCTACTTCAATAACATAATAAATGAATGTTTAAATAAAAAATAATACTAAGTAAAAGCAACAATAAAAAGTTGAGGAAAATACCAAAACTATTACAAATTATACTATAAAAAGCTTACAAATTGATTTAGCAAAAATATGATTAGTGCTACTTTAATAACATAATAAATGAATGTTTAAATACTTTCTTGTGATTAATGACCTCTTAATTTGTAAGTTTTATGTGGAGTTTTAGTTAACTTAATTACTAAAGTTTTTTTGTAATTGAATAAAATACCTGGGATTTGAACTTCAACTGCACTAAAAATTAAATCCTTAAAATCACTTGTCAACAGTGAAAAGGCATCCTAGTTTTCCATCTTTAACTCAGTGGGGATAAACTTTGGTTTGACAAATGGGTCTGGCAAATGGGTATTTAATTTTCCATAAGGGTGCATTTGGTTGGGGTGAAAACAGGGAAAACTAAAAATAGAAAGAGGAAAATAGGGTGGAAAATGCTGTTTTCCACTGTTTGATTGGGGAAGGAAAATAGGAAAGATAGAAAACCCGAGGGAAAGTTTTCCCTCCCGGGCCCACTTTTTTTATTCTCCTAAATCGGGAGGAAAATGTGGAGAGAAAAGTGCTGCGAAAGCACTTTTACACAAATACCCTCTCTCACCTACCCCTCATTCATGACCTAATGACCCTCTCACCTACCTCTCATTCATGACCTGATGACTTTTGCTTATAAATCATCCTTATCACTTTTGCCTCTTCTCATCCTTACCTTCAAAGCACACCAACGTCCAGGTTCTCTTTTTTTTTTTTTTTTTTCAACGTGACCCCGAAGTGGAAGAATATATATATATATATTTTGTAACTTTTACATTATAATAATATAAATAATAATAAAAAACATATATATATATATATATATATGATATAGTAAATTTTATATTATTTAATGAGTACAAATAAATCTATTTCTTACCTATTATGTAACAAGGGTATAATAGTCAATTTATATAATTTACATTTTCCATCATTCCATTTTTCTCTCTAATCAAATAAAAGAGTTTTTACTACCACGTACCCTTGGTATGGTGGTCACTTCACAAGTATAAGTGTTTGTGGGGTGTGGGGGATAAGGGCCGGTATTCAAGTTTCCAGGAGGGAGTTTCACACACATATACACTTAGATTAGGTTAGAGTAGAAATTCTATCTTATATTAAAAAAAATAAAAGAGTTTTTCACCCTCTCATTTTTCCATCCCTCCAACCAAACACACAAGAGGAAAAACCAAATATTTTCTATCCTCCTATTTTTCCATCCTTCCACAATTTTCCATCTTCTTACTTTTTCACTCCTCCAACCAAACCTATCCTAAAACTGTGACGAGTTAAAGACATTTGCATCTGGGTTCCACCGCCTATCATTGGCATTCACAAAAAGCGGTGCATAGCTTGCCTTTTTAACAACGTCACTGTTCTTTTCAATCCCAAAAAGGAATGCGGCCTGAGGCCTCAGCCAGTCCTGCTAAAAGACTTCCTTTGCCAGCATCTATCCCAGTTACGGCATATTTAACTTAGGTCTCACGCAGTGGAGGTAAACTTTGGTTTGACAAATGGGTCTTGGCTTCCCTATCTTGTGACTTGTGAGTTTGACTTCTTGGACTTAATAGAAATAAAATAATAATTATGAAAAAGTGATAGATTTGAAAAATGAAAGTATATTGTATATTAAATATATATTAAAAGCAATCGATAATTGTTTTTGTTTTTTTGTTTTTTGTTTTCCCTTCCTGAGGAAGTCTACGATGTCAACCTCACCTCACATCTAAAGAGAGATCTGATTTCTCTTGTTTGGTAGCCAATTGTCTAGATTTATCAAGTTAACCAAAGGCCCCTAGTGTACAGATTTATCAAATTTTAGATGGGTAACACTCACAATGACCTCTCTATGCTTCTAAGAAAAGTTATCAAGTTTTAGATGGGTAACATTCGCATTCAACTCTCTGTAGTTCTAATAAAAGTTTTGCTAGAAACCCAATTTTCACCATGAGCTCTATTTTGGCGTGACTCTTTCTCCACCCTTTATGTGGGTTATTCTCTGTTTTTTTTTTTTTTTTTTTGGTGGGCCTTTTACATCCTCTGTGGTGGTTTTCACTGTCCCCTTCATGCGTCTCGAGTCAGTCTTATGTGGTCGTGTCTCTTTCATTGATAGGTAGTTAGACCCTTAAATGCTCTTAGGGGGTGGCATCGGTCCAAATCCGATACTGATTGGTCTGGATCTAAACTGTTTTGTACATAATGGTTAGATCTCAAGGCTAGAGTTCTAACACGAGGGTGGGTTCCTACAAATAGGGGCGGAGGGAGGCGGGGCAAGTGCCCCCTGAACTCACAGAAAGTTCTAAAGTAATACTGCTAAAAGGTCTTATTTACCACTCCTGACATAAATGACAAATAACTTTCTATTTATTGTACAGTACATGATTACATGCCGTAACTTCTCACACATTAACTCTTACATAAACTTTTTCCATGGCAACTTTTCTTACACCACCTGCACTCTTACATAGGATCCGTTTAGGTTGAATTTATTGTTGCTGAAACTGAAAATTGAAAACTGAAAATACTGTAGTAAAATAATTTTTAAATGTGTAAATAGTACCGTGGAACTTATTTTTAATATTTTTTAATATATAAACAGTGTATGTACAGTGCATAAACAGTACATACACTGTTCATTACAGTATATTTTGTCTCCCAAACTCAACAAATGCGGACAAAAGAAAAAAAAAAAAACAAAGGAAAATGCAACACTAAAACGTGGATGCAGGATTCCTTGGAATCCAAACGCCCTCATAATCTCTTATATTAAATCAATGGGTTTCACCTAGTAATGATAAAAATAAAACAACTTGTAAAATATCTCACTTCTTTACTAGGATTAAGATATTGCACCTAATGTAGTTGTTATGAATGACTGAGATTTAAAATTGTAAAAAGTAATTTTAAATCTCAATCATTGAATAAAAAAATTGAAGATAAAAAGTAAAATTGGTAAAAGAATACTGTAAGAGGGAAAGAGGTTAATTGCACCTTGCACTAGATCCTAATCCTTTTACGGCTACTTTTAAGCACACCTCCCATCAAAATTTTTTTTTTTTTTTAATCTTTCTTTTGGTATTAGACCCTTTCAGTCTGAAACCTAGAGTTTCTATTAAGTTTATAAAACCATTCAAGCCATTGAGTTACCTGTAAATATTCATAGGTATATTGCCATACTTTTAATACTTTTACATTGATTTATTTATTTTGAAGAATCAAATTATATTTTTAATCTTGTCCCTTTTAACTAAATTCCTTACTCTGCCATTGCTTACAAATACTTTTAAAATACATTTCCACCAAACTTTCTCTATTTTTCCTCTTCTATACTCTATTAAAATATTTCCCTTTTTTTTTAAAAAATCTTTATATCAAACAATAATTTTATCACAAATCTGTACAAGTCAGCCAAAAGATTTCAAACCTCAGTGAGACAGTGACACCCATGCCAAAATCTACAAATCAACAACATAACCCAATCAACTTTTATAGTTTATAGTTTATACCCATACCCTCCCATACGGCCATACCCAAACCACCGGGTCACCGTGAACACCCCACGCCAGAACTCATCTCATCAAGAACTACCACTTTGCGGTGTCGCAACTCACCATTAAGCCAAGACAGATGTGCTACACTAATAATTTTTTTTTTTTTAAATTTTTTTTAAAGCATGAAGTGACACAATTTGGCTGCTATACTATTAACCTAATAATATATAATATAATAACCTTCATCAACAGGACCACATTTGGCCCAATTTAGAGTGGGAAAAATGTTCACGTTTTCTGCGTTCTTACTATCATAATTGCATATTTGCATTAACAAACACAGACACAGCTAGATATACATATTTATTTCAACGATTCAATCTTTCTTTTTATATAATATTTTGGTTAGGTGAACAAGTTGTTGCCTATCTATAGAATGAAAAAAAACAAAAAAAGGGTTCACGTTACACACACGTTCATATATTTATTAATGATAGGGTTTTATGATATGCTTTACGTCTACGTGTTGTTAGGCTTTTAGTACAAAGTAGGCAAATATTGATTGATTGGGGACGTCCGAAGGTTGGATGAAATTAGAGGAAACAATATTTGTGATTTGTTTCGTTGGATCCACATCAGACTGACGTTAGAGATTTATTACCTTCATTGTATCTTCTCATCATGTTGGGTCCAATGACAGCTAACACTGTCCCAAATCAGGATGATATAAGCATCAAACTGATAGTTTTTTTTAATAATTCAATAGTTTCAATAAAGGAATGAGAAATTTAAATCCTAAATGTTTAGGTTGGAAATATCAGGAATTGTTAACTAATTAAGTTATAAAGCTCTTGACAATAGAAAACTAACACTTAATTTATTAAATATCTTTCCAAAAACAAGAAGAAGCTCTTTTTAAGGAAAAAATTGGCCTTTGTCCTTTTTTAAAAAAACAATCTAGCATTTTGCCCTCTTTCCCAAATTAATTAAGGAATCGCTTCTTTTTTAAAACTCGATTTTCTTTTAACCAAAAAAACATTATCTTAACAAAAAAAAAAAAAAACTCGATTTTCTCAAAATCAAGTTAAGCCCTATAGTGGCGTTTTTAAAGAGCCTATAGTGACATTTTATGAACCTATAGTGGCGTTTTGTAACTCGATTTCCATGAAGTCGAGTTATAGATAAAAAAAAAAAAAAAATGCATATAACTAGATTTCATGGAGATCGAGTTACAAAACGCTACTATAGGTTCCTTAAAATGTCACCATAAGCTCCTTAAAACGCTACTATAGGGCTCTAGAATTTTTTTTTTTTTTTTTTTATAACTCGATTTTGAGAAAATCGAGTTTCAAAAGAGGGCAAAATCGAGTTTCAAAAGAGGGACATTTCCTTAATTAGTTTGGAAAATGGGGCAAAATGCTGGATTTTTTTTTTTGAAAGGGACATTTGCCCATTTTCTCCATCTTTTTAACATTAAATAAAGAATCTATATTTAAACCCATCCATATCTGGATTAGTTGATAAAAAAAAATTATTATGAATGAAATATATTATAAGTTTTAAATCTTATAGTTAATGATATATTTTTTAAATTGTTATCCTAGATTATTTGAATTCAACATGTTATTTAACGTGGGTTCTAGTCAATTTAATTAGTAAAATTTTTTATTATTGAATAAAAGATGTGAGATCAAATTTTGGGCAAAATTTGCCAAACAATGAAAATTCTGAAAAATTTTAGCCGGACAGCACACGTTCAAACTTATTTAGTTAGTTAGACTGTTTTTGAAAGTCGAGTTTGGCAAACTCGACTTTGGGTTGGAATACAGACACAATAGTGGCGTTTTTTTAGTGGCGTTTTCTATAAATGCTGCTATAGCCACTAAAAAAACGCCACTATAGTGTCTGTTTTCTAGCCCAAATCGAGTTTGCCAAACTCGACTGTCAAAAACAGTCTAACTTACTAAATAACTTTGAACATGTGCCACGCGCCTAATTTTTTCCTAGGAATACTCTGTTTGGCAATTTTTTCCTCAAATTTTGCCTACATCAAGATATTAACATGATGTGAAAGAGAGAGCTCTTTACCATCAAATTAAGAGTCTTATAGCTCAACTGGTTGGTACCTTTTAGTATTTTCAATGGAGAAATTTATGATTCAAATACTCTCATCCTATTGTACTATTGAATTATAAAAAAATCAAGATATTAATAGAGATGATAACTAATATATTGTGTAATCAACATGCATGGGGCGAAGGAACGATCTATCATAAAATATATATATATAAAGAGAATGTTATGATAATTTTTCCTTTCCCAGAAAATGTCAGTTCGGGATGAGTAACAAACAGCTTGTGCGGCATGCGCCTAGTTGTTCATTTTTATAAGAGTTGTTATTCTTTTATTGAATACCTTTGACTAAATAATTACTCTTTTGTCCATGACGTTGTCTGCATAATAGTACGTCCAATGAAAATATCATAGGTCATACTTTAGGATATTTCTCAAATATCATTTATAAAACAAAAAATCAATGGTATTCTTTTCAAATGATAAGCTTCTAAAATAATGGAAAGAAATGGTGTGAAGCAAAGTTTCTGAAAGATACAAATGTTTTGTCTGTGGGAGTATTGGAAGATTTTCAAATGATGAGATTCTAATTACTTGCAAGAAAAGAAATGGTGTGACTTTTGAAGTAGATTGCTCAAAGATATGATGTTTTACTTTTATTTGTGGGCGCCTTTGTTTTCCATCGATCAAGCTTCCAAAATAGTGGAAACTGGGAAGTAAAAGTAATGGTTTGAACTTTGGAGGCCAACTTGCTCAAAGATATGATGTTTTGTGGGCTTCTTCTAGATATGATGACTGTGGAGCCGATTTTTGGAAGGCATTTCCTTCTCTATTATTTTTTTGAGTCTAAAGACTAAAGTTGTTCCAGATATGTATATATACACACATACACACACATATATATATATATATTTTAAAAAAAAAATTATGCCCAATATCACTTATTTTATGACTAATATTTGTTTAACACTATGAGTTGTAATGCTTTGAACTGAAATCGTGACTTGAAGTCATAATTTCAGTACAAAAATTGTGTATATATAATTGTGCAACAATTTTTTTATTTTTTAAAATTTTTTAAAACAACAATGTGCACTAGTATTTTCGTACCCTTATTTTAAAGTACTATATTAAAAAAAAAAAGGGTAAAAAAAGTGGGTTTGTAGCTTTTATTAAGAAAATGCAATCATATTAGCTATAAGACTATAGCACTAAGAATCTAAGATGTGGAATGTTCTATTCACACTGAAAAACTGCTAACATGTTTAGCAAAGCTGTGAACTACAAAGTTACCCTATATACAAATATTTGAAAAGCTAACATTAGCAAAAGAACTTGTTAAAATTTTTGTCTCCTCAATCAGATGACCATATAAGGCAAAAGATTCTTCATTGCTTCTCAAAGATTTGATAATTATCTCTAAATCACCCTTAAGATCATGAAATAAGAAATGCTGATATCTTGAGTAAAAAGCAAAACTCTCATCCTCCAAATCAAAAAAGAATCAAAAAGGAAAAGACGAAAACGATTAAGAAATTGATAGTTCCTCAATGAAAAATTCAAATGAGAAGAAATAGATAAAAATTTGTTCAAAGTGGATGGGTAATTTAATTTTGTCCAAAACGCCGAGGAGCTTTTACTCCTCATTTTCACTCATTTTCTTTGGAGATAAAGTTTTGATGGACTCCAAGAGAAAATAGTAAGACCTTACCAATTTTCTCCTCTCTCTCTCTCTCTCCCCCCCCCCCCCTCTAACCAAGCACCATTCCTGATAATTTTCTCTCATATTTTTCACTCACATCAAAAGTCACACCAATCAGATCCAATTTTTTTAAATAAAAAATATTCTACTATCGATTATTTTATTTTGGAACATCCCAAAAGGAAGACACAATAGTTTGAATGTGTGATTTCTGCTTTGTTCATTAATAATGACAACTACAAGCGATCTTTACGCGTCATATAGTCATTGATATTGAGAGTTTTGGTTTGGACTTTGAAGTTTGGGTATAGGGACAGAGTCACAGAAGTAGCAATTTAAAAATTTAAAAAAAAAAAATTCTTATCCCCTTATAAAATTTAGAAAATTGTCACAAGGAACTAAACAAAACAAAAATATATCATCTGTCCCATTTCTTTATTTTTTTTTCTTTACTTTGCATTACTACAATGTGAGATCGTGCATGTGTGTGTTATTTTTGAATCTTTATGAATTTCAAAACATGCTTATTAATTTTTTTAATAAAAAAATTAAAAAGATTGCATGTTTTAAGTTGTTTGGATTTGATTGTTTGTTATTGCAAAACAAATCGCCTTTTAATGAGTGCAATTAAGCCGTACTCGAGGGTGTATCATATTAGAGTGTGATAATCCTATAGACTTGCAACAATGTTGTCTAGTTGTACCTAACCGATTTGCTTGGGTGTTTTTGTTCCCATATTATACTTGGCAACATTAACTAATTTTTTAACTTGGAAAAACTTTATTGATATGAATTTATTTTATCAGTAGATTTTGGAAAAACCAATTACATTATTTTATTTTTTGTAAAAGTAAAAATGTAAATACGTTGAAAACATCTGTTGACTTTCTGTAAATACTAAAATATATGTAAATTATTTGTTTAAAGTTTAAACTAATGGAGAAGGAAGGTAGTAGGTGTGATAAAAATTAAGTACTTCGTATAAGAAAATAACCAAATAAGCCTATACAAACTTACAAAGCGTTTATTGTAACTTATTTAGTTATATAGTCTATTTTTGGAACTTGATTTTTTGAAAGTGTAGCTCCAATGTGAAACTTGATTTCATCAAGTTTTATACAATTCAAAGGAACATGGAGCTCTAATTTGAGAAAATTGAGTTCCACATTTGCCACATATAATTGAATTGCATGGAGCTTGATTTTGACGAAATCAAGTTCTACTTTGAACTCAATTTTGAGAAGATCAAGGTGAAAAAAAGCTACTCCCTCTGTCTTAATTTGTATGCAAAATTTAGGTACAATACTTATGTGTTTTTTCTTAAATTTCTCTTCTAAGATTCAGCCATGTGGCTATATTTAACTAAAAATACACTTTTATCCTATGAGGAAAAAAAACCACATGGTTGAATCTTAAAAAGGAAACCTAAAGAACAGCACCTAAGTATTGTACTTAAGTTTTGTCATTGTTTAAAAAACCCAACTTTTTAAGAAAATATCATTTATTGTCTAATTTGTTGTATAAAAATTTATAAATTTTCAAAACTACCCTCATTAATTTAAACTATAGAAAAAAGAATGACATTGACTTTTTAAATAAAGAAAATAATAAGATATATATTTTATTTATTGATTTTAAAAAGAGTACTTCTCTTTTTTTTTTTTTTTTTTTCTTTTTCTTTTTCTTTTTTTTGGAGAAAGAAAAGAGTACTTCATTTAGAAAAGGCTTTATAACAAAATAATTTTAAAACCGAATATTTAACCCCAAAAAAAAAAAAAAAAAATACTCAACACTTGCTTCCATAACGTTTGACTGTCTTCTATAAAGAAAAGAATACAAGCCAAGAGCGACAAAGTGCTAGCTCCTTCGATTCAGAAGCAATAAAAAATGTTAAAAAGAGTTCCATAAACTTCCCTCATGCTTCATGCTTCATGCTTCATGCTTGACATCAATTATAATATGTTAGTCCATCCTTTGGTTCTATTGACTTCTCTACATTAATTTAGTGTTGGTTTCACTTAACTCAATTAGTAAAGTTTTTAATAGTTTAATAAGAGATTTTGTGTTCAATTTCTGCCCACATTGAAAATTAATTGATGTCTTGTTCTGATGATAAATAGTATAATTATAAAAAGCGGATACAATAAGTTGAAACTCTATAATTTAAATATTAAAAAAAAATGTGCGAGGAAAGCATAAAAGAAGTCACAAAAAAAAAAAAAAAAAAAAAATCACAATCACACAAGCACTATTATGACTCTCCTATGATCTTTTAGCAAGGATAATTATAGATCATTTCAGCTTCCCAATAGGACCCCATCAAGAATTTTATTTTCATTGTCCCAGCTGGCCGGGACATTAGCATGACAAATGGTCCTAATAATGATACTAACTTTGCTTTTTTACTCGTCAACTACTTAATAGTCTATAATCTACCTTTTGCACTGTGTGAAAAAAAAGTTGACAATTGGCCAACATGGAAAATTGGCAATGCCCCAACAATCATTGCATTTGCTGCCCATTATATTATCAGAAAATGGTAAGCAGAGATAAACTTTGTAAGCTCTATTTTATAAAGACTAGTTGGTACTATAAATTATTCGAGGACTCTTATGCTAGACTATAAGTGATTAATCATCACTTACGCATAAACTCATTATTTTCACTCATGAAATTCTGTGGTCTTACATTTTTTCTTTTATATATATATTTTTTTAGAAATTGTACCCATCAGTCCAAGTAAGAACCACGTAAGCAGAGATAAACAATAAGAAGTAATCAAGCATTCTAGACAAAAGAAAATTCGCATGCAAATTGCTTGCCCAGTTTCATCAGATCTATGGTTCCCCACTCCATTTTCAAAAGTCTGAATATTGGTTGTATGTATCTCGTTTAATCACCACGTCAGTGCCAGCTTTATCCCACATGCAGTGGTATTCTATGTTTCTTTTACATGTTTCTAATTGTTAACCAAATTTTTTGTTTATCAATCGGTGCTATCAGACAAAATCTAAAAAAATTTAGTTGTTTACTACAAGTATAAATACCTCAGAACAAATCCATATCTTTGCTCACAAGTCCTAGTCCTTGATTCCTTACTCCTTTCCCACTTCTTATTTTTTTTCATACTAGTTTGGTGTACTGTTTGGAAAGAGAGAGAGAGAGAGAGATAGAGAGAGATATGGCAATTGGACAAGTTAAGGATGCTGAAAGTAGTGATGAAATAAATGGCCTTGAAGATTTGGAACAGCCATTCATCCAGCAAGATAATATTGTTTCCCATAAAGATGATAAAAATGTTGAAGGTGGATCCATTGGAATGGTTTTGCTCAGTACATGTGTTGCTGTTTGTGGCTCTTTTGAATTTGGATCATGTGTAAGTATATTTCACTTCTCTCTTATACGTCTCCAACAAAAAGCAGCTTAGGAGTCTAGGAAAAAAGTTGTTCTTTTTTCCAAAATGTAATGGCATTTCTGGTTTAAGAGAGTTTCTGGGGTTACTAAATCTGTTTCTTTTTTTGTTTTTTCTTTTGGTTAGGAACCAAAAAAGAAAAGAAAAAAAAAAAACAAAGAGAAAAAAAAAAGATATCAGGTTTGTTTAGCTTAAGTTATTATTTTGGCAGGTGGGCTATTCAGCACCCACTCAATCTGCAATCACAGAAGATCTTAATCTTTCTGTAGCTGAGGTAGGGCTTCTTTTCCTCTCTCTTTTGAGATTTAGTATCAAAATTATATGAATTGCTACTAATTTATTGTATGTCATATGACAGTACTCCATGTTTGGCTCCATATTAACAATTGGTGCAATGTTTGGTGCCATCACAAGTGGTAAAATTGCAGACTTCACTGGTCGAAAATGGGTATGTTAAACTTGAAATTGATTAGCTAGTGCTCAACTTTTTCATCTCTATTGTACTACATACATTTTACAAAGTGATGTGTCACGCCAAAGAAATTTATTTATTATTTTTGTTTTTGTTTTGTTTGTTTGTTTGTTTTTTTGTCTGAGATAGAAATCTACTCTAGTATAATTTAAGTGTATATGTGTGATGCTCCGTCTTGGAAATTTGAATCTCAACTCTTTCCCTCACACTTCACGAGCACTTATACTTGTGGAGTAACCATCACGCTAAGGGTGTGTGATAGTATTTATTATTGTTGTTGATCTGGCACTAACACATTTGTTGTCACATCATTTTGTTAGATTTTTGTAGTGAAATTGGTATTAGTTTTATCATTTTCGTTGTACTAAACTTTCTGGAGATTTAATGGTAGCAGGCAATGACGATGTCAGGTGTTTTCTGCATTGCAGGATGGCTTGCTGTATATTTCTCTAAGGTATGCACTGTTTGCATATGTTAATTCTTAAAGTAAGAAACAAACACTGTCATCTTGCTGAAATTACTAGCTGTTATGGTTTTTTTTAATTATTTTTTATTTTTGCATGGCTTTAATATAGGGAGCTATTTCACTTGACATGGGAAGGTTGTTCACAGGATATGGAATTGGAGTTTTTTCTTATGTGGTAATTATTTAATATCTATATCCCTTTTTTGTTTTGTCACCTTGTAATGATAAAATTTCGAAATTTTAACAAAATTTAACAAAGTGGATGAACAGGTGCCAATATTTATTGCTGAAATTGCTCCAAAGAATTTGCGTGGAGGGCTCACAACATTGAATCAGGTGGGATAATTAATCATGAAGATTATATTCTTTATGAATCTTGCTATCTGATTGAAGATTAATTGGTCAATATCTTAGTTCTTTCCCTTTTCTTTTGCTTGTTCTGCAGCTCATGATTGTCACTGGATCATCAGTTGCATTCTTAGTAGGATCAGTCATAACATGGAGAGCACTTGCTTTGACTGGTAAATTCTAAAATTTGAGTATTTTACTCTATATGTATACAGAAGTGTGACTGTTGAAAAGAAAATTCTAAAACTTTACTAAATGAAGTGTTGGCTTTGATTTGAAGGGCTTGTTCCATGCATATTCCTTCTTGTGGGTCTATGTTTTGTTCCGGAGTCTCCCAGATGGCTGGTGAGCATTTAAATAAAAAATTTAAGCAATTTCGTTTTCAAATTAGATATGAGATTGAACAAGAAATGAGACCAAAAGAATGTCATTCTTTGCAGGCAAAGGTTGGCCGTGAGAAAGAATTTCAAGATGCGCTACGAAAACTTCGTGGCAAAGATGCTGATATTACTTTTGAAGCTGCAGAAATTAAAGTACTTCCCTTCCTAACACCCACATAAAGCTTGCTAATGTAAATTTGTATGTCTGAGGAACTGACTCATTATGTTTCTTGGCAGGATTATATTGAAACTCTTAAGACTCTTCCAAAGGCTAAAATGCTGGATTTGTTCCAAAGAAGACATATTCGCTCCATGATTGTACGTGTCTTTTTTATATCTATAGAAATGTGCATTTGGATTACGTTATTGTTGAAAACTTATATGCTTATTTACTGGAAGTTAATAAAATTTCAGTTGTACATAGAAGAAGTGGGACTTCAATAAATTGTACATATGCAAATAAGTAGAAAAATTAAAAGAAGCTGATCCAAACTTAATGAAGTATGTTTAGGCTGGTTATCTGAGAGGCCTTTTATATTGTACTAATACTTGCTGTTTGGTGACTATTTTCAGATTGGAGTAGGAATAATGATATGTCAACAATTCACAGGAATAAATGGAATAGGTTTCTATGCAAGTGAAACCTTTGCAGAAGCTGGTAATTCAGTGTTTCTATTCACTTCATTCCTTATGCCCTTTTTTTTAACACATCTTTTCTCTTGAAACTTATTTCTAATCCTTTCATATCACTTCATTTTTTTTGGAACTTATTTTTTAATTGAATTATCTAAACAGCAGGGGCTTCTCTGGCCAAAATTGGAACCATAGCTTATGCCTGTATTCAGGTATAATTTCTACCACTGTCCTAAAAGTCACATCATTAATTCTTAATCCAAACTCAGATTATCTGATATTGATTCACAGGTTCCAATAACTATAGTGGGCGCAATGATGATTGACAAATCTGGAAGAAAGCCACTTATGATGGTAGATAATGTTATAGCATTTATCTTTTGAAACTTATGAAAATTATATCAGAGGGAGAGTAGTATTTTGATGCCTAATGAGTAGTGAAAATTGTTTTTCTGTATGAAGATTTCTGCAACTGGGACATTTCTAGGCTGCTTTGTAACAGGCACTTCTTTCTTTCTCGAGGTAAGCCATTAAAATTATCATTGTGTATTAAAAAGAACTCTTTTATCTAGTTGTTTCTTTTACATTTTAGTCTGAACTTGATTTTTTGATCATTATGAATCAGGGCCACAACTTGTTGCCTGAGTGGGCACCAATATTAGCTTTTGTTGGAGTGCTGGTAAATTAACCATTATAACTGCAAATTTGTGTAGTAAAACATGATCACCTTTTTGCCACTCCAAAATAAATATGGATTTTTATTTTATTGATTTTATTTTATTTTTTCATTTAAATCAGTTTTTCATAGCATTTTTCTCTATTGGAATGGGAGCAGTCCCTTGGCTGATTATGTCTGAGGTAACTTTCTACATTTTCAAAGTGAATTTGTATGCTTGTTTAACAAATTAGCATTCGATAACTTGATAATTTCATTGAGCTTATCTGAAACCTATTGTTTTGCAGATTTTCCCAATTGATGTGAAGGGGGCTGCTGGCAGCTTGGTGGTGCTAGTGAACTGGTTGGGTGCTTGGTTAATTTCATATACATTCAACTTTCTTTTGTCCTGGAGTTCCTCAGGTAAAGAAAAACAATAAGCCTAATGACCCAACATTTTTCATAATAACTGAGATGACAGGTTGTGATCAGTGGTGATCCCACGTGAAAGTGATGTTGCGCTAATTATAATCTGCCACCTCAACAAATTGTGAAAACAAATTTGTGGATTTCTTGTGTCTGTAGCATTGTTAGCACCAAACAAGTGCATTGTAAGTTTGCATTCTTGTATAACTGACACTCCTATGTTTGATTTTTCTTTTCCAGGCACTTTTTTCCTCTACTCTGCATTCTCTTTGATGGCTGTTCTATTTGTGGCAAAGGTAGTTCCAGAAACCAAAGGAAAAACACTAGAAGAAATTCAACAATGCATAAACTCCTAGAGAGGGAGAAGACTACAAAATAAGAGAATGAACAATAGCTGGAGAAGCTGCTTGATAATTTGAGTTGATTGTGGCTCAAGACGTATTATCTTTATTTGGTGCTGAAAATCCTAGTTCAAACGTGGCAAGAAGATACTAAACATTTTATTAAAAAATTCTTTGGGCACCAAGTAGATGAAATTTATAGGCAAAAAAAAGAAGGAAAGATAGATGTAATGGAAATTGTGGGTTGGACAAAAGTCAGTAGAGCCTATCAATTGTAAGAAAGATACATGAGTATGCTTCAATGCTTGTACTCATGTAAAAGAATGCAAAGGTTGTTACTATTTTTATCCAATATATTTATGAAGAGAGTTTTCAGTTATTTGTTCAGTAATCCTAGTAAAATAATTTACTAAATGCTATAACTACCTGATGCATGAGTTGTTGGTATGAAAGTTCAATTGAAAGTTGAAACTAAAAGGAAATTCAATTAAACAGTAATGATGAGTTTTGGTCATAGCAATGTACCAAACCAGTTCTATTTTTCAAGAACTCAAATAGTTCAGAGGTTGATTGAGGGATGAGGCTTTGAAAAAGAACTAGATATCTCAGGTTCAGATTTCATTCTTTTTGGCTGTTGATACACTTAATTTGTGGGTGATTATGTGTATAATAATTAATAAGATTACCAAAAAAAATAAAAATGTTCTTATTTTTCAAGTCCCCTTTTAGTTCTTGAGCACAAGTCAATGCAACTGACCTGTGTAAATAACTGTAATAATGTACCCTACTTGCCAAAATATAAAATGGTAAAATCACACACCCTTTACGACTTGTAGCATAGCTGTGTACTAGTGGTGGGCTAAGCTAAGCCAGGCCATTAACTTTAATAGGGGAAATGTTAACTTTTGAACATTTTGAACTCAATCCATATTTTATCACAGGTTTCAATGTTTAAACTTTAAACAAATGTTGATTCTCAAAATATCATTAATATTAATATTGAACAGTATCTGCCGACACAATAAGACAATAACAGTATATGGTATATACCATTCCACCGATGCAAACAATAATACATTTTGCAGAAGGACATCCCACTATATAAAAGAAACATTTCACTATGCAAAATGGTGCATCATTCGACCGATGCAAACAATAAATGCATTAAAATAATATTGCATCTCAATTCATAAAATTCATTCCTAAGTCATTTCAAAATCACAACTTTTTACATAAAGCAAATTCTAAAAAAAGGATCAAGCCGAAGCCGGCCCATCTAACATGTTACACATATTAGCCTAAGCCCAAGTGGGCCCAAACAGTTACAGATCCTGACAGACCACATGGGCCTAAAGGCCCATAAATTACGAGCTTGACAGACAGACAGAATTCACAGTTATACAATCCAACACGTTTCGCTCCAATTTCCCACACAAAAAAAGAAAAAAAGAAAAAAGATTAATTCATTTTTTAATACAAAGTGCCTTTTTTTATTTTTTTAATTACTATTTTTAACTCTCACACAGAGTTCAAATACGCAATAGAACTACCATTTATATATATATATATATATATAAAGAATCTGAAATCATTTTCAAACTCTGTCTCACTCAGAATCTCTAGGGTTTTCAAGAGGTAAATTGCGCTATTTTTCTAATTTCACTTTCTCTCGCATTCCTTTCCTGTTTGGTTGCCGCGAAAACGCTGGAAATGATAAACAAACTGTTTTTTTTTTTTTAATAATTTTTTTAAAGATTGAAAATTTGCATATTTTGAATCGTGTGCTTATCAAAATTGAGTGATTTGAAGTTTAAATTGTTTTGCAGAGGAATGAATAGTGAATTTTGGATATAAAGTTGTGATTTTTATATTTTATTTTCTTGCATATATTTTAGCTATTGAACAAATCACTGATTGAATGAGCTATGGTTGTTGTTAATTATGGTCCATATGTTCAAAATTTTGAGGATTTGGACCAAATGAATGTGTGCATTATGTTAATTATAGAGGTGAAGTGCTTAGTTTTGCTTGATTGTTTGCTTCATTGCTTGCAAGATTGGTCATTTTGGATAGAATTCTTTGTTCAAGAATAGGTAGTAGTTGCTTTCACCATTGAAAAACCATGTGGGGGGATTTGTAATTGCAAAATTTGATGTGGGTGTGTGATGGGTCATGGGTGTATAGAAATTCTTCCTAAGGTTTAAAGCATGTTGTTTGTAGGATCAAAATGGTCATGACTAAATTGTGGTGAATTGAAGGCCAATACGGTTGGTAAGCGTTAATAGTCAATGATGAGTAGGTTTGTCAAGGATACCAGCAGTTGTGGTGGTGAGGGTTCCGCCAAAGGATCTTCTGCTAGTGAAGGACCTAGTCAACCATCAAATCACCTTGATCATGAAATTGCCCATCTCACAAAACTTGGGTCCGAGCCCCACGAACTTTTGACCCGCGCTGCACCTGGGAGGTCGAAGTTGCCCATTTCAACGGTTAAAATGTTGGTTGCTCGTGAAACTAACCACTCAGGTCGAGGGAGGTTTTCATCGGCTGATGGTTGTCATGTATTAAGTCGGTATTTACCCATCACTGGACCTTGCAGGGTGGACCAGATGAACAGCCGTGCTTATACTTCTCAATTTTCAGCTGATGGTTCTCTTTTTGTTGCTGGATTTCAGGTATTGTATGTGTTTTGTTAAGCTAGATATGAATTGGTGGTAATAGAAGAATGCATTTCATCAAATGTAATTATGAACTGTTCAATTCTTAATATACTGGACAAAAGTGTATGGAGTTCTACCTGTATAATTATTTTCCTTTCTTTTATATTACAGGGAAGTCACATTAGGATATATAATGTGAACAAGGGATGGAAAGTTCAGAAGGACATTCTAGCGAAAAGCTTGAGATGGACCATTACAGATACATCTCTGTCACCAGATCAGCAATACCTTGTAAGTTTTCAGTGATTATTAAAATAGAAGGCACTGGGTATAATATTGTTAGGATGGAAAATTTATTCACCTGTGCAAGTTTAAATGTCAAAACTTAGTAATGTTAGGTTGTTTGGGTTGGATGGAGGTTTGCCTTTTCTTCTATTAATTCGGCAGAGAAACTGTCTGTGAACTCTTAGCTGATCAAGTATGATGCAAATGGCAAATAGTCTTATTTCATTTAGGTGTTCATATCTGGTATAAATTGAACTAATTTTTTTTCATTTCAAGCAAGGCCCAACTTAAAATGTTGTTTCTGGTATAATATAGATTACATTGATGAATTCTACTGGATTTGTGGTTTGGCTGTTTTATCTACATTCTACACTCGTGATTTTGTTATTTATTTTCTTCCTGGTCTTCTAGATCTAATAATATATTGTAAAGATATTGACAGTTTTGGGATCATGTTTATTTTATTCCTCATAATTTATTTGTTGTGTAGTGTTAATCTGTTCCTTTTTTACTTTGTTTTTAATGGAAAAACTGCAGGTCTATGCTAGTATGTCACCAATGGTACATATTGTTAATGTTGGATCTGCTGCAACAGAGTCAGTTGCAAACATAACGGTATGTGCTACAACCAATTCTCCTGTTCTTTTTTAAGTACCCTCTGAATTTAACTCTATTTTTTTCTAAGGGAATTGGAGTTATTAGAATGCCTAATAAAGTAGCCTTTTAGTACATGTATGGATTATTGTCTCTCATCTAAATGCACCCTTTAATTTGCAGGAAATTCATGATGGTTTGGATTTTTCTGTTGATGACAATAATGATGAATTTGGGATTTTCTCTGTAAAATATTCAAATGATGGGCGAGAGCTTGTAGCTGCAAGTAGCAATAATTCAATATATGTTTATGACCTCGAGGCAAAAAGGCTTAGCCTTCAAATTCCAGCACATATGGTATGGCATTTTATTGTTAGGATAAGACAATGGTCATTGAACCTTTTGAAGCTATAAAAATATGGCAGGACATTAATAGGAGGCATATTGGTGTTTAAAATAGAATAGGAATTTCACTGAATGAGAATGAGCTTTATATATTTAAGGTCAAAACACTATTTTGGTCCCTACATTTTGGTAACAGTCAATTTAGTCCCTATTATTTTCAACTTGCAATTAATTTGGTCCCTATCGTTGGTCCCTATCGTTAACTTTTAACGGAAAATGCTTATGTGACAAACGTATTGCACAATTGGCATATCTAATATTAAAATATTAAATATGAAGCTGATGAGTCTAAATTTTATTGACACTTCAGTGTTTAACTGGCAAAAAAATACACATCAGAAAAATAAAATAAAATAATTAAAAGGATGAATTTAAGGAATTAAATAATATTTCAATTTTCTATTACTTTCTTCAGAACAAAGTGCAACCCAGATACACACAACCAACTCAAAGAATCAAAATACCTTACACACAAAACAAATCTTCACTTCTCATTCCCACGCTTCCCATCTCCACCACCTCGTAAGTTTATATTGTTTTAATTGAAGTGAATGAGTTTTGTTGCTGAAACTAAGCAACTAAGCTTTCATTTCCAGATTGGTAATGTTAAGAAAAATGATATTTGTTTTGATTTTCTTGAGAAACAAACTTGTTTTTAGTATTGAATTTTCCAGAAAGCATATAAAAAACTTGTTGTTTAAGTATTTTTTTGGGTGGATTTGTGTGAATCCGGGATTCAAGTCTGGTTCACGTAAACTTGGAACTACACAATAAGATCGTTATTGTTTTATTAGCGCTGAAATCAGATCCTCACAAGCCTCGATTGGATCAGATCATGAAGCAAGCAAAGGATCATCGATCTTTGGCCCTGGCATATGCACGCTATGTGTGCCAAATCTCAAGCTTGAAGGCAAGAAGCCCATTAGGAATTCCACAGATCTTTCAAGGAATTGCATCGATCTTCTGGCTAAACCATCTTTATCTAAATCTGATGTGCTATCCATTGACGAATCGGTGTTGTCAGATCTGGTTTTTTTAGGAGGGTTTGGATTTGATTTGCGTATGGTCCATGATTCCTTGAATTGGAATGAAAAATTGTGTACTGGGTTGGTGTTTGGTTGCCAAGAAAGTCCAAGAAAAACTTGAAATATAATTTAATTAATTTACCTTTTAATTTTTTTTTCAGATATGTATTTTTTTTCCACTTAAACACTGATGTGGTCAATAAAATTTAGACAGATCAGCAACTTATTTATTCTTTTAATATTAGATGTGCCAATTGTGCAATCCGTTTGCCACATAAGCAGTGTCCGTTAAAAGTTAATGAGGGATCAAATTGATTGCATGTTGAAAATAACATGGACTAAATTGACTGTTACCAAAATGTTGGGACCAAATTGACTGTGACCCCAAAATGTAGGCACCAAAATAGCATTTACGCCTATATTCAACCCTTCCTTCACCACAGGGGTAAGGTTGGAAGCTGATTCTCTAATATCCCCCTTGGATAGGAGGCAAAGGTCTGGAACATTTGAAACCACTATTAAGCTAAAGCCGTAGGTATGTGCAAAATTTGGCAAAATTGGACTCACTATACCAAAATTAAATACTTTTAAAAACCTAATGCAGTTATGGACTTAATTTTCACTCGCAAATAACTTCTCAATTCATTTGTTTTTATGGACTTTCAACTGCAAATCATTGCTAGTTGAATTGTTCATAAATTGTGAGTTTTTTCACAAACATTGAATAGAAGATTAGGCTGTTTATTTGAGCTTAATGATGCAATATCTAACTCTGGTTAGGGCATAAAAAAACATTTACAACATGTTGAACACTAATAGTCTTTAGAGCAACTAGGTATGACTGCAATGTAACTTTCATAGCAAATTTCTTGCTTCCCCAAGCAAGGAAGTTGTAACAAAATTTTCTCAAAAAGATTTAGAAGTAAGATTATTTGCTGCCTTGTGGATTAGAACTTAATAATAATAATTGCATCTAGTCTGTATTTCAAAGTTTTAGTCCAACTTCCTTTTTTCTCACTTTCAAATTCATATGCAAAAGGATCATGATGTTGTCCTTAAAATGAGCTTATGCTATTTGTCATGTGCTTGTGGGAAAAGTTGTATATAATTGTGCTTTATATATCTTGTACCCAGTTTTGGATTTAGAGTCGTCAACATCTGATTTCTATTTCCTGTTGCAGTCTGATGTTAACACAGTATGCTTTGCCGATGAAACTGGCCATCTCTTATATTCTGGAAGTGATGATAATCTCTGTAAGGTAAATTTATACTTTTTTCTTGTATAGAGTCAGCCAACAACCTTGACTTCATATGCAGGTTAGGAGCTTTCTCAAACAAATAATTGTGAGGTCCGGCAGCTTCTTAAAGAAGTTTAATTATGAGTTTGCTAGAAATGAATAGCAAATTTCTTCACAAGGGGTTACTTGGTTCTGTGTGTTTCTGTCTTATGACGAATGTGAAAGAAATTGACTATTCATTTACACCTCTTAGAAGGTTATGCCAATAAGTTTTTACCTAAGTATCTTTGCATTCTCTGGATTATATAAATTTCTGGGGGTTGATATCGCATTCTCTGCTTTATTATTATTATTATTTTTTTATGGTTTCTTGCTGAAATTGATAAGGTTGCTGCTTCGCCCTCTGCTAATAAGCTTAATTGGTCTAGAAGCTTTTTGCTTATATATTACCTTCTACAGGTGTGGGACAGGCGCTGCTTTATCACGAAAGGACAAGCAGCTGGTGTCTTGATGGGACATCTTCAAGGCATAACATTCCTTGACAGTCGTGGAGATGGGCGTTATCTTATTTCAAATGGAAAAGACCAGACCACTAAACTCTGGGATATAAGAAAAATGTCCTCTACTGTTATTTAGTAAGTCTGAATTACTGTTTCTCCTATGTCCAAGTTTAATTTTTCTTTCTTATGGTTCCTTTTAGTTTATGGATTAATTTGCCCTTAATGCTCTGTTACTTGTTACCTCATTGACTGCAATAACCTCCTAGGAATAAGAATAATGCAAGGCTGTTTCTGTTTCCTTTTACTATTTTTTTTTTTTTTTTTTTTTTTTTTTTTTTTTTTTTTTTTTTTTGAGAAGGGGGGACGGGTGGCTGGGTTGAAAGGATAGAAAGTACAAATTCAGAATGCACATTGTTTTCAGAATGAGATAGTGAACTCAATTTGCATAATTCACACATAACGCATCCCATGCATTGCTTATTGTTAGAATTGTGCGGTTAAATAATTAAAATTTACTGTTTTCCAATAGCTTAAGCTTTTAGGAGAATTGGTAGTTTAACATGGTATAATGATTAAATTTACCATTTCCCAATAGCTTAAGCTTTTAGGAGAATTGGTAATTTAACACTAATGAAGAATTTTGCTATGCCATCTGGTCATGTAATAAGAAAGCAAGAACATCTTACTGAGAGTGAAGCTTTTTCAGTCATAACGACCTTGATGCTACCACTGGATGGCTATGTGCCTATGCCATTTTTATCCCACATGTTATCAGTCATCACCTAATGGTCCTAATCTTAGTAGGATAAAAGTCTAATGAAACTTTTGGCAGCTGAACCAAGAGTGTCCCTTGTGAATATTTTGTTAATTTAAAATAAAATTTGAAGTTTTAGCTATGATTCCAAGACCCTTATCCTATAAGCGTGTCCACCCATGTTTGAATTTTGTTGCAACATGATTCTCCATTTATTTTTTGGCTCATATAGTGCAAAGTTCAAAGGGTGCTCCGATTTATTTTATTTTATTTTAAAGTGACTACCTTTATCTTTTCATTATTACTTTACTATATTTGTTTCATATACATACAGATGATGTCAAAAACATAGATAAATACTTATGTTTAAATAACATATATTCAAGAAGACATTGATATAGCCATGTACTTCCATTCACACACTGTTTGTGTTGAAACACATGGTGTTTGTGTCCACAAATCATAAACATTCCAGGATCCTCTGCCTTTTTCCTTTTGCTATTTGACTATTTACTTCATTTTTGTGCACAAGAGTCTCCACATTGTGATGAGACTTCA
Organism: Quercus robur; assembly: GCF_932294415.1. Classification (NCBI taxonomy): domain Eukaryota; kingdom Viridiplantae; phylum Streptophyta; class Magnoliopsida; order Fagales; family Fagaceae; genus Quercus; species Quercus robur. The sequence goes on from NC_065539.1 coordinate 48,688,568, forward strand.
AGATGCACCATTAAGTATTAACCGTTTATTTTTCTTCTCATCATTGTATGATGATTCAGGATATAAAATTATAAATTTTTAGTCATTGTAAGACACTGTCAATTGAAGATTGATTTTTGGAAAATCCGTACTTCATGGTGATGAATTAATGCTTTGACACTTTGGCTGTGTCAGTTTGGTTCTTCATGTTGTGCCTCCATTTTTTAAGGCTATAATGTGGCAAAAGGACTTACACACACACATTTTTAAATGGGGGAGTGGGGGTTGATTCCTGGGCATCTTCCTTGGAAAATCCAAGAAATTCCATTTGAACAAGGTAATTGGAAAATTATAACAAAAAAAATTCAAAATTGTGGTAATGGATACTGAAATTTAGGGTGAAAACTTTATGCCTTAGCTTATATATTGGGCAAACATTATGAGAAAAGTAAAGTGAAGAAGGTCGATCTTTGATTTTTGGAACAGAGTATAGTTCCTGTAGTTACTGCATAGGACCTAATCTCCTCATGCTCATTTCTACAGAACCTTTTCAATATTTTTTCATGCATATAATCATTTGGGAGCATGTGGTTTGTGTCCTACAATTTTTGTTCTTGTATTTTCTTTTTGTGGATGCATCCAACTTCTATAACTTTTGAGTTGGAATTATCCTCTTCTTTTTTTTGATAATGAGTTGGAATTATCATTTTATGTGAAATGACTTAGTGATAAGCTGAACTGACTGGGTTTGACCAATGAATCCATTCTGGTTGATCTAAGTTTGGCCTGTATCCTATGCAAGTCTAAAATAGCTTAGTATTAAATATCAATAATAATTTTTTGTCCTTCAACTGGCAGTCCAACAACTAGAGATGCTGACTGGGATTACAGATGGATGGAGTACCCTCAAAAAGCAAGAAAATTGCGGCATCCTCGTGATCAGTCATTGGCTACATATAGAGGCCATTCAGTCTTACGTACTCTAATTCGTTGTTACTTCTCTCCCACATATAGGTAATCTACTCTTCATATGTCCTAGTGATACAATTTTGCTTCATCTAATGTGTTTATTTAAGATGTGTCCATTGATTTTGCTGAAATATTAGAATGAGTTTATTAGGCTGGAGGGAGGGGAATAGAGAGAGAAAAGAGGAGGGGGGTGGGGGGGGGGGGGGTTTCTTTGCTTGAGTCATGTGAACACAGTGAACCTTGATGTTATAAACACACTGCTGAATCTGTTTGCTGTTACAATTTATGATGACTGGGTATGCCCATATATTACTTGCTGATTTCTAGTGTGTGAGTATTAGTTACATTGGAACTTAAAAAAATAAAAATAAAAATAAAAAAAATCTAAAGACCTTTTTTATTAAAAATCTTTTTTGTGTAGGTAACACATGTACCCAATGAGGAAGTGTCATTTGATTAGAGTTCACATGCAGCAAAAAATCGATTTATTGATTTGAGAGAATTACTCTACTACACTGGACGCATTCTAGAACAATTCCTAAGGAGTTACAATCTAAAATTTAAAAGTTGAACAAGTTCTTCAAAAGATTCTAGAACAATTCCTAAGGAATTACAATCTAAAATTTAGAAGTTTAACAAATTCTTCAAAAGAGTAAGAACTAGGCTCGTTTAATATATCATTAAAAAAAAGGCTAGCTTAATATTCTCATCCGATCGTATAAAGTTCTCAAGAATTGTGATCTGAGTGAAATCACTTGGAGCTGTATTCCTTCGAAAGTACATCATTCCTTTCTCTCCCAATAATCCACATAAGACATAATGGAGTATCCTTTCAAAGTCACTCCATATAGCCATACCAGATTTCCTTTGCCAACAAGTGTGAAGATCCACCATCTTCTTAAGCATCACCCATTTAATCTCAGATAAGGAAAAGTCAACTGCGCAGAGTACTCTTGCTACCAACTAATGGAGCCAAATTTGATCTACTCCTTGTACATAAAATACCAATCTACTACAATAATTCCCCTCAAACAGAGATTTTCTGCTATCAGAGTCGTCTGATCATGAACAATTGTTTGTTATGTCTTATAGCAAACTTGAGCTTGGTCAAATGTTTGGCCCAGGACACTGCCATCTCAATGGTCAGGGTTTACTAGTCTACCAAAAGTTTAGTCAAGCTAGAAACCTGAGTGGATTGTCCTAGCCAAAATTTGTGGTGGTAAAGTTAATAACCCTTTATTATATTTTTTAACTGTTTAAAATTTTGTGAAGTTCATATTTGAGATTATGCTTAGTTTCTGGTTGACAATGGAATTAACCCAGATAATGATTTCTAGTCTTAGGGCATTCTTTATCTAATTTATCAATAGTAATGTTGAATAATATGTTCATTATGTATATGACTTCTTGCAGCACTGGTCAGAAGTATATCTACACTGGATCTAGTGATTCCTCTGTTTATATATATGATCTGGTATGTACATGTAATTTTTTTTTTTTTTTTTTTTTTTTTTCTCTTCTTCTTTACCCCTTTATCAATATCTTGTTCTCTTGCAACGTTCTGTTAAAAATAATGAATGCACTAATGCATGTGTTGAGGGAAATGAAAAGTATAATCCTCCTATTTTAGTCTTGTACGTCGGATGCATTCAAAGGATAGTTTTTTTGTTATATCTTTGGTTTTATTTTAAATTGGTTAGAAAAAGATGAACTCCATTAAAATTCCAACCATAATATGATTTTCCTTTGATGGGTAGGAGATATCAGTTAGCATTTATTGTATTATGACCATGGACAATGGGACATTTGTTGATTTTAGTGGAAAACATAGTAATTTTGATCAAAGGGGTCTTTTAGTTATTTTGGTAATGCTGGTTATAACTTATAGGCTATCCATTCCTTATGATTAGGAAAGGAGTAAATGAAAAAGGTCTCAGTCTTTCTGAGTATACTTCTTGAAATTTGCGTGTGGTGACTTTTGAAATGCCTCCATGTCCATATATGATGGAGCCATCCAGCTTGAGAGTTCCTTTGTGGCAAAGGAGTTAGTGGTTGCATAGGTCAATGTAGAAGGCAGGTCACTTCCTCTGGAAGAAACGCTCTTTCTTTTGCAGCTTAATATATCTTGGAAGTCTTTGTGTGTGTGTGTGTGCTCATGCGTGCTTGAGAGAGAGAGAGAGAGATGTGGCAATGATTGATGCACCTGAGCCATGGAGTGAAAAGAAGACCTGAACTGCAATACCAACATCATCATTTTGGCACAAGCAATGGGGCTTTTGTCATGAATCTATAATTTCAGAGAAGCCTGGGGTGTGCATTCTGCAGTTCTTGCGTTTTTCAGGAGTAGACCCCAAGAACTTTCCAACAAGTGAAATGCTATCTATTGACTATTTACCCGACTTTAGTTTTTCCACTTGCTACTTGCTCACCCTTTTTTATGCTCTAACCAATATCATGTTCACCTCCAATTTTATGCTACAACTCTTTTTCCTTGTTGGTGCTACCCTAAATTATGGTAAACTTTTTGACCTTTATAGGTGAGTGGAGCTCAAGTTGCAAGACTCGACTATCATGATGCACCTGTAAGAGATTGTAATTGGCATCCTGTCTACCCTATGATCATCAGCTCTTCTTGGGATGGTGACATTGTCAAATGGGAGTTTCCTGGAAGCGACGAATCCCCACCGATCAAGCGTAGGAAGAGGCGACGCAAAAACTATTTGTGAAGATGGCTCTGTCAAGTCTTTTTGTTGGTTAGACTGCAGTAGAGAGTGTGGTCACTGTAAGAAAATATATGGTTTCTTCTTGTATATGCTTTTATTTTGGCTGTACACAACTAGTAAATGTGTAAAAAGTTTTTGTTGCGCATGGAGAAACAGGAATAGAGAATAGTTTAGACCAACACAGTTTTTTTGATGGGAGGACCAACACAGTTGTAATTGTAAGAATTGGACAAATTATGAACTCAGTTATTCGAAGTTATTCTTCCTAATTATGAGCTCAGTTAAGTTGCACTGGAAATATATCCTTACGAGAATTGATTTGTTGTGTACAAGGTCAGGCTGATTATTTTTCCATTTAGGCATCTCAAAGTTCGATGATAAATGCCAAGAGTTGCATAGCTCAACTAGAACCTCGGTGTTTTCAATAAAAACGTCGGCTATTCAAATTGTTGTAACTATTAAATTATAATAATTATATATATAAAAAAAAATGATAATATTTTGGATGGCTTAACCCAGGAAAAATGTAATAGTCCAAGCCGCAGGTTTGATTGGATCGGTACTGGGTAACTGGATTGCTCACCCCTGAGCATGGGCTGATCTTTTATAAGCTTTGATTGGGCCAAAGCTTCCAGGGCCTTATACTGTGCAAACATCTATCATATCTTTCTTTTTTTCTTTTTGGATAAATGAAAACCTCCACCATCTAAATTCACAAGTGCTTTAAAACCCAATTAATTAATATATAAACTAAGAATGAGAAGAATAAAAAAAAAAATGAGAAAGTAACATTACTCCAATCATACCTTAATAAATTGTATATTTTTTACATTTATTAAGAAAATTAATAAATTGCCTTTTTACATTTATTAAGAAAATTAATAAATTTTCTTTTTATATTTATTAAGAAAATTAAAGTTCGAATTCCACTTCTTCTCTATTTATGTAACTACCAATTAACAACAACCAAAAAAAAAAAAAAAAAAGGAGTGGGGGATGGAGGGGGTGAGGCGAGATTTAAAGAATTCTTTGTATAACATTTTTTAATAATAACTTTTAGCTATGATTGATAATTCTCATGACTGGATGTTAACACCCCAAATGAATATAAAACCATTATCTAATATTCTTTTGTATTTCTCTAATTATTATTGTTATTGTTATTATTATTATAGGACTGTGTACTCAATCCAATCTAACCTGCTCTTTATGGGTTTGATTAGTACCACGAACTTTGTCCACAAGCTTTTTTACTCAATGGTCAAATCATCACTTTATTCAGCCAAAAAAAAAAAAAAATCATCACTTTAAAACTCCTTAAATTGTTATTTTTTTTATTTTTTTTATTGATTTCCCACTATGTTTCTTCAAAACTTTTAATCAAAGATTAATTACTGTTCGCGACAGGTGGGTCCATAACGGGGTAAATCGCTAACCCAAAGAGTTTTTTCAAAGTACTGGTGTCTGGACTTGAACTAGGGAGCTCATAGTCAAACCCAAAATAGTCACTTTGAAACCGAGTGCCTAATCACTCGGCCAACGTCACTGGGTTTCCTTAAATTGTTATTGTAATGATATAATTGATAATTCTCATGGATGTCAACACCCCAAATGAATATAGAACCATTATTTAATATTCTTTTGGGTTTCTCTAATTATTATTGTTAGCGACATTATTATTGTAGAAATGTGTATTCAATCCATCAGTCCAATAAACCCAATCTAATCCAACTTGCACTGTAGGTTTGATTAGTACCATGAACTTTAATCCAACTTGCTCTGTAGGTTTGATTAGTACCATGAACTTTGGGCACAAACTTTCTTACTCGATGGTCAAATCATCACTTAATACTTCTTAAGTTGTTATTGTAATGAAAATGGTTGAACGCAACATTTTTGCATTTTGAAATGGGGAAGGTTGTTCATGTGTAGTGAGCTCATCTAATCCAAACCTTTTCAATGAACAATCTTGTTAGACTATCTTCCCCCAACACTTCCCCCTCCCCCTCCACACCACCCCGCCCACCACCCCCCCCCCCCCCCCCCCCCCCCAAAAATCGAGAAGGTGAGAAGGTAGGATAGTCGACCCTCTCTTCTTTGTTAAAAAGAATTTAATGGATTCATATAAGAGAAATGTTTTGCTGCATATAGAAGTATGTAGCTGCAAAAAAAAAAAAAAAGAAAAGTATCATGTGGTTTACTAATCTCATATAATATGATTGGCAAAATAATTCCATGTATGGTCTACTAATCTCATTTGTTAATTGGTAAAAATTCTTGTTGTATATTTATTATTAAAAGGACAAAATTTAGCTACAAATTTAATTGTAGCCTAATACTACAATCTTATCTAATATTTTTTTTATTGAAGGTGAATTTTGATAAATCCACCATTGAATTACATTTTCTTCTTATATCCTAAAATTTCTAAAAAATTAAAGATAAATAGCTATGCCATTAATAAATTGTTTAAATTGCAAATATTTGTAATTTAAAATTATGCAAAAAATATAAACTTATAAATCATATAATAAATAATATTTGATTAACACAAAATTTAACATATGTATTAAGAGAGTAAATAACTTGCAATCAATAGTTAAAATTTCAAAATAAGCAGCAATGTTAATTATATTTAAATAAATTAGAGCTAAACTTTGTCCGTAAGAGCATCCACAGCAATGGAGCTAAAAATTTAACTTTTTAGCTCCACCAAAAGTTATTTTATCTATTTTACCTACACACATGCTATACTAGTGGATCTATTTTAGCTTTCAACATAATAAAATAATATAAATATCACAATAAAATAATATATTCCTTACAATAAAATAATATATTCCACTACCCAAAAAACATCCACAAAACCAACCACAACCACCTCTACCATCAGCCATAGCCACCACCACCAGTCCACAGCAGGGGGAAAAAAAAATAAAAAATAAAAAAGACCACTAATCGAAATCTCCAATCTTTTTCCTCAACCCAAACCAAACAAAATCACCAATCACAGAGTTGGGCTTCGATGAGGAGGACAGTGTCGGCGTGGGTCTAATCAGCCGAAGAGAAGTAGGTCTGAGGCGGATGGGTTTGATTGGCGGAAAACCAAAGCAATGGTCTGGGCGGAGGCGTTGGGTCGGAGACGTGGATTAGCGGAGCATGATTTGGGGTTGGGTGAGCGTTGAGATGGAGGACTGGGCAAAGGCGTGGGTCGAAGACGTGGATCGGCAGCTTGGGGCTTGGGTCAGCTTAGGTCGGTGACGTTGAGGCCGGCGGAGGCGTGGGTCGGAGATGTTGAGACAAAGAGGTGAGAGTGACTGAGAGAGAGAGAGAGAGAGAGGCATGGAGTAACTAAGAGAGAGAGAGAGACTTTTTATTATTTTAATCAACCAGCAAGAATAAAATAATTTTTTTTTTAGCTCTCATGAACAGTGCATAGATGTGCATTGTAGCAATGAAGCTAAAAAAAAATAGATTTAGCTCCACTATTGGAGCATTATTTTGGTGTTTGAAGAGCTAAAATATAACAATATAGCAATATAGCTACACGTAGGGGTGTTCGTGGTACCGTTTTGGGCCATTTTTAGCATCGCATTTTGCAGTGTGGTTTAGCTAAAATCATAACTGCATCACACCTTATTTTTGTAGTCACATGTGCGGTGCAGTGTGGTGCGATACGGTTTAAAGTTTAGCCAAAACCATAACCGCACCACATCTCATTTTTGCGATCATATATGCGATGCGGTATATAAGATGCAGTTTGAATGATTTGAAATTGGTATATATTTTCAAATTTTGGGCTTTTTCTACCCAGCCCAAAACTAATTTTTCCCTTTGTTTTAGTCTAAGTTTTAAATAATTGAGCTAGTTTTTCTTTATTTTGGGTTAGCTTTCCTAATCAACACTTGCTAGGATTATCAAACTTTTTTTTTTTTTTTGAAAACTAGGGTTATTAAACTATTAATAATATTTTTAATATTTTTTTAAAATTAAATATATTAATATATAGAGAGGGTGCGGTGCGATGCGGTGCGGTGCGATGCGGTGCGGTTTGTACGGTTTTCTTATTATAAAACCGCAAACCGCAATGCAACATGCGGTGCGGTGCAATATTACTTGCGATGCAGTGCGATTATGCCATTTTGCGAATAATTTTGGTACAATTTTTATAATTTGTACGGTTTATACGGTTTGGTGAACATCTTGACAACTTCTACGATTGCAAATGCTCTAATAAAGACAAATTTTATTATTATTATTATTTTTTTTGGGTTTGATAGCAATTAATAACAAACCTCATAAGTCATAACAAGATATTCTTAAATATTTAATAAAATAAAAAAAAATCTCTTGGTCCCCAAATAAATAATGGGACAATTATATATTTTTAATATTTGTTGTCCTTTTTTCGCCCGAGTGTCAATATCTCCCGTCCATATAAATAATATTTTAAATCCTCATTTTGTACACACAATCACGACACAGTACGTGGGAAATCACTTCTTCTTCTTGGGAATTTCAACTCTCTCTCTCATACACACAAAAAAACACACACACTCTCTCTCTCTCTGCTCTCATCAAGCAAAAAAAGACACAAGACAACAACAGCAACAACAATGGCATCTTCCACCGCCAAGGTTTCGTTCCGCATAGTAATGGTAATCCTCTTACTCCTCGTCCTCTTCTACGTCGGCCGCCCTCTCTACTGGAAAATCTCCGCCACCGTCCACGACATCCGCCACAACAAACAGACCGTCAAACAAGGTACTCCTCTCTCTCTCTCTCTCTTCCTAAACCAAAAAACGCCACCGTTTTTGTACCGCATTTTCGTCCTAACAAAACGCTTCGTTTTGGGGGGGTTTCTACTTTCTATTCTTGGTCCAGGTCTGTCCCAGATCGTTCTCGAAGCTCAGAAATCTGTCGGGTGGTACCACGACGAGTCCGACTCGGGTGTCCGTGAAGACCGTGTCGCCACGACACGTCGTTTTCTCGGTAAGCTTTTCTGAAAAAAAAAAAAAAAGAATTATATATTTATATTCTAAATGCTTCATTTTTGAGGTTTTTACTATTTATGTTGGGGAAATTAATCAGAATTGAATAGTGGGTTTTGTGTTACAATGGTAGATCTGGTTGTTTTGGTGGGTAATAATGGGACAGTCTTTATGATTTGGGCACCAAGAACAAAAAAAATGTTGATTTAGGTTTAGTTATTATTATTATTATTTTTTTGAAGCATTGTAATGTTTTGATAAGGAGAGAGGGTGTAATGGTAGAATTGTAACGTTATTATATGTAGAATGGATGGATCTATTGAAATTAAGAATGTGGTATGAAAAAAAAAGTTGATGAATTTTGGAAATTGCTTGGTTGGGTCTCAGATTTTTTCAAAATTTCACTGTGATCTTTCTATGTTATATTAGTCATGTTTTACTTGCGTTCGGGTCGCTGTGATATATTAAAATTCAGAATGTGGTATGAAAAAGTTGATGAATTTTGGAAATTGCTTGGTGGGTCTTGACTGTGATCTCTATGCTATGTTAGTCGTTTTACTTGCATTCGGGTCAATTGTCTTTAGGAATTAGGATTATTCTGTCACCAAAAATAAAGAAAAGTAGAGGGAGTTAATTGAACCTATAATAGCACCAGAATCTAACCCACAAATTATGAGGTTATGATGTTATCACTGTGTTTTGTTTGATGGTAAAAGTGGAAGTAATGAAACTCAGTTTTTAAATTTGTTGGACCTGGTACACCTGCTCTGTTATCATGGCCTCGAAGAATTTTATATTGATTAAGCTCATTTCACAGCTAAAACAATTGCTCAATATAGGGTCAGGTATTAATAGATTGGTGGGTCTAGAGGAATTCTCTAACAAGTGACTAGGGTAGGTTCTGTATGGAAGCCATTAATTGCAATTGGTTGTGTCAATATTGTTGTCTCCAATACAACTGGAATAGTTTCCATGCATTGGGTTGAATCTGATTCTGAAAGAGAAGTTAATAAGATTGAAGGAATTCTACTGAAAACTTGGATGTGGGTAGATTGGTCTACTCACTATGAAATGCATATATGCCATTATAACTGTGAAAATCTTATGGAAATGATCTACTCACTACTCTAAAATGCAAATATAACTGTGAAAAGTTTGTTGAGAATTAAAATATCAACATTTCTGTATGTTAGAGTTCAGTAGTTGTTATAATTGCATAATGAGCATAATCCTTTCCAAGAGTTAAGTCTTAGGTGTTATGGTACTTGTTTTTTATCAGTCTTTTACATGAAATTTTTTGTTGAAGAGGCCAGACGGGTTAAAAACTCACTGAACAAGGTTTGATTGCGTTTTCAAAATAATTAAGGGGTTAAGATCTTATGTGCCACCAAAACGATGTTGGTGTTGGTGTTGGTTCCCCTCCCCCACCCTCTTCTCCCTCTTAATGGCCAAATTTGTCATGGTCACAAACATGGATAGAATGATCATTTTGAAAACAGAATCAAATTTGGTGAATCAAAATGAAAATTCTCATAACTTAAGAGACCAAATTGAAAACAATTTCTAACTTTAAAGGTAAAAAATGTAATTTAGTCTTTTGAATATTATCAATGGTTTTTTGTTTTCATCATTGATACATTATATCCTTGTTTAGATGAAAAGATTGTTTTTAATTATGTTCCTGTCAATAAAACATTTTACTTTTATTTTACTTCTAGAGAAGACAGATCTAGCTCAGTAGAGCACTAAAAGAGGAACACATTCTGTGTTGTACAGTTAAATTGCATCATATTTACTTAGTGAAATAATCCCTGGTCTATATGTCAAGTGTGTTTTTGAGTAGTTTGGTTGGGTGGAAAAGTGAGATGATAATGGAAGATAGCTTGATATTTTCTCTTGTTTAGTAGAGTAGAGAAGTGGGAGAGAAAGAGAGATGGCTATTTTCTATCCAGCTCCACTATGTTCAATGTTTTCAAAATGGGAGGAATTGGGAGAAAAAATGTCTTACGTAGGTGATTTGACAATCTAATCCCAATAATTACAATCATCATTCATGTTGCATGCTCTTTAAAGTTCAAACACAGGTCCATTATAGTTTTGTTTGTGATACTTAAAACTCTCGTGCTTAACTTTGTAACAAATTCTTTTAACTTCAACGGAATATGGTGAGGTGGCAAGTTGTCAACATCATTTGCTGATACAAAATTTTCAAAAAAAGACCATTTCGCTTGTTTCTCTCCCATAAGCCTTCTCTCCTCTCTTTTGCTTCACATACTCTCTCTCCCCTCTTTCTCTCCTTATCTCATTCTTTGTTAGATTTCAATTTTTCTTCTTCTTTTCAACCAAGCTCTCACCCATACCTTCCCAGATTTGGGAATCACAATGGATTGGCATGGATGGGTCAATGGTGTTGTGAGTGTGGCCATTTGTGTGAAATGGTGATATGAGTGCATGAAGGGTCTCAGTGGTGTGCATGTTGGGTTGAGTTTGGTGATTTAAGGTGTTATTATGGGGGTTGTCGTGAATTGCCGTTTGCTGTGAGGGTGAGCATTTGGGAGTGTTGTGCAGTGGTCGGTGATATTGATAATTTGGTGTTGGTGAATTTGGGATTGAAATCCTTCCTTCCATCGATGTCGTTCAATTGCTCTAAGACTTGATGGACCCTAAGGATGTGGAAGATGATGACAAGCTCACTAGGGTTTTGGGCAATGCACTGGTGGAGAACAACGTACTGGGATGGTCGGTTCAGAATCTGGAGCAGTTGAACATTTGAATTTGAATAAGATGGCAAATGACTAAGTGGGTTCTTAGTAGTCTGGCTATCTATGGTAGAGAAGAGGGAGAAAAGAGATGATAAGGAATGATCTCACTGAGCGCAACATTTCATGAATTATGTTGACAATTACAGCTTCTCTCTTTTTTTTTTGTTAGCACAAGGGAGTAAGTCTCACAAACGAAAACTTAGGCCTTAGTGTACTTCCATGTTTTAAACTTTAAAGTCAAAGAAAAACCACATGGGTGGTAATTGTAATTATTCCCCAAAAAAAAAAATCCAATGGTATGTAATAGAATTTAACATAAGATGCTTTGTTTTCTTTAAACATGAATAAAAAAAGACCAATTGGTGAGGATTTGATAAGCAATTGATGAACCTTAGGCTTGCTTATATCTGCAATTTGTCAGATTCGACTTCAAACAGGTTGTAACTTGTAAGTGGTTTTCAAACTTGAACAAAACTTTAAATTGGACTGAAAAAAGTCTATATTAGCTGCCCACTTTACTGGACGACGGGTTGGTCTTACTGTTGTTGTTGGGCTAAAAGTTTGCAAAGAATTCATTTTCTAGGGCCCAATATGAGTCATTGCCGGGCAGTAATTATTGTACTTTGTATACTTAAATAATTTTAAAAAAAAATTAACGGATACTCTAAGGTATTGATTTAAGAAAAATTCAAAATTTTCTTTAAATGGTTTATTAACAATTATTCTGAAAATATTCATTAACGTTGCCCAATAATCAAATAATAATAATCATTTCTGAATTCTTAGTGAAACATGGGTTCAGCTTCAAGCCTGAGGCCTGAGAGTGCCTTATCAGTTTTTTTCTAAGAGAAAACAAAAAGAGCTTTGGACTGGGCCCAGTCGCTTGCAAAGTTTATTGGAAGTATGGCTTGGGCTTGAACTTTGGTTGGTTTATAATGCCCATTGAAGAATCAGCTTTAGCCCTAGTCATTATAATTTTGCTAAATTATTCTGCCCGTTCCAGTTTAAACCTGGAAGTCACTGGGTTTTGTTTCAACATTTTAAATTTTGTCAAAATGTGAAAGTAAGGCCCACCCAACAATGAGTTGAAGGAAAATATAATCATGCTCCCTTATTGTAATTTGAAACAATGGATAATATCTGTAATTTTATAATAATTTCATGTTTATGGCTACTTTCTCTCCTTTTCTTTCTAATTTGTTGAAAAAAAGACCCCAATACAATGTATGACTTTGAAATCTATGTAGTGTGTAATTGTCATCTCAAGATTCTCAACATGTGTAGGTGGTGAATGTATATCTTGTTTCTGGTGTATATAGCAAGTTTTTCACAACACGTGGTATCTATAGCTTAGAGTTTGTTTATTTTGTTAAAACTAAAAACTTTTTGCTGAAAATATTGTAGATAAAATTAAAAGTTAACTGAAATAGTAAGTAAAATCTATAAATAATACCAAAAAGTGTAGTGAGATCCATGAATAGTAACAAGAATAAGCTAAATAGAAAAATGAGTTGACTTTTTAATTTCGAACCAAACACACACTTACTGTATACACCGGAAACATGATATCTTTTTTCGTGTAGGTGATGTCTAAAGAAAAATTATTTGACTGTTGAGTTGATACCACATTTCCAATTCATATATTTTGTTTTGCTGAATTAAAGTTCTATTCCATGTGTATCATTGTCGTCATCATCATCATGTTATTTAGATTTGAATGCTCAACAATAATGTGCTACCGACTGTCCGAGGGATGTCTTTTCATACCTAACCATGAAGCTTGTGTGAGAGGAGCCTGAGATTGACAACAATAAATTAAATTGTCACATTTTTTTTTTTGGCCATCATTCTCTCACTTTCTGATCTTATTCTAATTTATAAAGGTCAAAGTCGGAAATGAAATTATGGACCTTCGGCCAATAGTCATTTACATCAATGGGTCCTATGGGTCACTTAATTTGAACTAACATCTTCTCTACTATTCATTGAAACTTTGAATAGTCATAGTCTCATAACTATCTTAATGGACCCTTGGGCCCTGAGAGTGCCACAACAGCCACTAAAATTAAGGGACCCCCCCTTATCGGAATAGGAATATTCTCCATTTGACACCTCGAATAAAAATAATTGTCCTAATGAAACTGCACCATTGTTTTTTTCTTTTTGTTGTCTGGAGCATGTGGAACAAAGGGCAGAAAGTCCAACATCTTTGTATGTTGCTTGGTACCTCCTCTGCCTTGAAAATGAACTTTAGCATTCAGTTCAAAGATTTGGGGAGAAAAAAACACAAATTGCCTGTCTTGTACATTTCTCTGAATAAGATAGAAAACGTGACAGCAAATTAGACGTTAGAAAAAGAAAAAGAAGAAGATAATATTAGCAATTTAGATGGGTTGAAGAAAGATACCTCCAAATTGACTTGCATCTAAATTTTTTCGAAGACAAATCATGATGCAGCCTTGCGAACGAAAACCTATTTAGTAAAGACTAAAAATTAAGAAAGGGGATTCAAATTTTTGAACATATGTGGTAGAAGAGGATAGCCATTAAAATTGTTAAAAAGAGAGAGAGAGAGAGAGAGAGAGAGAGAGAGAGAGAGGATAAAATCATGACGTGGCCTTGTGAATGAAATTTTTTTTAGTAAGACTACAAAAACTGAGCTAGGCAAATTCAAAATATTGACTATATGTGGTATTAGAAAATAAACATTAAAATTGCAATAAAGAAAAGAGAGAAAAAAAGGACAAAAGCATGATGGAGCCTTGTCAATGAAACCTCCCCATTTTCATTTTTGGGGGCTAATACAATGAAACCTATTTAGTAATTGGTTGATTGTTTTAATAAAAATAGATTGCCCTAAAGAGAGAGAGAGAGAGAGATATATATATATATATATATTGAAAAGTGACCTAGGACACTACAAATTTAATTATATAATTCTTATAAATTGATACTTTACTATTCATAATAAAATAATTCAAATATTTATTAATTAATACTATATCAAATTTTAAATATTTTATTTTATAATAAAATTTGTGGTAATTTAAACTGTTTATATATGTTAGGGTAAATTGCAAATTACACTTCTAAAGTTTAGGAGTATTTAGATTTTATACCTTGAAGTTTTCGAATTTGGGTTTTACTCTCTTGAAGTTTGGGAGTGTTTGGATTTTACACCCTAACGATTTAGAATTTGGATTATACCCTCTAAATTTTAGGAGTGTTTAGATTTCACTCCCTAAAGTTTGGGATTATTTGGATTTTACACCCCAAATACTGAAACTTTAGGGTGTAAAATCCAAATATCCCCAAACTTTAGGGGGTAAATACAAATTCTGAAACGTTAAGAGTGTAAAATCCAAACCCTCAAACTTTAGAAGGTAAATTTTAAATTCTGAAATTTCAGGGTGTAAAATTCAAATACCCTCAAATTTTAGAGGTATAATTTGCAATTTACCTGTATTTTAACACATAGCATTAGCATGACCAGTGACCACAAACACCCTTGTTCATAGTCTGGCTTGTACGGTACTTGGAAAATCATTTGCAAGTCTAATCTAAAGTGGAATCTTCTAATTCGCACTTTATCAAAAACGTCAACATTAGATTTAACATTCAGGTCTCCCAGTGAAATTGAAATCATCATTGCTTAGCATCATAGCCAGCATCTTCTTCAGTGACCAATTTTTTGTACGTTTCAATAAGAGAGATGCATTCTTTTATCAATGGATTGGTCAAATTCTTATTTTACCTTTTTTTCTGTTCTGAAAAAAAAGATCTTTGATTATTATATTGGTGCAGTCTCAATCTTGCAATTAGATTATTAGATAAATCAAACCAATTAGGGCTACTTTTGGGGGCCTTCTTGCCCTAAACATGTTAATAAAGTGGTTCTTTAAC
This sequence comes from Quercus robur, assembly GCF_932294415.1. NCBI lineage: Eukaryota > Viridiplantae > Streptophyta > Magnoliopsida > Fagales > Fagaceae > Quercus > Quercus robur. The sequence goes on from NC_065539.1 coordinate 48,703,895, forward strand.
TTTAACCTGCCTCTATTAGCGTAAAATAAATTAAAAATATCGTTGAATATTGTGGGATTGGTCCAAAGAGCATGGTATCCATACCACCCAATCACCCAAGTGAAAGGATATTAAAAAGATACACTTCATACTAAGTGTACGTTTTAGGAACAATTTATTTAACTTTTTGCTGAAGTTTGCTAAAGTATACTTATATTTTGAAAAAGTAAGAAAAATTAAGGTTTTAAAAAACTGTACATAAAAGATAAAAAGCTAAAAACTGGCTTATAATCTAAGGCTAAACAGACACTAAATATCAACTTTTGAATGAGTTATTTTCTCTAACTCCCATGTCTCTATGTTTAGTGTCATATATTTTGTTTTGTTCATAACCGGTCTCAAATTCGGAAAAAGGAAGGGTTGCGGTAGGTTGACAGCTAGCTTAAAATTTAGTCACTCTTTTACAAATGAATCCAAAAATGATATTCATTAGACTGTTTTCTACTATAAATATGGTCAATCTTAATTAATATGTTAGAGGATCTATAACCAACCCCAAAATCTTGGGATTAAAACTTTGTTTATTGTTGTTGTTGTTGGATATATATATGTGTGTGTAGGGACACGAATCTCTAGCGACCCAACAACGATGGCGTTGGGCTCGCGCGTGATGGATCCCTCACAATAAAATTTGTAGAGAGTGGGCTTGAAAGGCTAGGGTTGGGACACGGGGCGTTAGTTCAGGCCGGACTTTAGATGAACCAAAACAAGAAAAGGCTTTAGTTTTGATAGCCAGGCCTTACACCTTTGTAACTTGAGAGATTTGGCTCCTCGGATCATGTCCGAGGAGCACTAATGTTTTCTCCGGTTACCCGACGGTGGGTTTTTCGGGGTGATGCGCATATATTCTCCGGGCATTCTCCCTCCTGAAGTCTTTTTTCTCAGGAAGTGGGACGGGATCCCTTCCTTATTAGTTTACCTTTCCTTTTATACTAGCCTACGTTTGTTGTCCCTCGTCCACGTGTAGGGTCGATCTTTCCGGGACAGATATCTGTCCCATCAATCTAATCCCGAAATTGTTGGAGATGATCAATAAAGCCTAAAAATCCGGCTCTGTTGGGTGCAGTGTCATATCAGTGAAGGGTATTAAGGACAACTGCCCCAAGATATTTTCTGATCTCTCAAGCTAGCTTGTACTCCACTCTAATCCGGGAGACTTTAGGTCTGCCGAGGACTAAGCTGTCCTCGGCGGTATCTTCGGGCCACCTTGGGCTTCCTATTTTTGGACTTGGGCCCTGGCCTCTTTTAGTTTGGGGCCTGTGGACTCCCCATAAGCGAGCGAGCCGGGCTCCTAAACTATTGGGCCACACAATAGCCCCTCAAAACCCTGCTGTCCAACGTCTTGGTTGGAAAGGTGGGTTTTGGTAATACCGAGCCTTTATTGCGGCTCATTTAATTCAGCCATTGACCAACGTGGGCGACTCTTCGCCTTCCCGAGGAATGCGCCGGTCTACAGGACATTTCCCTCAATTTACGCGCGATGCGTTTATGCCGTTTGGTTATCCGAAGCGCGCCTTCAATGTCTTCCTTTTACGAGACCTCCCAGATCTAACGGTTACTGATGGCGTGAGGAACGAAACGGATGTACATTGATCTGTAGGTTTCCTTGGGGATTAGAACGTGTTAGGCACCCTCGTCTTCCTCCCCTATATAAAGAGAGATGACAAAAAGTGATTCTCTTATATTCGAACCCTTCAGGCTCTTCCCCGAGTTTACTTCTTTCCTCTGGTTATACCCTATCCAATAATACATCCACCATAGCAGTCAGCCATGAATAAACCCTTCCTTTCCCAGAAACGCCATGTCCTAACAAAACTTGAGATGACTCGGTCGGGGCAAGGATGGCGGAGACTCAAGATTTGCCTCCCCCCTCTTTTAGCCAAAATCCGAAGCAGGGACTCGTCACATCCCACTTCCGGTGTGACTGAGTCGAAAACCTCCCTTGTCATCTCCATCTGCTCTCTCATGAGCATACCTAATATGGCTCCCCTTTTCCCTCTTTTGCTCCTTTTACTTTCTTTTCATTGCTTCCCTCTTCTTCTCCTCCTTCCTGCTCATGTCTTCCATCTTCTTTTTCCTTTGCACTCCTCAGCGACAAGAGCTTGCTGAAGTGCTTCCATGTGTTCCAATTCTTCTTCCTTCCCTTTCTCTCTTTCTATACTAAGTTCTTCTTCTGATATGAACAGTACTGAGGCAGAGATTTTAGAGAGACTTTGAAGGCGAGTTTAAAGGACATCTGGCGGTTTACTTATCTGTATTACGGATGCTATTACTGCTTCAACAGTTCATTTTTTGTATAGGCTTGCTTAAGCCCTTCCTTGTACGTTGTAATAATTTTTATATTAATAAAAGTTACTGTTATTCTATTTCGCATGTTCTGTTTATATGTTCTAATAAATTTGCAAGTTCTGCTCGGCACAGTAGTATAGCATTTGAACCAATGACAACTAAGGCCAAAATACTTGCTAATAAAAAGACGCCATAATGACTTTAACAAAATTATTATTCGACATAACAATCCGACCAGTGAGGAACGAGACTTACCTTAAAATTAATCGCGATGGGGATTAAGTGCTTGATAAGGTGCAAGAAGTAATTATCCGAGGACATGTCACCCTTTCAATGAGCAATTTCTTTAGGCTAACGATCATCAGTTCGTTTCGCCATCTTCTTAACACACTGGCCTTAACCTTTTCCAGTATTTAAGCCGAGAAACCTCTCCATCCGAGTAGTTGATTTCCCAAAAGGCCTGAGTCCGAGGACTTCGCACAGCCAGGGTTTTGTTTAGGACCTATGCTTTTTTCTTTTAGGTGCTCGGTTTCCCCATAGGCTTGAGTCCGAGGGCCATGCAAGTCCTAAGTTCTGTCCAAGACTTATAAGATATTTTTTTATGTTCCTGGTTTCCCTCTAGGCTTGAGTCCGAGGACCATGCAAGTCCTAGGTTCTGTCCAAGACTTATAAGATATCTTTTTCGTACTTGGTTTTCCCATAGGCTTGAGTCCGAGGACCATGCAAGTCCTAGGTTCTGCCCAAAACTCTTTGAGTTCAGATTCTCCCTTTCATAAGGCATTTCCCAAGGCGCCGAGCAGGGGTTGTCCTCGGTTACGGCCATTGCTCGGCGTGGGCCACAGTACCTGGGCCCTCACGCAAAGCGGGCCTGGGTCGCGAATCCACTTAGCCCATGAATTAAGAGATATTTCTGCAACCTCTGGCCACGCGGTACTCTCTGATATCACAGTGACCGAGGTGCGCCTTTACGAGGCTCTTTAATCTTGTGGTTGCAGTTGATGTTGGAAGTTGAGCCAGAACTATTTTGTCTGTAGCGTTCCTTGGGACGCCGCGTGAGTTGACTGCCATCACCTTGTCTTTTCAAATAAATGGGAGGGAGAGAAAGTTGCTTTATATACGCATAAATCCTTCAGTTTTCTCCCACATCACAGCTTCCATATCCGGAGCTCTCCTCCCTTAGCATAACATGTTTAAGGCAAGGGTTGGGAAGAAAGAACTTTCTCCGCCGCTGATACGCCGTGCCTTCATGAGACTCTGCATAGTACGGTATGGGCACAGGAAGCATAAGTTCAGGAGAGTACTCCATTTCGTCCTGGGGGGTAAGGGGTCTCTCCCTCTTTCAGTCAAAATCCGAAGCAGGTTCTGTTCATGCCAGAATTTTGGTATGTCAGAAGAAAGATTTTCCGCCATCAGCGCCTCTGCTTTGCGGCAGGCGTATATTTAGAGAAAGGCCCTCAACCTCCAACTCCTTGCACCTTTCCTTCAACGGTGTCAGGCTCAAGTCGGGTCTCTTTTGCTGTTTGAGTTGTAGGCATGTGAAAGCATTGAGGAAGAACAAGGTCTTGGAGCTATAGCCAACCTCTCCTCTGATCTACTTCCTCAGCTTCATTTTATTCTCTTGTATTTTCCTTTCTTCTTGGTTCTGTAGTGAGCTTCGACACAAACTGATTCCTGCTTTTTCATTGTACGCTATACTATTTCTTTGTTTTAGTAAGAATGGAAATTTCTTTACTTGTTTTGAACACTGTTTCTTTGACAACACTATTTCGTGAATGGGTGTGCCCTATGTGTGCGTTTCTTCAAGAATATTTAGAGCAAAATAGCTTGAAACATAATTTAACTAACTCCAATTTACCAATAATACCAGGCATTATATCGATAATTCATAATAAATCAAACTTAAGAAACTAACCGGGATATCAGTTGGATATTCTGTGATAAACGCGTGAATATCGTCCAAGGCTGATGATCTCTCAACAATCCATCTGAGCAATCGACTGGGATATAGGGAACTCCAATGATGCTTTTGTGTACTTAGTTTCCCCACAGGCTTGGGTCCGAGGACCATGCAAGGCCTTGGTTCTGTCTAAAAACTTGTGAGATTTCTTGTTTGTACTTGGTTTCCCCATAGGCTTGGGTCCGAGGACCATGCAAGGCCTTGGTTCTGTCCAAAACTTGTAAGATTTATTTTTTGTATTTGGTTTCCCCAGAGGCTTGGGTCCGAGGACCATGCAAGGCCTTGTTTCTGTCCAAAACTTGTAAGATTTCTTTTTTGTACTTAGTTTCCCCATAGGCTTGGGTCCGAGGACCATGCAAGGCCTTGGTTCTGTCCAAAACTTGTAAGATTTCTTTTTTGTACTTGGTTTCTCCATAGGCTTGGGTCCGAGGACCATGCAAGGCCTTGGTTCTGTCCAAAACTTGTAAGATTTCTTGTTTGTACTTGGTTTCCCCAGAGGCTTGGGTCCGAGGACCATGCAAGGCCTTGGTTCTTGTAAGATTTCTTTTTTGTACTTGGTTTCCCCATAGGCTTGGGTCCGAGGACCATGCAAGGCCTTGGTTCTGTCCAAAACTTGTAAGATTTCTTGTTTGTACTTGGTTTCCCCAGAGGCTTGGGTCCGAGGACCATGCAAGGCCTTGGTTCTGTCCAAAACTTGTAAGATTTCTTTTTTGTACTTGGTTTCCCCATAGGCTTGGGTCCGAGGACCATGCAAGGCCTTGATTCTGTCCAAAACTTGTAAGATTTCTTGTTTGTACTTGGTTTCCCCAGAGGCTTGGGTCCGAGGACCATGCAAGGCCTTGATTCTGTCCAAAACTTGTAAGATTTCTTTTTTGTACTTGGTTTCCCCATAGGCTTGGGTCCGAGGACCATGCAAGGCCTTGGTTCTGTCCAAAACTTGTAAGATTTCTTTTTTGTACTTGGTTTCCCCATAGGCTTGGGTCCGAGGACCATGCAAGGCCTTGGTTCTGTCCAAAACTTGTAAGATTTCTTTTTTGTTAAGTAGTCTTTTCACTATACTTATTTATTTTTCGAAGGTCAGCCCCTAGGCCAGGGAGGGAAGAGTTGGCTCGAGGCCGGAAGCCCCTAGAGCTGCCCGCTTCGTTAGCAGTGCAAGGCGTAGCCCCTAGCAGAAGCTTATAGCGGAGCAACAACTGTACGTCGCCGGAGATGGGAAAAACTCGTGAATCTCTGCTTGCTGGAGAGCTGACTCATGCGCCACCCGTGCCCACGCGCAAGCCTCCCCACAGACGGCGCCAATTGTAGGGACACGACTCTCTAGCGACCCAACAACGATGGCGTTGGGCTCGCGCGTGATGGATCCCTCACAATAAAATTTGTAGAGAGTGGGCTTGAAAGGCTAGGGTTGGGTCACGGGGCGTTAGTTCAGGCCGGACTTTAGATGAACCAAAACAAGAAAAGACTTTAGTTTTGATAGCCAGGCCTTACACCTTTGTAACTTGAGAGATTTGGCTCCTCGGATCATGTCCGAGGAGCACTAATGTTTTCTCCGGTTACCCGACGGTGGGTTTTTCGGGGTGATGCGCATATATTCTCCGGGCATTCTCCCTCCTGAAGTCTTTTTTCTCAGGAAGTGGGACGGGATCCCTTCCTTATTAGTTTACCTTTCCTTTTATACTAGCCTACGTTTGTTGTCTCTCGTCCACGTGTAGGGTCGATCTTTCCGGGACAGATATCTGTCCCATCAATCTAATCCCGAAATTGTTGGAGATGATCAATAAAGCCTAAAAATCCGGCTCTGTTGGGTGCAGTGTCATATCAGTGAAGGGTATTAAGGACAACTGCCCCAAGATATTTTCTGATCTCTCAAGCTAGCTTGTACTCCACTCTAATCCGGGAGACTTTGGGTCTGCCGAGGACTAAGCTGTCCTCGGCGGTATCTTCGGGCCACCTTGGGCTTCCTATTTTTGGACTTGGGCCCTGGCCTCTTTTAGTTTGGGGCCTGTGGACTCCCCATAAGCGAGCGAGCCGGGCCCCTAAACTATTGGGCCACACAGTGTGTATTTTTTTTCTTCCATTTCAACTTATTAATTTATGTGTTCAAATATGAAGAATTGTTTAAACTTTAAATTATTTTTTAGATACAATTACATGTTTACCAACTTTCAGCAAAGAAAAAAGAAAAAAGAAAAAAAAGAATCAGATAAACTTTTTCTGCAAAAACTACTCTAAAAGCATAAAAGCATGGTGAGGGAAGAACAATAGCCTAAAAACAATGTTGTTTAGACTTTAAAATATGGGTTTTTGAGGGCTCCTTTTAACTTGAAGTACTCCGCATGCTCTTGAAAAGAAAACATAAAAGGAACTAAGCCCTAAGGTCAGTAGTGAACACAATTTATGATCCCTACCTACTGGTTAGGCAATCAAAACAGTGCTATTAGTAGAAGCCTAGGGGTTTTTCTTCTACGTTTATTGAAAGGAAGGTCTTTTTAGATACAAACACAAAATATTGGTTTCTTTTCTTTTTAATTAATTAATTAATATATATATATATATACACTGTGTCTGCGCTTTTTTTTTTTTTTTTTTTTTTTTTTTTTTTTTTTTCAGCGTGTATGAACAGTAACCACATTGTTCATGCACATGGATTCACTGTGTAGGAGACAAAGTGCATTGTTCATGCATTATTCATGGGTCTCACGACACTATTCACACATTTAAAAAATTATTTTGCTACAGTATTTTCAGTTTTCAACAAAATAAGCTGTATTCAAATGGACATATATATATATATATATATATATATAATGACCATTATTGCTAGGGACCAATGACCCTTGCCTTGTTTTGTAGTGGTGATATTGGGACCTAAGAGCATTCACAGCAGTGGAGTTAAAAAGTTATAAAGCTATTTTAGCTCCACCAAAACACAAAAAAACCTATGCAGCAATGGAGTTAAATCTATTTTTTTAGCTTCATTGCTATAGTGCACATCTATCTATAGATGTGCACTGTAACTTGGAGCTAAAAAAAAAAAAAATTTATTCAGCCGGCCATTAAAATAATACAACTTTTTTTTTTTTTTTTTTTTCACACCGTGCCTCTCTCTCTCTCTCATTCACTCTCATCTCTCTCAAGCTCACTCTCTCAACTCCGGTCTCTTTGAAGCTCGACGTCATCGACCCACCAGCCGTCCTAAGCCGCCGAGCAGCCTCAGACCCACACCACCATTCGTCGCAAACCTACGCTGCCAACCCATCTCGCCCTTACTTGGTTTTTTTTTTTTTTTTTTCCTTCCTGCTGTGGCTTGTGGTGTGGTGGTGGTTGTGGTTGTGTGGGTAGATCGGCGTCGGTGGGTGGTTGGGTTCGTCGGCATCAGTGGGTTGTGGCTGGGTTCGTTGGCATTAGTGGGTGGCTCAGGTGGGTTTCGTGGTGGTGGGTATGGGTGTTGCCTGGTGGGTCTGGTGGGTGTGGGCTTGGTTGATTTTTTTTTCTTTGTTGTGGGCTGTGGTGGTGGTGGTGGCTGTGATGGTTGTGGTGGTGGTTGTGGTTGTGGTTGTGTGTGTGTGGCTGTGATGGTTGTGTGTAGTGGTTGTGTGTTGTGGTTATATTATTTTATTATAGTGAATATATTATTTAATTGTAGTAGATATCTTATACATCCACTGCTGCAGCATGTGTGTAAGTTAAATAGATAAAATAACTTTTGGTAAAGCTAAATAGCTAAATTTTTAGCTCAACTGCTATGGATGCTCTAATTCTCATGATTCCTTTCATTGAATTGAAAATTAGGAATGGTGACCTAACTAATATTTAGGTTGCTTCTTAATTAGAATCACTAATCTTGTATGGACTTATTAGAATCACTAGTCTCTAACACAAGATATAACTCAATTATGAGCTCAAACTAAATCCAATAAATTTAGAATCAAGATACATATAGCAAAAGAATTATTGAAACAAAGAATTATTATTTTTCATTTTTTTTCTCATTTTCCTCTTAACAAGAGATTATATTATAAATATAACGTCAAGATTTTGATTTTTGACACAACTTCATCTCTATGGGAGAGTACTAAATCATTACTTTAATTCAATAATAGAGAACTATACTAGTCATATCATCTCTCTCTCTCTTTGGTTCTTTTCTCTTCTAAAAAATGCAAAGCTATGGGCTCCCTAGTTTGGTACAACATTGTGTCGTGTCACATGGTGTGTGTTTTTTTAATTAATAATTTGATAGTTTAATACAAAGTTATGGACTCCACTCCTTTATATATGATTCTCATGTCACATCTTTTATATATATGATATATGAAGTTGTCCACTAAGTTGGCCGTAAGACTAAGCCTAGCTAGCTTATTCCCTTTTAATTAGATTTATGTACGGCCTCAAGAGTTGAAAAGCTGTTTCCTTCAAGAAATTTTTATTATAGAGGGCAACTTATTGTGTTCTTTTGTTTTGGTTGGGTCTATCTCTTAACAAGACAAATAATTAATAAAACTACTTAAAAAAAAAAAATTAGGTAGCTCATCCATGCAAGAGGATATACCATGTTTCGAGTCTTATGAGAGAGTTGGGTGTATATACTTGAAATATAATATCCTTTTGCATACCATACATCAAGTTTCTTGAGGACAATAGATCCGCTTTAAGATCATTCACGTGGAGGGATGAAGACTCGAGACAGTTGATAGAGGGGGTGAGGACATTTCCAAGGAGGTAGACCTCGGGGAATATTGGCGGGGTGTCCTCAGAAAGTACTTCCCTAATTCATATAGAGGTTAAACGACCACAGTTGGCCAAGGCACCGAGGATGCCCACCTAACCTCGGAAAGTTGAGGGGAAGAGTTAAAAGGGGCACGGTGCAACCCAAAAGTGGAATAGGGTAACTTGGCATTGAACAAGGAAGAGATGAAAAAGGAAGGACAAAGCAGTCATCCCCTCCGCATTAAATGCACTAACCACTTAGCTGGCCGCATTAATGAGGAAATAACCATGAGCAGTATCCATACAGCTCACATTTTAGTGTAAGACCTTTTAGCAAGGTCTTGATGGGATAAGTATCAGGGAGATCTAATCCTAACCCTAAAAATGTAGAGTTCATATGCTTTTTGGCTAATTATATAAAGCCAAGAAGCACCTGGATCTAGGGAGGATTTTTTGGGGGAGAGAAAAAGAGAGAACAGAGAGATAGTATCCAATTGTAACCTCTTCCTTGGACCAAACCTGAGGACAGACACTTAGTCATTTCAGGGATTTTTCTAATTGAATATTTTTACTATACGCGTTCTAAAAAAAAAAAAAAAATTATTATACGCCTAAGATTGGTCAGACTATTAGTTTTTGTCATTAAATGGGTACTTAAAGGTTGATCTTGCACTCCACCTCTAAAAATGAATTGTATGAGCAAACAGTAATACAATTATAACCTGCTTAATTTCTTCGTTTTTACTTTTTTCCTGCCACAATTCACATGTTTTTTCCATTTTAACTAATAATTTTTTTTCTATTTTAAAACACTCATATTTGATTATTTATTGGATTAAAATATTATTATAACCTGCTTAATTTCTTCGTTTTTACTTTTTGCCTGCCACAATTCACATGTTTTTTCCATTTTAACTAATAATTTTTTTTCTATTTTAAAACACTCATATTTGATTATTTATTGGATTAAAATATTATTTATTCATTATTTTTTTATTATTATTCCCCCAATCATCTACACAACACTCAACAAAGAAAGACAAAAGTAGATCGATCTTTTAAATTTGGAAGCAAAATTGGATTTTGTCTGATGAGTACAGAAGCTTATGCGGGTGTTTTTTAAAGATTTATTAAGCAAGTTTTAGAGGCTTATGTTTTTTTTTTTTTTTTTAATAATCTCCAAAAGGGCTTATGGGTGTGGTCACTATCTTCTTGACCCACTTAAATATATATATTTGAAATGGTGTAAGACCATTTGTGCAAACACTAGGATTTATGCTATTCAGCTCAACTAATGGTGTAATAAGACCATTTGTGCAACCAGTCTATTTTTCTGGTTTGCTTTTCAACCACTCATTCTCTCCTACTAGGAGGCGAAGTAATTCTGTTGTTTATACATTAGTTAGGAGAGCTAGGTATTCTTTTCTTCTGCTTATTTGGATGAAGACTGTCCTTCCAAATGTTTTTAAATTCCTTGTATCTGATGTTGCCTTTTCTGAATAAATAAGGCAACCCTATGCTTTTTCTCCACCAAAAAAGAAAAAAGAAGAAAAAAAAAAGAAGCTCAACTAATGTGAATGCTTGAAGAAGGGAAAGGATCTTTACTTGTTTTAGAAAATAATTTCATTGGAATAACACTTGTACTTTGTGGGGATTTTTTTTAATTTTAATTTTTTATGAGAGGGGATATTTTGAAGTTTGAACAATGATTAAAATGATGACTTGATAGCTCATCATTGTGATTGAAATGACCGACCAATCAGAGCCGTACATTATCATGAAAATGATCATTTTAATTTTATTATAATAAAAAACTTGACCTAGTGTGATTGGTATTTTTATTCCCGGATATTCTAGCTGATTGCTTCTGGTAGTTGCGTTGAACTTTTTGACAATGGTAGTTGTGTTGAACTTGAACTTGAACTTGCTTGTAGCCGACGGTACAATAATGGTATTTGGTGTGTAGGAAAAAAAACAGTGTGTGTCCAAACACTCCATTAGCAAAGAAAGGTAAGCTTTGACCAGAATAAACAATTTGCACTCATGGCAGAAAGGAAAGCACCTTTTGGTGCACAACATGGATTAGAAAATTGATTTCTTAAATAAAGCTTCTTCTAAATCCATTTCTGCTTTGCCTTTAATCAAACTTTTAAAACATTCTACTTATCCAATACGTTCAAGCAATAAGCATGCACTTTTTTTTTTTATCCTCCACTATTGAAAAGACTCAAAAGAGCAGTAAACGTGGGGCTGCAATAGTATCAAACTTCAATAATCAGTGCTCATTCAATGGCTGGGAAATAGGATCTTAACATGGTGGGCCACACCTTTAAGAGATAATAATAAATTGATTGGGGTGTTAACTACTCGAAAAAAAAAATAGTTAAACCTCACTCACTATATTGTCCCATAAAACACAGCTGGTTTCATGGGTTGGGTTAAGAATAAGCTAAGTTGCTTCTAATTCCTATCAGTTGAGTTGCTTACGACACAAATTGCATTTGTTGTTACATCAGTTTCTAGAGTTTGATTTCCCTTTAGTACTTTTATGTACTGAAGGAGACACGATACTGACACGAGTTGATTTCGTATCTCGTCCTGTACACAAAATGAAAGCATCACCCGTATCTTCTATTGACTTTCATCCAGTATACAACAAATAATATTATCCCCCGTTGATCAAGAATTTCAATTTCTAGAAAGTATCATGATCATCCAATAAAAAGAGGTTCAATTATTTTCACCATATCTTGTCCTGTGCACAAAACGAAAGTATCATCTATACTTTCATCTAGTATTTTTATACATTAAGTGAACGTTTGGATATTGCTGAAATATCCAATGTTTTGTGTTTGGCGTTTGTAGTTCGTGGGACCCATGGCTACAGTAGCTAAAATATCACATCCAAGATTGAAAAATGCATTTGTCAGTGTGTTCTGTGCACTGTTCACGGGACCCACACACCTCTTTTTTCAGTAAAATTTTCATTAAAAATGAGTCGTACGGCACTATTTACACATTTAAAAATTATTTTGTTACAATATTTTCATTTTTTAGCAATAAGTAATATCCAAGAAGACCCTAAATGAGACGCAACTAGTATTCATATATATGCTCTTGTTTACGAGAAATTATAAGGTCCATATGGTAGATAAGTGACATGATCTACTAGAGGACTGTATTATTTCTCATTGTTTACAGGGAAGCTTCCCCTATCACCAATAAATTTTTTACTAAAATAATATCCAGAGCTCCTCTCTTTCTCTCACATCGACTTCTTGTTTATGAGACGGAGAAATTTTTTTTTAGAAACATTTGACCAAGGGGTTCATCAATATATTAATTTAGTATTATATATGTGGGTGTTGATTTTCCTTGCAGTTGGGGTGCTGATATATAATTAAACAACAACTATCGAAACTGTAAAAGCAATTTAAAGATCAGTTGGGACTTGTAATGAACAACATCCAATTAAGATTGAGCAAGATAAACTAGGCCCATTTTATTTATTTGCAAGTCACTTGCACGTGCGTGCTGACAATTTTATCTTTTTGCATAGACAGCTGTGAATTGTGATTAATAAATAAGTAATCTATTAATTGTTATTAGGACTTGGAGCCAAAAATTGAATAAAAATAATGTCAAAATAATTGATTACTATTCCACGTGATAAAAAAAAAAAAAAGGTTCCTTTTTAAGCTTAATCTTCAAAATTCTTCAAGTTTGATATTACAGGCATGTTCAAACACGCAGTGCATTCTACTAATTATTCAAAAATATGCAACATTCTTACTCTTATAGCAAGTATCTATGAAACAATAGGTAGGAGAATTTTCAGGCGTCCTATGAGACCTTCGCTAGTTCAGCGACAGGAAGGCGAATTTTCAGGCACAGTGGTTGAGTGGACTGGAGAAGGCGAAGCAATTATAGAAATCGAAAATTTAGGGGATAACATTAATTCGAAATCCGTTACAAATTCAAAATCCGTAACTGATAGGGAAAGGGAATCTGAGGCAGGAAACGTGTTAAACCAAGAGAAGCCAAATCCGTTATTCTCTCAATCAATTTCCGAAATTAATTGCCATGATCATTTATTCCCTCAATCACGTTCCGAAAATAAATGACAAGGTGATTTATTCCTTTCACAACTCTCAGTTTTTGAAAAGGAAATAAGGAAGTTTGATATAACGGGTACTAAGGAGGCAGGACATACGAGCATAGCTAGCAGGGAAGGGGAATGTGAGAAAATTCATAACTTCCCTCATGAAGTGGCAGGAAAAATAAATGCTTCTGTACGGCACCGAGACCCCAAAGCCCATACCGGCATTAAGCCCAAGCCCATATAGGTCCTGGGCCCAGACCCTTACCGGTTTTGGATGCAGGCCTAGCGGAAAGGTCCAGTTACCCTACGCCCTTCTTGACACTGCCTTAACGTGAAAACAAGTTTTGGGGTCTGAGTTCCAACAGATGATCGGTTTAACTTTCCCGGGCAAGCGAATTGGCCGTGTCCGGGAAACTCATGATATGCACGGGAAACTCATGATATGCACGGGAAACTGAGTTGCTGAACATAATCCATCAAGCAGGAACCAAGTTCCAAGGTCATAAATGATGCACCGCCCTCTCACCTAAACATCCACTTTAACCAGATAATATTGGATCTTTAGTAGCACTAACGGTGGCTGTAATCATAATCTCCCCACTAACCTTGGCTATAAATAGAAGAAATTGGGGAGAAGAAGGGGTTCAGAAAAATTGAGAGAAAACCATCAAGTGAGAAAGAATAAACTGAGTGTTGCTTTGAGTCTCTCTGTCGAGAACGACCCAAAGTAGGAAATCCTCAAACCCACTACAAATAAATTGTGAGCCCAAGTAATTTAAGGCCCAGAAGTCTCGTACTTGGTTCTTACAATTGGCGCCCACCGTGGGGCTCTCCTACGAAGCTGTGGTTCGATTGAGACTCAAACAAGGGAGATGTCTGAAGAGCGTTCAGGAGGGCGTGCTCCGAGCAGTTCTATAGGATCTTCTCGGGGATCGACGTGGAGGGAGAGAAGGAAGAAACGGCGGGAGGATAGGGAGCATCCAAGAGGGGAGGAAAGGTCCGGATTGGGAGAAGGATCAGCCCAGAGACACAGGACGATTTCAGGCGTCTCGGCGCATCGGCAATATGATGATAGAGACCGAGAGCTGGAGCGGTTACGCAGGTTGGTAATGGATTTGGAGCTGGAAGCAAGGGATCGGCGCCACGAAAGGAACCGCAACCCCCAACAAAGGAGAAATCGGGGCGAGGAGGGCACCAGCCGATCTGGTACTCAACAATACCGAGACCGATCACGATCTCAAGAGTCACATCGGCACTCCCGGGAGGCACGTCATCAACGGGACCGTTCCCGATCGCATGGATATGATGACTGAGGATTAGAGTTGCCGGAGGAGCGGCAGTACCACAATGCCGCGATGGACGCCATGAGCAGAGCCTTGCGGATGGCAGCCCGGTCTCCATTCTCCGATGAGATTGAACGGGCCCCCATGCCAAGCAGATTCACGCGACCGCCATTCAATTCCTATGAGGGGAGGACAGACCCCGTGGAGCATGTCAGTCATTACATCCACATGATGTCTTTGCATGCGCACAATGATGCACTGATGTGTAAAGTGTTCCCCTCTAGCCTCGGTTCAACGGCCCTGAGATGGTTCAATGGGTTACGGAAAGGCTCCATACACAGCTTTGCCGAGCTGATACAAGAATTCGGCAGTAGATTTGTGACATGTAGCCGAGTGCAACAGCCGGTTGACGCGCTACTTTCCATGAAGATGAGGGTCGGGGGAACCCTTTGGAGTTATGCCAGCCGATACTGGGAACTCTACAACGAGATTGGTGGAGGGAATGAGAAAATTGCCGCAAGCACCTTCAGGATGGGGCTCCTCGAAGACTCTGAGTTACGGGAGTCATTGACAAAAAGACCCCCCGAGGATATGAGGCAACTGATGAGGCGCATAGAGGAGTACAAACGCCTGGAGGACGACTGGCTGCAGAGCAGGGGGAAAGCCCCATTAATTGGGAGATCTCGGCAAGGTGTTTTGCCGACAAAACCAAAGAGAGACTTCAGAATGCAAGAACCAGAGGTGCAAATCGAAGGGGTAAATGTGGCATTTAAGGAGCCCGTACACAAAATCTTGGAGCGGATCAAGAACGAGCCATTTTTCAGATGGCCAAACAAAATGGGGGGCGACCCATCTCGGAGGAACCAAAACCTGTACTGCACCTACCACAGAGACAAGGGACACACCACCAAGCAGTGTCGGGTACTAAAGGATCACCTCGGGCAGCTGGTAAAGGCAGGGTACCTGAAAGACTTCATTGCAGACTCTGCTCACCAAGAAGCCGGACTGGGCATCCAACAGAAAATGAACCCCCTCCCGCCTCCACTGGGGGTAATCGAAGTCATCCATGCTGCACCAAGAGGAACGGTAACAACAAAAAGGGTATTGACAGTGGCTTGCACGGAGGGAGGGCCAGCCGAGAAGAAGAAGAAAGTTGGACGGCTTAACATCTCGTTCGGGGAAGACGATTTGGAAGGAACAGACCAACCCCATGACGACGCTTTGGTGGTCACGGCCCGGATAGGCGGGTTCTTGGTGAAGAGGGTAATGATTGATCAAGGGAGCGGGGCTGACGTCATGTACCCAGACCTCTTCGAAGGGCTCGGATTAAGGACCCAAGATCTGGCGAAGTATGACACGCCGCTAGTCTCATTTGACGGGAGAGTCGTAATTCCCGAAGGTTAAATCTCTCTCCCAGTGAATATGGAAGGCAAGGGAGTTATAGTTACCTTCATAGTAGTCCGATCATTCTCGTCGTACACCGCAATCCTGGGGAGGCCGTGGATTCACGCCATGGAGGCTGTCCCGTCCACCTTCCACGTAAAAGTAAAATTTCCAACCGAGTATGGAATTGCCGAGGTAAGGGGGAACCAACAAGTGGCGAGACAGTGCCTTATCACCGCGGCCACATGGAAAAGTGAACAACTCGGACAAGCTGAGCGGGCCGATAAAGAAGATTCATAGCAATTACAGAGGCCCCGAGGGGAAGCGGGGGCGGACGTGGCCGAAGAGGTACTGAAGGTTAGGATTCTTCCAGATACTGACAAGTATTTTCAGATAGGCACAAGCATGAATGACCGGGAAAGGGTAGAGATGTTGTTGTTCCTTTTGCAGAACGTAGATGTTTTCGCATGGAACCCGTACGAAGTGCCCGGAATAAACCCCGAGTTCATTGTCCACAGACTCAACGTGGACCCATCATTTCCCCCGAAGAAGCAGAAACCAAGAAGAGCATCAAAAGAGCACGTCGATGCAGTAAACCTGGAGGTCCAGCGGCTGAAAGAAGCCGGGGTCATAAAAGAAATATTCTTCCCGAGATGGCTAGCAAACACTGTCGTAGTGAAGAAGAAGAACGGTAAATGGAGGGTTTGTGTGGACTTCACAGATTTGAACAAAGCGTGTCCCAAGGACCCATTCCCAATGTCCAAGATTGATCAGCTGGTAGATGCCACGTACGGGCACCCGAGGATGAGCTTCCTGGATGCCTTCCAAGGCTACCACCAGATTGCCTTGGCGCCCGAGGACCGAGAAAAGACAACATTTATATCCCCGAACGCAAACTATCACTACGAGGTCATGCCGTTTGGATTGAAGAATGCCGGGGCCACCTACCAGCATATGATGACAAGAATGTTCCGAGAAAAAATTGGATGCACGGTTGAAGTTTATATCGACAACATGGTGGTAAAAAGCAGAAAAGAGTCGCAGCATACTGAATACCTTCGGGGAGTATTCGAGATACTACGACGGCACAAATTGCGCCTGAATGCCGAAAAGTGCACTTTCGGAGTGGGGGCTGGCAAGTTCCTGGGTTATCTGATCTCCACTCGGGGAATAGAGGCTAACCCCGACCAAATAGAGGCCGTCAATCGCCTCAAACCACCGAGCAATCCTAAGGAGATGCAAGTGCTCACTGGAATGTTAGCTGCCCTGAACCGATTCATCTCCAAGTTTGCCGATCGCTGCCGGCCATTCTATCAACTTCTGAAGAAGTGGAAGGGATTTCGTTGGGACGAAGGATGTGACGAGGCTTTTCGAGAGCTGAAGGAATACTTGGCAAAGGCGCCGAGGTTGACGGCCTCGGAGCCCGGAAAGGATTTGTTTATGTACCTCTCAGTCACCGAGCATGCCGTAAGTGCTGTGTTGCTAAGGGACCAAGGAGTACAAATGCCAGTGTATTACGTAAGCAAAACCTTGGTGGATGCTGAGACAAGGTACTTGCCTCTGGAGAAGTTAGTTTTGGCCCCGGTGCACGCCACGAGGAAGTTGCCACATTACTTCCAGGCTCACACGGTGTTCGTTCTGACCGAGTATCCTTTACAGTCCCTGTTGAAGAGATCGGACTTCACGGGCCGAATTGCCAAATGGGGGACTCGGTTGGGATCGTTTGACATAAGATACCGACCTAGGAGCTCGGTGAAGGGACAAGTCCTCGCAGATTTCATCGCAGAATTCACACCTAAGAACGATGGCAAATTAATCTGTAGTGTAGAAATTCGCCCGTGGAGGGTATTTGTGGACGGTGCCTCAAATGCTATGGGGGCCGGGGCTGGCATTGTCATAATTACCCTTGAGGGCATACGATTGGAACACTCCTTCAGGTTGGGATTCAAAGCCTCAAACAATGAAGCCGAGTATGAGGCCCTACTGGCCGGCTTGAGGGCCGTACTGCATTTGGGTGCAAAAGATGTAGAAGTTTACTCGGACTCTAGGCTGGTTGTTTATCAAATTACAGGAGACTTCGAGGCTTGGGACTCTCGAATGAAGGCTTATCTAAGTATGGCCAAGCAGATCATCAGCCAATTCAGAACAGTAAAAGTATCCCAGGTAGCTCGATCGCAAAATAAGCACGCCGATTCCCTTGCCACGCTAGCCTCGTCGGCTACGGAGGACACGCCTCGGTTAGTCACAATAGAACTTATAAGGGAGCCAAGTATCAGTGTGAAGAGTGTCCCCGGCCAAGCTAGAGTAGAGGTTGCGCAAGCAGCAGTGACTAATCCATGTTGGATGAAGCCGATCATAGATTTATATAGTTTCGGAGGATGAGGAAGAGGCCAAGAAGATTCGTCGGGTTGCTCCCCGGTACTGGCTGTCCTCGGACCGCAAATTGTACCGAAGGTCCTTTGCTGGCCCTTACCTTTTGTGCTTGCATCCCGAGAAGGTCAGGGAGCTTCTGACTGAGCTACATGAGGGGGTGTGCGGCGGACACGTTGGGGGACGATCTTTGGCACACAGAGCGATGACCCAAGGGTTTTGGTGGCCTCAGATGCAGAAGGATGCCGCTGAATATGTTCGGAGCTGCGAACAGTGTCAAAAGCACGCCCCTCTGATCCATCAGCCTGCAGGGCGTCTGAATCATGTCAGCAGCCCTTGGCCGTTCGCACAGTGGGGGCTTGACATTCTCGGACCGTTCCCCCGAGCAACGGGGAACCGCCGTTTTGTATTGGTGGCAGTAGATTACTTCACGAAGTGGGCAGAAGCCGAGGCCCTGGCCAATATCCGGGATACTGACGTGAAAAAGTTCGTATGGAAAAACATTATTACAAGGTTTGGGGTGCCAGATGCGCTAGTAACGAACAACGGGCTACAATTCGACAGCAAAGCCTTTCGGACCTTCTGCAGCGAACTCGGCATCAGGAACAAATATTCAACCCCGGCTTACCCACAAAGTAACGGTCAAGCTGAGGTAGTAAACAAGACTATTCTGAATGGGCTCAAGAGGAGGTTGGACGGGGCGAAAGGAAGATGGGCAGATGAACTACCCAGTGTATTGTGGGCTTACCGCACGACCCCCAGGAGATCCACGGGGGAAACCCCATTTTCTCTGACATACGGAGCGGAAGCAGTGATACCGACCGAGGTGAGCTTATGCAGCGCGAGGGTCGCCGGGTTTGACCCTGTCCAGAACGCCGACCTGATGATGGAGTGTTTGGATTGGTTAGAAGAATGCAGAGAGGCCGCGTCCATACGGCTCGCCGAGTATCAGCAGAAACTGGCTCAAAGATACAACCGAAATGTAAAAGGGAGGGAATTCAGCGCCGGGGAGCTAGTACTAAGGAAGGTTGTGGGAAACATGCGAGATATAGCTGCAGGGAAGCTTGCTCAGACCTGGGAGGGACCATACAGAGTTACAGCCATTGCGGGTGCAGGGGCCTACTACTTGGAAGACCTTGACGAGAGGCCGCTTCCCCGGCCATGGAACGCCAACAACTTAAAGAAATTCTATGCATAATTACCCGTGTAAGCCACAACTTGTATTTCGTTAAAATCAAGATTATGATGAACTTATTTGTGTATGCCATTTTCGCAACTATGTACCAAGAGAATTGCAAATAATATCTCTAAGGACAGAAGCCTGACCCTCGGCTCGATCATATTCGTCGAGCAGGTGGAAACCTTACAAATAAATCTCTAAGGATAGAAACCTGACCCTCGGCTCGATAAAATTCGCCGAGCAGGTGGAAACCTTACAAATAAATCTCTAAGGACAGAAACCTGACCCTCGGCTCGATCAAATTCGCCAAGCAGGTGGAAACCTTACAAATAAATCTCTAAGGACAGAAACCTGACCCTCGGCTCGATCATAGTCGCCGAGCAGGTGGAAACCTTACAAATAAATCTCTAAGGTCAGAAGCCTGACCCTAGACTCGGTCAAAGTCGCCGAGCAGGTGGAAACCTTACAGCTAAAAATCTTTAAGGACAAAGACCTGGTACTCGGCTCGATTAGAACCAACGAACGGGTTTAGACCTTATAACTAAAAACACAAAGGACAAAAGCATGACTCCCGGTTAAGCTAAATGACCCAAAGCACTGGCATAATTCCCGTGAAACAAACCAATTGACAAAAATTCATGTAACTGATTAAAATAAAAGTCAAACGGAAAGCATGTTACTCGTCAAATAGATAAAAGTAACTATTCATGCACCACATCCCGGTGCCTTAGGCAAATAAACCTTTGAAATTAGAA
Source organism: Quercus robur (assembly GCF_932294415.1). Taxonomy (NCBI): domain Eukaryota; kingdom Viridiplantae; phylum Streptophyta; class Magnoliopsida; order Fagales; family Fagaceae; genus Quercus; species Quercus robur. Next base: position 48,723,963 of record NC_065539.1, read on the forward strand.
AATTGTTAAAAACAAAGTAAAAATATAAAAAGGCTATAAAGGAAATCAGTTGGAGGGTCGGGTAGGATCAGTCACTTCTGCTTGGACGGTCAGGGGGAAAGGCGGGTCTTCACCAAGAAGCTCCTGCACAGTCGGGATGCTGGTGACTTCCACTTCCTCGGGCTCAGCGTGAGCATCAATTTGTTCAACCAGCTCCCTCATACTGGCCGTTTCCTCCTCGTCAATAGCGGTCGGGGCTTCCTGGACAGCAGGGACAGGGCTCGAAAACGGAATTTGGCCGGGGTCCCTCAGATGCGAGTCTTCAGGAGCTCCCATTACTTGGAGAGCGGCGAACCACCCGGCCTCAAAACACATATGCCGAGCCCGAGCCACTACCGGCTCTACTGAATTTTCGGCATCAGCGAAGCCCTCGTTGTACCACTTTTGCTCCACGGCCTCCAAGGCTGCCTTGAGGTCGGCTATCTCATCAGCGTTGGCGGTATTAAGGCTGATGGCTTCGGCTAACTTGACCTCCGTCTCATTCTGCTTCGCCAGGATCTCCGCACACCTCTTCTCGGCTAATGCCCGGTTCTTATCAACAGCAGCAGCCTTCTTCTCGGCAGACTCGGCAGCTTTAAGCTTTTCCTTCGCCATTTTGGCTGCTGACTCCCGCGCACCCTTCTCGCGCTCTACTTCCTCGGCCAGATCCCGTGTCCGGCTGGCTACTATGTGAGCCAGTTGAGCAGCCTGGCAAACCCAAAAATTAATAAAGAGGCAGAAAAAGATGCATGGAAAGAAAACGAAGAAGCTAAGTAATTACCGCAATGGCGTGCCACTCTAACCGGCGCCCCACAGACTCCTCGGATCCCTCTTTAAAGGCATGCACGTCCTCGGGAAGAAGGAGACCTTCGGCCAAAGTTTGGGCAATACGGCCGCCCTCTCCCTTCTCCCACATCCGAACACAAGCAGTTGAGGGCAGTGGTTTTCCGTCCAACAGAAACTTTGGCTTCCATGCTGGAGCCACCTGAGAGGAGGACGCAACCCCCGTGCCAGCTTAGGTCGGTGGCTCACGGATAACAATTCCTCTTGTTGGTTGGGGAGGAGTCTGGACTGCGGCATCCCCCGGACCCGTGGAAGGTTGATCGGTCACTTTCTGCTTCTTACGGGCCCGTCCGGACTGCGAAGGGGGTGAAGGCTGAGACACTTGACCCCGACCCTGAGTAGGCGGGGGCTGATTGGGCTGCCGGGCACCAGGCACAAACCGGTCGATGGTCATGACTCTCCTAGACACCATCCTTGCACCGGGTTGGATAGCTTCAGCTAGCAAGGCAGCCGCTTCTATCACTTGTTGTTGAGGCTCGGCGGGTGGATTCTCGGGATTGGGCTGCTCTTGGGCTTGGTCTCCTTGCTATATGGTTTCGTGGGCTATCTCTCTAAGGCGCTGAGATACCTGTTCCGCGGACTCTTCTCGCAAGGGAGCTAGCTCGTTCGAGGTAGTGAATCGCCGACCAAATTCTCTTGCCTCCCCGGTTGTAAGTTTCGGAGGCAAAAAGTTTACGTACCGGACGTCTATATATGATAGCAGGGGGCTGTCAACTAATAGTGCCTGCTTGAAGGTCTGCCAAGTAGAGTAAACTGGCTCTACTCCGAGGATCAAATGCGAGGCTCGGAGTTGTCCGTCCCAATGCACATATATCTCGGAACGGAGGACGAAGTTCAGATCCTTGACGTGGACGGGTCTGAGGTCCGGAACGAACACCTTGCCGTCTGCAAAAGAGCAAGTATCGCATTAGTATATAACAATAAGAAGAAAAAGAGAAGCAGAGGAAAGCAATTATATTAAGGGAATAGTACGAACCCACTTCACGCCGTGAAAGGGGGCAAGGGACGTCCCCGGCAAACCAATTGCCGCGCACCCTAACAAACTCCCCGGCAGAGTTCCTGTTCGAGTCAGGTAGGCATGATATCAGCCGTACCCGATTATCTCTTGTCTTTAAGTAATAGTTGGTGGATTTGTTCCCACAGAGGCTATACATGTGGTTAATGTCATGGTGGTTTAACTGTAAGTTAAAGGTATGGTTCAACTTACTGACGCAGCTAACTACCCGGTAAAAGTTGGGGGGAAGCTGGTCAGGACACAGTCCATAGTACGTGAGTGCGTTTATCAAGAGGGGATCCACGGGGAACCTAACCCCTCCTTCTAAAATTGACATCAAAGGGAAAAAGGCTGTGCCCCGCCCTCGGTGGAGTTCAATATCACTCTCATGGCAGTAGGCCACATCCACGTCATCGGGAACATTAAATTTACTCCTAAAGGTGGCTAAAGCAGCCGGGGATTCTAGAAGGTAAGAGTAACCCATCTATAGTGACTAAAACTACAAAAGGGGAACTTGAAGAAATAAAGCTGAAGGAACAGGAAGGGGAAGAAAAACTTACTTTGGGTTCTAAGGAGGAAAGGAGCACTGGGCAAGCGAGTAAGTGCACAGTGATTTGGTCGGCAGAGAGTAAGCGCCAGAAATCATAGGCGAAGGAAAAATGAAATGATGTTCAGAGGGGGACTATTTATAGAGCCAAAAGGAAATGCGGGAGAAGAAACGTTAAATCAAGCAATAAATGGGCACGATTTACGAGCGGCCCATCGAATGCCAAACGTAAGTGATTCGCGCGCCGCCTCGGTTCACGAACCGACAGGTAATAATGGCGACTGAATCTGGCGCCGCGAAACGGTGCGTCTTTTGAGATGAATATTAATGAGAAGCCGTAGTCACGAGTCCCAGGCTATAAGATTCCTGAGGTCAAAAGTCCCAGACGACTCCTTGATTCTTCTCGGTGACCGAGTATGAATCAAGGGGGGGCTAATGTACGGCACCGAGACCCCAAAGCCCATACCGGCATTAAGCCCAAGCCCATACAGGTCCTGGGCCCAGGCCCTTACCGGTTTTGGATGCAGGCCCAACGGAAAGGTCCAGTTACCCTACGCCTTTCTTGACACTGCCTTAACGTGAAAACAAGTTTTGGGGTCTGAGTTCCAACAGACGATCGGTTTAACTTTCCCGGGCAAGCAAATTGGCCGTGTCCGGGAAAGTCATGATATGCACGGGAAACTCATGATATGCACGGGAAACTGAGTTGCCGAACATAATCCATCAAGCAGGAACCAAGTTCCAAGGTCATAAATGCTGCACCGCCCTCTTACCTAAACATCCACTTTAACCAGATAATATTGGACCTTTAGTAGCACTAACGGTGGCTGTAATCATAATCTCCCCACTAACCTTGGCTATAAATAGAAGAAATTGGGGAGAAGAAGGGGTTCAGAAAAATTGAGAGAAAACCATCAAGTGAGAAAGAATAAACTGAATGTTGCTTTGAGTCTCTCTGCCGAGAACGACCCAAAGTAGGAAATCCTCAAACCCACTACAAATAAATTGTGAGCCCAAGTAATTTAAGGCCCAGAAGTCTCGTACTTGGTTCTTACAGCTTCAATGTGTAGTCTCTCTCCTCACTGTTCTAACGTGGAAGCAGCATTCATGGACTTCAAAGAGGGGCTGTCGTGGATGATCAGAATGAAACAGAATATAGAGTGGTTCTCGGTCACGGTTTGGTCAATATGGACATATCGGATTCCAGTCAAAATAAACCAACCTTGGTGCAATCCAAACCAGCTCACAAACATAGCCAAAAATTATATCGATACAATGTTTCAATTAGAAGATAGGGCAGTGATTGGAGTGATCATTCGAGAATGCCAAGGAAAAGGCTTGGCACACATGGTCGGAATCATCTCTCTCCCCTTAACTGTCATAGAGCTTGAAACTTTGGCTATATCGAAGGCTTTACAGTTGGATGCTGATCTAAGTTTGGAAGATGTCACTCCAGAGAGAGTTTCAGAGATTGCAATGAACGCTTTGAATGCAGATTCGCAGTCTTTGGAATCCTTTGGTTTACTTAGTCGTGATGTTAAATGTTTTGCAAGGTTATCTCATTGTATTAGGTTTTCACATGTTCGTAGAGAAGGATTGTTGTATTCTCACATTAAGAGAAACGACAATGGGGTTGCTCATAATCTGGCTAAAAATGCATTATGCATACCAGATTTTCAAGTATGGATGGAAGATGTCCCATCTCATATTGGTTCGATTTTACAATTGGATGTAGTTGAATTTTATTAATAAAATCCATCAGTTTCTTTCTCAAAAAAAAAAAAAAAAAAATAGAAGTATTAATTAAGCCCTAAATATTCACCAATAAATAAAAAATAGTTGTTTTTTATAAAAAAAAAAAACCAGTTAAAAAAAAATATTTTCATTGGATGGGTTAATCATTTAATCTCTTACATATAAATGTTAAAAAGACTCATTAATCTTACACTAGTAAATAAATTTATACTCACATTCTATTTAGAAATATCAAATATATAACTTTATTACAATTTTCAATCATAATTTTTTAGTATTTGGTTACTTCATTCAATAAATAGTATTTATTTTAGTTGTATAGTCATTGAATAATGCGATAGGTTCATTTTAATTTGTAATTTAAAAAAAAAAATAGATTTTAAATGAATAAAAAAACCAAAAGTTAAATAAATATTTTATTAATATTCAAAGTATAAGAATAAATCTCACTTAGAGTTGTTGCCTTAGGCCCCACAATACGTTGAGCTGGCCTTGCTAATAAGTGGTTGAACAAGCTAAGGGTCAAGGGCCATGGCCCCAAAATTTTAAAAGAAAATTATAATATATATAATTATTAAATATTTTTAAAGATATAGCTTGCAAAAATAGGATCTGGTTCCCCAAAAAAAAAAAAAAAAAATTATAATTTTTGCTCTAGTTCTAACTATCTGATTAGTTGCCCTAAAAAAATATCCTGTTAATTAGTTTTTATTTTTTAGATCTTATTTAGTTTACTTCTTCATATATAGTTTTTTTTTTAAATAATAAATTTAACAAAAAAATATGTTAATTTTTAACTTTTTATCACGCATTTAGCTTAAAAATTATCTTTTGTCATATATTGAGCAAATAAGTTATCAAAAAACTAAGGGGTTGTTTGGTAGGGAGTTTTGAATAACAGTTTTTAGTGTTTAAATAACATTACATGTATTTTCACACATTTTTTCACTCACATGTATTTTCAAAAAATACAAACAGCATTACTTAAACAACGTTACCAAATGCTCCTTAAGTCATTTTAATATACTTTTTTTCCCTTTTTAAATGGGAATGTTTTTTTTTTTTTTTTTTGGTGGGATTAAATGGGAACATGTTAATCAACTTGTCACCACAAATTAATTCTAATTATGGATTTTGTACTATATGATATAAGATTATATGTTAAACTTGGCAACAACATGTTATGGTCCACGTCCCCACAATGCCAACCGCCAAAACTAGAAAAAAATTAAAGCTTATTTGTTGTATTTGATTTTTTTTTGGGGGGTTAAACTGTTGTATTTGATTTGATTACAATAGATTCTCAAAAAAAAGAAAAAAAAAAGAAAAAGAAAAAAAAAAGAATTGATTACAATTAAAGGACAAGGACAATCCAGGTGTGACAAACATGTTTAGCCATAGAAAGAACATAAAAGTTGGTTAAAGCACATAGACCCAAAAAACAAAGTACTGAAAAAGATAGAATGAATGAATGAACGAAGAAAGAAGAAGAGTTTTTTTTTTTTTTTTTTTTTTGGGAGGAAGAAGAAAGAAGAAGAGTTAACTAGACAGAGTGCCAAAGTCTTTTGGTTGAATATCCAAAAAAAAAAAAAAAATTATTTGTGATATGAGTACTGTTTAAATTTATTTGATAAAATAAGAAGAGAAGCAAATTTCATTAATATATTTGCTGAAATTCTGAAAAAAAAGTATGAGAAAGGAGAGAGAAATGATGTGATGGGAGAGAGAGAGAAAATTGAATTTCAGTGATGAGTTAACGAAATTCCTGCCCACAATGTAGAGGAGTGCTCGAAATAGGAGAAGTGCCTAAGAGAAAAATAGGAATTGTTGCAATGGAGTTGCCAAAATTGTAAGGGAGAGGAGAGAAAAAAAAGAAAAAAAAAGTATTACTTCAATAACATTTTCACAGAAAGTTATAAGTAGTTAGTTATTATTGGTTATAAATAACAACCTGTAATAACCTATTACTTAGAATTTGTTGTGAAACTATTATGGATATAATATTTCTAAATAAAGAATTGAGGCACTGCCGAAATTGTGGGAGTGCGAAAGAAAAAAAAAAGAATTATGGCACCCCAATCCATAGAAACTAGAGCACAATAATAATAATAATAAACATACACTCCAATCCATACCCCTAATGATTGGCCTACGGGGAAAAAAAAAAAAATATATATATATATATATATATGGATCCGGTTAATATGTGTCCTTAAGGCACACATTAACTATCTATTTTGGAAAAGTTTTTATGGGGAATTAAAAAAGCTGTCAAAACAGTTAATTATTTTTTCATCTTTCCATAAAAGTTTCCTAAAATGGTTTACTAATGTATGCCCTAAGAACACATGTTAGTAAATCCCTATATATATTCTGAACTTGTAGTGAATGAACATGTGATCACTGCAGGTTCATAATATTTTTTTTTTTTTTTTTTTTGTAGGGCAGTGGTAGGGGTATGGATTGAGGTGTATGTTTACATGTATATATTTATTGTGCTTTAGTTTATATGGAATGGGATGCCATAAATTTTTTTTTTCTCTCCTCTACAATTTAAGCAACCCCATTGCCTTAATTTTTTTTTCTCTCTCCCCTCCTTTCCAATTTCGACAACTTCATTGCCTCAATTTCTATTTTTCTCCTGTGCACTCGTCTATTTTGGGCAGGAATTTTGGTAACTACATCACTGAAATTTATTTTCTCTCTCTCCCATCACTTCATTTCTCTCTCATCTCTCACAATAAGTTTGAACAATACCTATCTCACAAATGAACTTCATTTTTTATAATATTAAGCCAAAAGGCTCAAACTGATAAGTATAGTTCTTTTACAATTTTGATTGGGTCCCAAAACAAAGGGAAAAGGTGTCTTTTCAAACCTAAACTTACAGCATCCGCATCAGTTGATGCATAATTTCTGTCTTTTATGCAAGAAAAAACATGTTTTTTCTATTTTACACACCAATTTTTATAAAACACCCACACCAGTTTGTCTATTCTACACATTTATTCAATAAAATATTCTAAACCCAGCCACCATCAACTCGATCAATACCTAGCCACCATCAACGATTAATACCTAGCCCTCCATCATCAACCCACCTATCAAAAACCCAGCCACCATCAACGATTAATACCTAGCCCTCTATCATCAACCCACCTATCAAAAACCCAGCCACCATCAACCTAATCAATACCCACGGATCAAAACCATCAAAACCCACGGATCAAAACCATCAAAACCCACTCATCAAAACCACTAATCAAAACCATCAAGCAAAGAAAATGGATAGGTGAGAGATCATGGCGATTTGATGAACTAGAGAAATCGGGCGTGGAGACCCAGAACATGAATATATCGATGAACCCATTCTGCATGGAGAAATCCAGAGAAATCCACTAATCAAAACCATCAAACAATGAGAAATCCAGGGACAAGATCCACACTTTGATCGATGACGGTGCGATCGGCGACGGTGGCGAGATCCACGTTTTGATCGGCGAGAGATCGGATGGTTTGATGATTTGATCAAGTGAGAAAAAGGGAGAGTGAGGTGAGAGTGAGAGCAACTAGAGACAAGAAGAGAGAAAAAATTAATAAAATATTAAATGCAAGTACTACAGTAACTGTGCATATATATGCACGGTTACTATAGCAATTGTGCATTTATGCACAATTTTACACCCATTGATGTGGGTGTTTTTTTGGTCAAAATGTGTAAAATGAATAATTTTTTACATTTTGCAAGATCAGTGGATGCTCTTACACAGTACATTGTGTGTCATTAATATATAGTGGGTTAAAGGTCACTTTCCTTTGGATTTTGATTCTTAATTGTTCCCCCAGATAGGTTAATTTTGTTTGTCTTCATCTTTGTCGGTGTTTTGGCCTTTCTTATTTGTTTCCACTATTTGGAGACGTGTAGCAATTAAATATTTCTGAGAATGTTCAAAATTTTTAGCAAAAGAAAAAAGTTTAATAATCCGAAACATTAATAACAAAGAGTCTAGCTTAAATCAAAGTTTAAGAATAATGGGGCTGAAACTACTTATTCAGTTTGGGAACAACTTATTTAGTTGAAATTGAAAATTTTTTACTGAAAATATTGTAGAAAAAAGCTTATAGCTAGTTGTATAGTACAATAGGACCCATGAATAATATCAAAAAATGCAATGGGGTCATAAATAGTACTAAAATAAGTTGAAATTTGCATCACATCCCAAATTGGCTGTTGTAAAATCACATGAATAAGGCTACATAGAAATATATCAAATTAAGCATACATAATATATAAACTCAAATCGAAACACATTCTTAAGTAATTGGGAGAAAATACACAACGTATCCGATGTATATTTCCTCCTCCTCACATTGAGGTGGACCCCCACCTCAATGTGAGAGGGAGGAAATATACACCGGATACATTGTGTATTTTCTTCACATTACTTTAACTCCATGTGAGAGGAAGGATACAGACACCGGATGCATTATATGCCTCCTCAGTAATGTGAGACTCAAGAATAATATGCTAAGTATTTAAAAAACACACATCAACCTACTTATTTTCGAAAAACACACATAAGGTACATGTCCATTATATGATTTTTTTTTTCTAAAAAAAAATTATGTTATAAAAGACAGTAAAAGGTAATATTTGAAAAAAAAAAATTGAAGTCAATAGATAAAAAGTGATGTTAGGGAAACAAAATTTGTTATAATTTTTTTTTTTTTTACGCTTTTGAGGTGGTAAGTTGTGATTGTCATAACATTACTTTACATGATCCATTATTGATACTATTTTGGGAAAGTAAAAAAAAAAAAAAACCTTTAGTTTTATGATTGTGATAAAATAAGCCTCGTACCTTCAAATGCATCACTTCAAACCTCACATTTTCATTATTGTGCCAAACATTTAGGGTGCATTTGGTATGCTGTAATAACTCTTGTAATGGAAAAATTATTCATATGAAATAGCAATTCGGTCATTTGGTTACATCTTTATTACATGGATTAGTTATTACATTTGAATAACTGTTCTTTAAATTGAAGAATAATTATTCCTCTTTAAAATGGATGTAATAGATATTCCTTGGTGCATATAATTAGTTTTAAAATTAATATATTTCCAAAAATATAAAGTTCCTTATACATCATATTTTAAAGCATCCACACTGGTGGAGCTATAAATTTAGCTATTTGGCACTACAAAAAAATACTTTATCTATTTTACTTTCTCATTTTACAAAACACCTAACATCAGTGATTTTATTTTAGCTTTCAACACAATAAAATAATATATCTACTACAATAAAAAATTTATTTATTTATTATTTTTTTTCTTTGTTCTTCACTGTCTTCAAGCACTCACGGTGGCACTACCACCACCACCACCACAAACACAAACACAAACACAAACCTAGCAACCATACATTAGTCAAAAACACAGCAACCCCACGGTATGACCCAAACCAAAACCCACAACACAAACCTAGCAATCCCAAATCAGCCAAAAACTACACAAACCCCACGGCATGACCCACCCACCACACCCACGAACCCGATCATCCACACCTATGGCATGACCATGAAGTTGATGACCCAGTACACCTACACCCATGGCATGACCCACCACACCCACATCCATACGGCAAAAGAAGAGACTCTCACACAACAGAGAACAATTTGAGAAGAAAGAGAGATAAAATTTGAGAAGAAAAAGAAAAATTTTTGAGAAGAAGAGAGAAGAGGAAAAATGAGATAGTGAAGGAAGATTGAGAGATATAGAGGGGTGGAGAACGAAGAAAAGAGGAAAGAAAAGAAAATATTAAAATATTCTGATTAGTGTGAGCGCAACATAAATATATATATATATATATTTTAACCTTTGAGCTACATGACTATGCAATATAGTTGAAAAGCCAAAATTTTTAGTTTTGACTTCACTAATGTAGCCTCAATTTTGTAGTTGGTGGTGCTAAAAATAGCAATATGGTTTTTTAGCACCACCAATAATAATGCTCTTACAAGCTTTCCATATGTAACAACCAAACTTATGGATAATAATAGTTATTCTATTACAATGTCTTTTACTCCCAGTAATAAAAATTACTATTTCTAATGTAATCTACATTTAGCGTACTAAACGTACCATTAGAAATTATAAAACTCTAGAGACCATATTTGAGGGTTTAAAGTACCATGATAAAAGTAAGTATGAAGTTTAATTTGTTACAAAGATTAAATAATAGTTTTTTTTTTTAATTTTAATTTTCATTTTTATTAGCACCAATCACATTTCTATCCATTAGAGTTATTGAAGAACTATTACTGATTTTAATTTTTTAAGCGTGGAACAATTTAGAGAAACTGTGGAAATGTCACATAAATAGAAAACATACATATATATGATAGATCAAGTTATTAGGATTGAACCATACATAATAGACCTATCATAAGATGCTACTAATCCAAAAGGCCATTAAAAATAGAAAACCTATATTGAAGATGTTGCTAACTCAATTTTTTTAGAATTTATCCACGTCATGTACCACGGATTTGGTGTCAAATCCGGCATTAATCTAGGTTAGAGAATTAATTATAGTGAATTTACTATTGATCATGGCCATTTCAATCTTGAAAGGATCAAGAAGATGTTCCATCATTAGATCTCAGATTAATTCAATCTAAACAGTGAATCCCATAGTTGGAATTTTTTTTTTTTTTTGTTGAAATTTTTGGTCTGGTACTTTTTGGATCAATGATATCTCACGTGGGGTTTATCGAAAAAATGATATCTCACGTGGGTCCAACTCCTGGGAGTGTATATATTTATAAAAGATTTTACAATTTTTTTTAATTTATTTTTAAAAGAGTGTTTTAACCACTTTTGATGACAGCTCTTTATCATTATACCAAGAGAAAATTATAAATTTACATTATTATATTAACAATGTAAACTTATACACAAAATATGTATAATATTGTACATCTTTTGCCCTGAGAGAGGTGGCCTGGTGGTTGGGATCTGTGAATTAGATTTGTGGTCCCTAGTTCGAGCCTAGGCGAATACCTAGGGAGGAATTTGGGTATCCTTGCTGAGGAGCCCTTGATTACTAGCTCTCTCGAGTTGTTAGGGTGAGGTCTGTGGTCACCCCAGACCACAATAACTATGGCTTAATCCAACATTCACTAGCGGGGGTTGCCTCGATCACGTCCAGGGAGGTGAGTTATAATGGTCGCTCCCGTCTCCCCTTTTTGGTTCATCAAAAAAAAAAAAAAAATATGGTACATTTTTTTGCAAATATGTACAACATTATATATATATATATATATATATTAATTTTGCGTGTTTACAATGTAAAGAAAAATCCTTAGTTTATCTTGTACAAGCAATGTCAACCTATACAGTAGACACACAAAATATGTACAATAAAGTTGTCATTTTTTTAGGTTTTGCTTATGTTAAAAAATAAAGTTGTCCTTTTTTGTGTTAACTTGTCCTTTTTTTTAAAGGCTTTTCTTACCCTCTAAAAATAAAGTTGACTATATTTCATTTTTAAGAATCTACAATGATAAAGTGATTGTGGAGCCTATGGAGGTGGCTAAGTTACAGCCTCCTCATACTTAATGAGGCTAAAGTTTTTTCAAAATTAAAAAAAAAAATTTTATTTTAGGCAAACTTCTTTTCACTATATTTGCAATTCTTGTATTTCAAACACTTACAAATCTTGCCGAAGAGAAAGAGGCATTTGTTTTGGTACAAAGGAGTGCCTATATTTTCTCTTTCCTATTGTGTACGTTAATATTTTCTAATAAAGTCTACTCTTGATTCCCCTAAAAAAAAAAGGAATCTACATGATTACAAGCCTACAACGCTAATAGATGGCACCCTTTAGCCATAGGCTGCTATAATGGTTGAAATTTACAAAATTAGTACATTTCTTTCTTCCCCTCATTCCAACCAATAACTTTAGAGTCATAACAAATTTTACAAAATATTTCAAAATTGCCAAGTTGGAAAGTTGTAAATGTTAGTGGGCTATTAGTGGTAAGCCTATACTAGAATTAATAAAAATCTGTCAACTCAATTACTATGAGTGTGTTTCAGTTAACTTAATTAGTGAAATCTCTTAGTATTATCGAACAAGAGATCTAGGATTCAAATTCCCGTCTACACCAAAAACCGATTAAGATTTTAGCCTAATGATAAAAACCAATCATCATAAAGTGGACATCATAAGTTGAATTTCTAAAAAAGTATTATGAAAAATCCTTCCTCCCCCTATATTCTTGGTTAAAAATATATTAAATTTAGATATAAATTAATGCCCCTAGATTTTTACTAAAAACATGTAATACATTTATATAAATGAATATACATCATTTTTGTTTCCTCTAATTACTCTTATATCATAATTCATTAATTCAAAGTGTATTGAATGTATTTTTTTTTTTTTTAAAGTTTACAAATTTTTAATGCATTGTTTTTTTTTCCTATAATTACTCTTATGCCGTAATAGCTCATTGAATCAAAGAATATTTAGGAGATATCTCATAAATATATAAGTAGTTTTTTTGAAAATTTTTTTAGGAGACATCTCATAAATATGTAGGAGATATTTCCTGAATTTTTTTATTTAGAAAATTAGAGATATGTAATTTTTTTTTCCCTTTTAGAAGAAACTTTAAATGTGGATTTCATGGTTAGGATCGAGTTAAAAAATCCTTTGTTTTTTTAATATATATATATATATATATATATTATATTTAGCTTGTTCCCTCAAGAAATTTTCTGGCTTTACCTTTTGATAGCACATGTCAATGTGGTAATAGTCATTCTTATTGGCATTTTTTTAGAGTTACCACTAATAATATTTTATTTATTCATTAGAATGGGAGAAACTGTTAACGTGTATTGTGTTATGGGCTTTAGGCCCAATTAGGTTACTTGTATAGCACACTTATACTTGTACTACACTCTACTTGTACTGCACACATATGCCTCCTATATAAAGGCAGTGATGTATATTCTTTTATTAATGAAATACAATACAATTATTCTGTATTTCTAACATGGTATCAGAGCCACTGCTCTGACCTTTTCTTAGCAGTCTTGTCTGTATTGGTGTCACTTCACTCTCAACATCGCTTCCGCTATCACAGCAGTCGCCGCAGCCTCTCGCCGTTGAAACTCCGACGTCTTCCAGCCGTCGTCCTTGGTTTCCGGACCTGCAGCCGCTGTCGTTGAGGAGTCCAACACCGCACAGAACACTGCACGTGTCATCGCTGCCACGAATATTGCTCCGATTTCATTTTTGAAGGTACCACTGAGATCGTCCTGCGCCGATCTACACAATCGTGGAAGCCTCACCTCCATCGGAGACCGCACGCGCCCCCACGCGCCGCTCAAAGCTGCTGCGACGCTGATCACGCGCTAAACGCGCCTGCCACGCGCCTCCACGCGCTGCCACGCGCTCTCACGCGCCTGCCACGCGCCTGCCACGATCTTCCACGCGCTGCCACGCGCTCTCACGCGCCGGAACTGGTCTGCTGACGTCATCCCCTCTGCCACGTCAGCCCTAACTGCGTCAGCATCCACTATTCTGCTGACGTCATCGCCACGTCATCCTGTGACGTCATCTGCTGGCCGTTGACCGTTGACCGACCGTTGACCGTTGACCAGCTGTTGACCGTTGACTTTGACCGTTGACTTTTCCAGAGTTGACTTTTTCTGTCCAGGTTCTCCTTACCCAGTTTTTCGCGTAGATTTCATTTTTGCAGTCTATTTTTGCATATTTTGCTTCAAAATGAAGAATAAGGACAAGTCTTCTTCCTCTTGCAACAATCGTCGCCAACAATCCAACAAACGTTTTTGCAATTTTTGCAAACGATTTGGCCATAATATTGAGACTTATCAACAAAGACAACAAAATATCGAGACCCACCAATACTAGAGACAGAAGAAGGGCCCCAAACATCAGAATGAATAAGGTCAAAGATATCAGTGGATATTGATTCACTAGTATTGAAAGGCAAAGCTGGTTGTTTTCCTAGTTGGCACGAAACACAATCAAAATTTTTCGTAGACACTGAACCTAACAAACCTCTAGAAGCTAATTGTTGTATCCGAGAGGAAGATGCATGACCAAGTCGAGCATGCCAAAGTGCAAGGGAAGGAATTGAAGAAGCAGTAGCAGCTGCAGCAACAGAAATTGGAGCAACAAGTGGAAGACGAAGGTTGAAGATGAGCTACCCAACCCCAACCCTGAGCTTGGGTCCCCTGCTCCTGCTCCGCCTGAAGATCTTGCACAAGACATTCCACCTCGTCACTCAACTCGAGTAAGATCTATTCCTACACATTTACTTGACTATCATTGTTACACTGCTCTTGCTACATTACATGAGCCTCACACCTATCGTGAGGCTTCCACTGACCCTTTATGGCAGATTGCAATGAAAGAGGAACTTGATGCATTATCTAAAAACCGTACTTGGGATTTGGTGACACTCCCTCCCGGGAAATCTGTGGTTGGTTGTAAGTGGATCTACAAGATTAAGACTCGCTCTGATGGGTCCATTGAGCGCTACAAAGCTCGTCTTGTTGCAAAAGGCTTTACACAGGAGTATGGGATTGATTATGAAGAGACCTTTGCTCCGGTTGCTCGTATCTCATCTGTCCGTGCCCTCTTAGCTGTTGCTGCTGCCCGTAAATGGGATCTTTTTCAGATGGATGTCAAAAATGCATTCCTTAATGGGGATTTACATGAAGAAGTTTATATGCAACCTCCTCCTGGTCTCTCTGTTGACTCAAACAAGGTTTGTTACCTTCGACGTGCACTTTATGGCCTTAAACAAGCTCCCCGAGCTTGGTTTGCCAAATTCAGCTCTACCATCTCTCATTTGGGTTACATGGCCAGTCATTATGATTCTGCCTTATTTCTTCGTCGCACTGACAAAGGCACTATTTTGCTTCTCCTGTATGTGGATGATATGATCATAACTGGTGATGATCTCATTGGCATTCAAGAACTCAAGGATTTTCTCAGTCAGCAATTTGAGATGAAAGATCTTGGACATCTCAGCTACTTCTTGGGTCTTAAAATCACTCATTCTACTGATGGACTTTATCTTACTCAAGCTAAGTATGCTTCTGAACTCTTGTCTCGAGCTGGACTCACTGATAGCAAGACTGTTGACACTCCAGTTGAGCTTAATGCGCATCTGACTCCCTCAGGGGGGAAACCATTGTCTAATCCCTCTCTTTACAGACGATTGGTTGGCAGCCTAGTTTATCTCACAGTTACTCGTCCAGACATCTCCTATGCTGTTCATCAGGTGAGCCAGTATCTGTCTGCTCCACGATCAACTCACTATGCTGCTGTTCTGCGCATTCTTCGATACTTGAAGGGCACCCTCTTTCATGGCCTTTTCTACTCAGCTCAGTCTCCTCTTGTACTCCGTGCATTCTCTGATGCTGATTGGGCAGGAGATCCTACTGATCGCAGGTCTACTACAGGTTACTGTTTTCTCCTTGGTTCTTCTTTGATTTCTTGGCGAAGCAAGAAACAAACTTTTGTGGCCCGCTCCAGTACTGAAGCAGAATATCGTGCTCTTGCTGATACCACATCTGAGCTCCTTTGGCTACGATGGCTCCTTAAGGATTTGGGTGTGTCTACCTCCTCTGCTACTCCCCTTTATTGTGACAACCAGAGTGCCATTCATATTGCTCATAATGATGTCTTTCATGAACGGACTAAACACATCGAGATTGATTGTCATTTTATCCGTTATCATCTTGTCCATGGTGCTCTTAAGCTTTTCTCCGTCTCCTCCAAAGATCAACTTGCAGATATCTTCACCAAGTCACTTCCTAAGGGACGCACTCGTGATTTGGTTGACAACCTCAAGTTGGTCTCACATCCACCTTGAGTTTGAGGGGGGCTGTTAACGTGTATTGTGTTATGGGCTTTAGGCCCAATTAGGTTACTTGTATAGCACACTTATACTTGTACTACACTCTACTTGTACTGCACACATATGCCTCCTATATAAAGGCAGTGATGTATATTCTTTTATTAATGAAATACAATACAATTATTCTGTATTTCTAACAGAAACTATATATATATATATATATGTGAGAGTAGTCAAAGTCAAATATTGATGCCCTGGTAATAATCGATGGTTTTTAGAAGTTCTAAAGGTAATGTTATAATAACCCTACAGAATCTTAATCCATCTCCATTTGTATTTGAAAAGAGAAAAAAAGCTACAACCAATGAGCATTGGTTTGTTCATGTATGTGTGCAAAAGATTTTGTACACAGTGTCCCATGATGCCATTGCCGTGTACTCTTCAAATCAATAAAAAGACAGAAAAGCAAAGAGAAATTATAACTAATTCTATCTCTCTCTCTAAAGTCAAAAGTCCTAGAATCTAGTTCTGGCTTTGAACTTGAAGACGTAAACTTGCCTCGTTTTTTGTCTCCTCTAAAGCTAACCGGCGGTTCTTGCGCTCTGGCATTTGCTTACCATGTTTCATCTTCATCATTTGATTCATTTCACCTATAGTCCTTCCTGTTCCAACAACCTCTGTACTTTTCTACACTTGTCTTAATTCTTTGAACTTTTAGTGTTGGATATTACTTTGTTTTTGTTTTTTGTTTTTTGTTTTTTTGTTTTTTTTTTTTTTACACTCTGTTTTGTGTTTTTTTTTTTTTTTTTAATTTTTTTTTTTTTAATGTTTCAGGACAGAAAGAGTTGTGTTTTGATGTTTTTGTCGTTTTGGAGGGAAAATAATTCTGGGTTTTGAGTGAAGCCATGAGAATGTTGCTGCAGAGGAATTTCTTGGTTGTTGTGTTATGGATTATAGGAGTTGTTGGAGCTAATCTGTACACTGTGGATTGTCTCCCACATCGAATTCTTTTGGATACAGATGTTGATACTGATGATTTCTTTGCCCTCTTGTACCTCTTGAAGCAGAACAGATCAGAGTTTGAGGTGGAAGTAAGTTAGTTCATCATGAATCTTTTGTTATTTACAGTACAACATGTTGCTGATATTTTTTTCATTTTCTTATGCTGACTTGGTCGACGACTGAGTCGTGTTTGTCAGTTTTCCAAAAAAGTTAGAAACGATTTGCAAGTTCAATTTTTTTGCATTTTAATTGGTAGCAAACTGTTGAATTTTCAAGAAACTTTCATGAGTAAATCTTGCCTCAGCAATTGAAGACTCAAAATTTTTGTGTTATATGATGGGTTTGTTAGAAGATGTGGTTCATGCTTCTTTTACTCCTTAATGAATGATGTTCGAGTCTGATAATTTACATAAATGGTTTGATTTACCATGTTATTGAAGCATATCTAGGATTCAGTGCATGTGAATTTAGGATTTTATTCTCTAGCTTAAAGCCAGATCAGATAACTAATAAGTAATAAGTTACTATTGGATATAGATACCGTTACTTCCATTATTCATATTTGTTCCATTCATCATCTACTTACATAATGTACCTTTATCTGCAGTGGTTTTTAATGGTATAATTTACCAACTTATCCACTTCAAGTTTTAAATGCACCAATTACGTTAATTATTACAGAGAGAAATAGTGAACCCTGTATTATATTGCTGCAGGCAGTCACTATCAATGTAAATGCATGGACTGATGCTGGACATGCCGTGAATCAAATTTATGACATTCTTTACATGATGGGCCGTGATGACATTGCTGTTGGAGTTGGGGGTGATGGTGGGATACTAGAAGATGGTACAATACTGCCAAATGTTGGAGGCTATCTTCCTATTATTGAACAGGTGTGAATTTTATGTATAATTCACCAGAAAGATCATATGCGTGTAACTTGACATCCTAAAATACATCTTTTATAAGTCATCTGAAAGTATCCGTGTACTATATTGCGCGAATGGTTCTAATTCTGAGTTTAAAGGCTCTAATTCTGATTGGTTATCTTAAAATCCATGATGAATCCACAATGTAATAATTTACTTATTAAGTGTATGGTCTAACTGTGAGTTTAATATATCAGGGGAATACAACTGTAGGATATTGTAGATATAGACAAGCTATTCCCGTTGGTCAAGGAGGGCGATTAGATATTGATTCCAACTTTGGAATCCGAAAAGCTTTCCTCCCGCAGGTACTGATTTGGAGAGTAATTTCAATATTAGATGAAATATTTGTTGCTTGTGCTTGTGTGGATCTGCATCCCTATAAATTATAGCATTTTGATGTACTTTCATAATGACACTCTCCTTGACTCCTCAGTTGACAATGGTCTACAGAAAATAAGTTATCACATTATCAATTGAAATGCTCAAATCATTGACTGATTTTCATAGCTGCTGGAACTGATGGGCAGGCTTAGTATTGTCCCAGCAATCTTATTCTAATAATACACTTGAAACATGTTGACTATTCCTTTGCATTTTGTGGATAAGGCTTTTCCTTGGCCAGGGAAGTTTGTCTCAATTTCCTGCTTTACTTCTTATTATTTATCCTTTTAACTTTACATTTGTAATGCAGAAGTTTCATTGAATGTTCTGTAAATGGTTATTCTCCTTCTGTGCCCTACTAGAATTCAAGACTCTTCTCCAACTTGTATTTTGTGCCTTTGCAATCAATCTGTGTTTTTGGTTATTCTTATTTAGTTGAAACCATTTTATAAATTTACATGTAGAAGTCAGCTTGAGTTGGATACCTTGAGCATAAGATACTGAAACTTTATAATTAATGTTTCCGTGTATTCTAGCTTCCTCCTCATTTTCTTAATAGAGTTGTTTTTATCCGCTTAAAAAAAGGTGCATGAGCATAATCAAAATTTCAAATGTCTAGCAAATGTTTTTTATAGATTGACATTGTGATTGATTATGAACAAGCTCAGTCCATGCTCCAAATCCTTGTATTTTGCCAGATCAATTATGATATGGGAGTTGGAAGTGAGCAAACGAAACGGTTTGGGGGAGGAAGGGGCAAGGATATTTCTGTTAAACACAAACGAAAATTCCTAACATAAAGTAATGGTGAAACATGAAAGGAACATTATCGAAAAAAAGTGAAAAAAAAGACTAACAAAAGGAATACTCTCATAAGTAGAAGTTCTGACTTGAAATCATGGTGACCAGAGTGGCAAAATAAGGTCCTGAATAAGAAAGACACCTAAATAGGTTCCTCTTGTGTTTGTCTCATTTTATTAGTAAATTTCAGTATGGTTACTAAACTCATATACTAGGAAATGGCAAGAGTTTTTGCTCTACTGATCTCTTTATTGCTAGGGAAAATCTCTGCCTTTGTAGAATTGATGCTGGATCACAGTTTGTTCAATTATTTAATGTGCTCACTGTACAATAATATTTTCTATTTTAGTTCGAAACATATATATATATATATATATATAAGATTTATTGTATTTTACATAAGGTAAAAGTAAATATTTTTTTAGTCCCCATCATTATTATACAAATCATAATTTGAAGTCTTTTTCCTTGATTTTGGAATGGTTTTTTAGTAGTAGCCAAGGACCCTACCATCTGTATGCTTTTTGCTTGCGAATATTGTATCTAAACCTCAATAACTGTTCTATCAATACACTAGAAAACTAAAAATTTGTTCATTTATTGATTCTTAAGATCATATCATTTATATATCTGGTTCACATAATTTGTCATGCAATTAGGGGAGAAGGAAGTATACTCCTCTTTGGCAACCAACTGCACAACAAGTGATGATTGACAAAATATCAGCAGGTCCCATGACTGTTTTTCTTATAGGAGCACATACAAATTTTGCTATTTTCCTTATGAATAATCCACATCTAAAGAAAAATGTTGAGCATATCTATGTTATGGGTGGTGGTGTGAGATCAAAGAATCCGACTGGTTGTTGCCCACAAAATGCAAGCTCATCTTGCATGCCTCAGCAATGCGGTGACCATGGTAATATGTTCACAGATTATACTAGTAACCCGTATGCAGAGTTCAATATATTTGGAGATCCTTTTGCTGCATACCAGGTAATGCAGTTTGTTCAACTTGCTATTAACCAAACATTTTTTTTTTTTTTTAACTTTAAAAAAATGGCATTACATCAACATAGTATAATCCTTTTATTGGTGTATCTCTAGAAGTTAAAGTGCCAGCATTTGACAATGTTTCCTTTTCTTTCAGGTTTTTCATTCTGGTATTCCCATCACCCTTGTTCCTTTGGATGCAACAAACACCATCCCCATCAGTGAGAATTTCTTTAACAGATTTGAGAAGAATCAGAATACGTATGAGGCACAATACTGCTACCAGTCACTGAAAATAGCTCGTGATACATGGTTTGATGACCAATTCTATACGGTAATTTCTTAAAGGTGCTTAATGTTGACTTTCAGTCAAATGTATGTTAATATGATCTTACTCCTTTCCAGACCTTTTGACTACCAATTATCTGTAATCGTTGCAGAGCTATTTTATGTGGGACTCCTTTTTATCTGGTGTGGCAACTTCAATCATGCGTAACTCACACAACCATAATGGGGAAAATGAATTTGCGGAAATGGAGTATATGAATATAACTGTAGTTACTTCAAACAAACCTTATGGGGTGTATGATGGCTCCAATCCATTCTTTGATGGCCGTGAAGTTCCAGAATTCAATTTAAAGAAGGGTGGAGTACATAGTGGTCATGTTCAGACTAGACTTCGAGATCCTTTTTGCATCGTGAAGAATGGGAAAGGGAAATGCCAGGTAGTAGCTTGCTTAGTCTTGTAACATTCCTTAGACAACCTTTTAGATGTTGCTACCAATTGGCCTCAATTTGTTTCCATCTTACCCTCCAATTCTTTTTTTTTCTTTTCCTCCATAATTCTGCTTTGGTTGGGGGATACATATATACATGTATTGATACATGCATAAATACGTATAGTATATACCACTTCAATTCAGGCTGAGCTGTAGTGTTCTTCAGTTGTTGAGAATTAATAATATTGCTCAGACTTATATTTTAAATTGTTCAAATGTTCATGAGCTATCTATTGCAACAATTCTATAGGATGGTTATACAGCAGAGGTAACTGGTTCAGAAGCCGTTCAAGTGCTAGTTGCTACAAAAGCAAAGCCTAATCAGAACATTGACAGCCCACTAGACAGAGAATTTTTTATAAGTTTCTTGGATGTAAGTTTATCCATGTTTCATTTTGTTCATAAATTCTTGAATGTTTTCCATTCAACTCTCTGATTTACACATGCTACACTTGAACACACAATATTTCCATGCACAATTCATTTCTAACTGTATCCTGAAGTACAATTAATGCACTCTTATGGTTGTCTTTCATCCTCACAATGACATATATATTGATGAACTTAGATCACACTTTCTTGCAGGCTCTAAACCGCCCTCAACATACTGGCAGATTCAATTTTACGACACAATTTCCTCATTACAAAGAAGTTCTTTACAAACCAAATTTTAGATCTAAAAAACTTGGGAAACCTGTTGTTTTTGATATGGATATGAGTGCTGGAGATTTCCTAGCTCTGTTTTACCTCCTTAAAGTGCCTGTGGAAGTGATCAACCTCAAGGTAGAGTGGTCTTTTATTTTTCATGTTTCACTGGCTCCATGTTTTAGGTTCTCTTATGATGATTTCCTTTTGGTTGTTGCACCATTCTAACAATTTGTAATTCTGAGTGCTTTTACAAGTTGCTTTCTGCTTAAATATTACGACACATTGACTCATTCTTAACATATTGCACAAAATAGGTGTGATCCAAATAAAAATGGCAACTATCTGGTTTTTAGAATTCAATTATATCAAAAGCAGAAGTTTTGACATGCATTATCTTTTTTCCTTTCATCCAGGCAGTAATAGTAAGCACAACCGGTTGGGCAAATGCTGCAACAATAGATATCATTTATGATTTACTTCATATGATGGGCCGTGATGACATTCTGGTTGGTCTTGGAGATGTTTTTGCAATGAACCAAACTGATCCAATCTCCTCAGCTGTTGGAGACTGCAGATATGTTAAGGCCATCCCACATGGGAGTGGTGGACTTATCGACTCAGACACTCTCTACGGTTTGGCACGAGAATTGCCACGAAGCCCCAGAAGGTACTTATGTTCCTATAACAACGGCATATGAAGGCTACTCTTTATATATGGTGCACTAATTTGTTAATTTTGAGATCTTTAGAAAACATATAATGTGAATTAAATTGTTTGCTTTATTTTAAAAAGTATGGCAACTTATTAAAATTATTTTATATTTTGTAGCCACTCTTATACGGTTACTTCTTTATCATATATCATTAATATTTTGTTAATCCATTGCCCATTAACGCTAATATTGCATCATTGTATTTATAAGCATTTCATTGAGACCTTGATTCAACATTAAGATATTCATAGCATATTTAGAGCTGACAAAAGGCCAAGACTTATTCTTGATGTACTTTATTAGCTAAAGAAGATGCAATTTAATTTGGGTGAATGCTGCTAGGGAGAAGTAAAGAACTCAATTTTATATCTCCTATGGAAAATGTTCTGAGCTAAAGGAAGCCTTATAATTTATTTGAGTTAGAATATACCCTTGATTGACTAGGAAACATTAGGTTAAACTTGGTTGATTGAGCTCGGATAATTAGAGCTGACTCATTTTACTGTTGAATAAGATAGCGAACTTTCTGAATTATGTCAAATAGAATCCTTCTATATCCTTTTGTCATAATTTTAATAAATAATGTTTTTCATTTTGAATAAGAAAACTTTTCCCTCCCATATACTTAACAGGAAGAAATCAGTTTTTTTTTTCTTCTTCTATGTTTCTTGGAGGAGACTAATTGATATCCAGTATAAATTAAAGAGACAGACGATTAAGTCAATGTCTTCATCCAACAAAGCAATAGGAGCTATATAGAAAATTTATTTTCACTGGTTATTTATATAGTAATCAACGTAAATTTTATATGTTTGTACATTGTCATGATACTAGTTCAGTTTTTCCTCAACATCAGAATAACTTTGGCTCTATCGTCATGCACATTTTTATATCTTATCTCAGTTATAGTCATGTTGCTAGTGTTTTAATGTTGTCTATCTATCTGGGTGTTGAAAAGTCTGAGGGTGTGGCTGAATCTAGAGTTCTGTAACAGGTATACAGCACAGAACTCTGTAAAGTATGGAGCTCCTCGGAACACTGATCATCCTGAACTCAGACAACCTCTAGCATTGGAAGTTTGGGATTCTATAGTGGCAAATCTTGATCCAGGATCTAAGATTACCATACTGACCAATGGACCCCTTACTAATCTAGCAAAGATTATTCTATCGGAGAAAAATGCTACCTCTTTTATCCAGGTAAGTGTACTTGTTAATTTCTCATGTAAATTCAATTTGAAAAGGAATTGAAAAGTGGATGGGCAATCCAAAGATTATGATCCTACCATTATGGTGGATGTTAATCTTCTCTTAAGAGTTAAATGAACTTACCACCCAAAATCGTTGCAGAAATATAGAGAGATTTCTAGGTGAAGCTTTCTTTTCTTTCCTCATGACACAAGCTATACTGCTAAACTGGAAGAAATGGCTCAGCATTTTCCTTGACAGTTGACATTGGGTCTGTTTGGATTGAGCTTATTTTTGCTGAAACTGAAAATACTATAGCGAAATAATTTTTAAATGTGTAAATAGTGCTGTGGGACTCATTTTTAATGAAAAAGTTGATGAAAAATGTAATTTGTGGGACCTGTGAACAATGCACGGGTGCACTGTTTACAGTTGACCTGTCAACAATTGCGGGCTAAAAAAAAAAAAAAAAAAACAAACAAACGCATTTTA
Organism: Quercus robur; assembly: GCF_932294415.1. NCBI lineage: Eukaryota > Viridiplantae > Streptophyta > Magnoliopsida > Fagales > Fagaceae > Quercus > Quercus robur. The sequence goes on from NC_065539.1 coordinate 48,747,963, forward strand.
CAAAATGCAAACGCCATTTAAGTTGAATCCAAACGGGTACATTATGTTAAAATAAATCAGGTATTGGATGATACACATATCTTTTATATTAACAGTATCCAATGATTTCAAATCTCATTGCAGGATGTGTATATAGTTGGAGGGCACATCAGTCATGGTCCCTGGGACAAAGGAAATGTGTTTACTGTTCACTCCAACAAATATGCAGAATTCAATATGTTTCTTGACCCTGTGGCTGCAAAAACAGTCTTTGATTCAAAGGTTAACATCACACTCATTCCACTTGGCGTCCAGCGTAGAGTTGGTTCATTACCAAGGATCTTAGAAAGGTTGCTAGAGACAAAAAGGACACCTGAAGCTAAGTTTGCCAGCCGATTACTGTCAAGGATATACCTCTTGCAAAAATTGCACTTTTTATATAAACATATGGTAAAATATTTTAATCTTTTAATTAAAGTTCTTACTGCCACTCCTTCCCTTTCCATGGTTTTCATACTAAGGATAGAAACATATTAGCTTTCATGCACATTCAATGATCTACATGGCATAGTCCTGGCCTCCCTACTGAGATATCCAATCCAATTTCAACATTATTTTAATAAAGGCCTTTAGATTGTATCATTGGGATGGTTTTTTTAGAGTGTAGCCGCCCACTTAAAATGCTAATAGTTTTGTAGATGATGACAAATTGGATACAGGGGAATGTTGGTTCTCCCATGAATCTCCCTCAATTGAAGAATCTTGGATGTCCTACTAGTTATTTCCACTGTTCAGCTGCTAGACTAAATGTTATTCTGTTGCAGGATATATTTTCTGGGGAAATCCTTGGTGCAGTAGCACTTGCCGGTGATCTAAAGCCAACCGTGCAAGTAAAGCCTGTCAAAATCTTTGCTCAAGGGGTTGAATCCAAAGATGGACGGACTGTGATTGATAAAAAGTATGGAAAATTGGTGAAAATATTGGAGAATGTAGATCCAATAGCTTATTATGATCTATTTGCAAATAGGCTTGGTAACATGAAGCAATCTGCAGTGATAGGAAGCTTTGATGAACAGAAAAGGCAGTGGAGTACACAGCCAAAATAACTTTGGCTTTAAGTCAATTGGTTAAAAATTCTCTGATAACAGAAAATTGCTGGTATTCTTCACATAGAATGTTTATAAGACCATGTTTCATGTTAAAGTGGTCACAAAATTCCACTCAAATTTGTTCTTTCTCTATGTTTTTGTTGTAGCAAATGTTCATTGTCTAATTATTTTTTTACCATCCTATCAAGTTTGCAATTGTACAATTAATTAACAATAAATTTAAATATGCTAGTTATGGATGCTGCATCTACAACACTTTCAGATTTGCAAATTCCTTTTCTTAGATTAGCTATCGTGTAGAAGTTATTTTAGTTTTCCTTGTAATCTCACTTATTTTGTTCAAACTAAATAACTCATGTTAAAATTTTCAATACATTTATACTGAGTCTCATGTTAAATTTTTTTAATGTGTTGATTTGTGGGGAAACCCAATCTACATTTTAAAATCCATTTCCATAAAACTAGGACATATATTTTATACTTAAACTAAAACTAATTACGGTCACAATATAAACATGTTTATTTTAATTAAAAAAAAAATAAAAGTCATTGATGATTGAACACATGCATAACACAAGTATTTTATATAAAGTGAATTTATAGGATTTTTTTTTAATTATAAAAATTATATTATTTTTATTAATTTGAGTTTTTTTCTATATAATGACATGTAATATAATTAAAGTTAATTTCCTAAATATAAGACCATAAAATAGATATGATAGTATGGTTTTTGCTCTATGATGGTTGCTTTTTATCATTAAACTCATCGCAAACCCGTGCGATACGCGGAAAAATTTGACATCATATTCTTTTATGTTAAGTAAAAAAATGAAAATAGTGGTTAAGACTTATAAATAATAGTCCTAAACCCATCTTACAATAATGTGATTACACTGTAATATATAATATATAATATAATATATATATATATATATATATATTATGTGACTAAAGAAGTCTATATCTTGATTTTTTGTATATATATATTTTTTTTTGCCAAGGAAACACGTTGCGTTTTATTTTTAATTATTATATATGACAAAATATTTTGTAATACAATATAATATAGTGAGATATGCACCAAAATGCAACACAATAAAAAAGAAAAAAGAAAAAAAAAAGGAGAATGTATAATTTTTGTTAGAACATAAAAATGAATCTTGATGATTTCATATGAAAGCTAACATTATTTTGCATTTTTGGAGATGTTAATGAGCAATTTATCCTGTAACACCCCATAATTTTGATACTGTAAGGTTGAATTTATTTAATCATGTGTTGGCTTTATTTTGTGCCAAATTTGCTTGTAATTTAGCAATTAAATACCCAGTATTTAGGTGGGTTTTATGTAAGGGTTGTGTGTGAGAGAGTGTGAAGAAAACTTAAGATGCGTGCAATCAAAGGAGTCCCACGACTAACTCGCGACTGGAAAGTCGCCAAAGTGACACATGTGTGGAGCATGTAGGAAAGCTGAAGGGTCATGACAGCTAGAGCACTACAGGACAAAAAATTCCAGTCTGGCCAGATAGTTAACTTGCAGCTCAGACTCGCAACTCGTCCTAGTCGTGAGGTTGAGTTGCCAAAATGCCCTGTTTGGATGAAAACTGACTTTTCGCATTTCTCATACACTCTACTATAAATACCCTTATACCCATGAAATGTAGAGAGCTTCCAGAGAGAATTTTGAGAGAGAAACCCTAGAAAAAAACAAGATTGACTCATCCACAATCTTTATCATTTGATTCTCCAAATTCCTCTATTCTCACTCTTTCCATTGACATATCCTTGAGAGGTATATTTGCCAAATTCTTATCTCATCATACCCATATAAGTGAGGAGGTGTTTTGGTGCTTGGGAAGTAGTTTAGAGATGACCAATTCGTTTGGTTGATGCAATGGGCTTATTGCAGGATCTGGTAAGCTAAAGAAGATAAGGTTCGGCGTAACCCTGTTGGATCAAGAAGTTTGGATGGCTTAGGTGCACTGGGTAGATTAGACTTGGAAGGTCTTTTGCTATTCATGTATCCCAACTATATTATTTAGTGGATCATTTACTGTTTGTAGGATGGCGGAGAGGTTTTTCGCCAAATTCTTTGATTTCCTCTTCAATAGCACATTGCCGTGATATCTTTGTGTTTGCATCTCTCTTTTCTTTCTCCTTACCTTTTAATTGTTGTTGTGTTTGTAATTAATTATGGTTTAGAGTGTGTTACCAATTTGGATATAGCTTATCTTTCATATTCCGCACATATACTGTTTGTTTATAAGCTTGTGTTGTAATTGGGGGTCTAAACGTTCATTAGTGTTTTGTACACTAATTGAATTTTCAGATACTAATTTAATTCTTATACGTAAATTAAAAAGGTGGCCCACAATTAAATGGATTTAATTGATTTGGGCCTAAGATATTAAAAATAAGATAAATACTATGGAGTATGAAGCCCAAGTAAGGTGGCATAAGTAAATATATGGGTCTTGATAAGCTTAAAAAAAAAAAAAAAAAAAAAAAAAAAAAAAAAAACCCTAGTCTTTTACTTCTTAAGCTACACGTGTATTTGCTGATGGGGCTTCCTTTTGCTTCAACGGCAACACACTACTGAACCTTGCTTTGCTTCACTGTGGCTGTGAGTGGAGACTGCAGGTACGACCCTCTTCTACTCTAAACTTAGGAGGGTTGAAATACTCAATGGCTAGCTTTTGTTCCCACTCTTATAGCATCTATTTTGGCGTACCTAATAGAAAAAAAAAGGGGCTGCTGTTGTAGATCTAAAGCTAGGATTATTATATTAGAACAAGGGTGCCTTCTGGTTTATATATAATTGTTTATAGTCTCACTTTATTCATCGTCAAACTGGCATGCATCCACACCCTTATTATTGTCTAAATCCTAGTCCAGTGGCATCAAGGGAATACTAGGCAACTGGATTGATAAAGTAAGGTATAAATTAGGTTGATCAAATGTCCATCTTTCTGCCATATTAAAGTTTCTTGCATAGCTAGGATTATATTAATGGAAAAAGGCAGCATTATGTTATTAGATACCTACCTCTGCATCGTTCTAGTGACACTAATTATCATCTCTAAGCCACTACAGTATGCAACAACTTTTAAGCCCAAAAATCTGATTATGCAGCAATATTTTTAAGCCAAAATCCGATTAGGTAGAGCCAAAAAGATATGATTGTGCAGCAGTAATTGTAAGCTCAAAATCTGACACAGCTGAAGAGTATTTAAAAGAAACTAAACACCTTTGTAGGCTTTAATGTTGATAGATTAAACCATTTAAATGTGAAAATAGATGGTTAAGTGGGAAATTGTGTATTGATGGACCTACTTTTGGTGTTGCTAGGTTCTAATTCTACTAATTTATTGTGACTCAAGGATGGTTGATTTTTTTTTTTTTTTTTTTTTTTTTTTTTTTTTTTTTTGCAAATAAGAGGTAAATGGTGTTTACTAATTTTGGGAGTTTTTCCAAAACAGTGTTGATTATCAAACTATTCTCATATCGGGAAATATGTTGATATTCTATATATAAATTGATATTTTATAAATGCTTGACGTGCACATGGACTATTTGTTTTATGAAAACCTTGTGGGACAACCTAAATTTATTTAAACTTGTATGTGTGAATATATCTTTATATTTTTTAGAATTATGAATGAATTATTTTTGTGAGCATATTGAATTTGTTTTGAAAACCTATGGCAAGTCGTGATTAAAAGCTCAATATTGTATTTAGTCCTTAACAATGAACAATCATACTGTAGCTAGTTTTTAGCAAGGGACGGTATCAGAAAAGGGGACAGTGCACATTTGATAGCTCTTTAGCAAGGGAGTATACTATTGAGGATCCAAAAAGGAAGCTCCTTAGCAAGGGAGTGTACCTTTAGGTTCCAAAGGAGCCATCCTTAAGAAAAGGGATGAAAAGGAGGTTCTAGTCTTAAAATGGGACAACACAACCCTGTCAATGGAGCGTAAACGTTGACTACGAGAAAAGCCTAGGAAATTATTTATATGATGGTATTGATATATATATATATATATATATATTATGATGGCTCACAATATAAATATATTTTTTTATAATGAAATATTTGATGATAAAATATTGATGAGTTACAAGTTATGAATTTGTTGTAAGAATTATTTATTTGAAAGGTTTGTTCCCACACCCTAATGTTAGTAAATTCCACTTATTGAGTTATCTTACTTCCTTTTATTTCCCCTTACAGATACATTAGAGGGATTATTGGAGTAGAGATTCTTGGAAGATAACGGTTATGAATTATTTTGTGAAACTGAGGATTTTATTATTATTCTTATGACATTAAACATTGTATTGGAGAATTATTTTGAAGATGTTTTACCTTTGGTGGATTAGAGCTCTGACATTTGTGATGAAATTTTAGGTTGTTGGTTGCTTTTATTTAATATTTTTTTTTTATGAATTATTTAGATTGAATAGACTTTTATTATTTATGATTTTGGGGCGTTACATATCCAAAATTTGTTTTCATTTTTTTTGCATAAGAATTATTAAACAAAGTTATAACAATTTATATTTTGATAATCACTAAACTCATATATGAGAATCAACTATTAAAAATTTCTCCCCAAAACATATATTGATTTATATTTTTCCTTTACACACAATTTAAAAATTTTGAAAAACTAAGGAAGCTAAATGTGTAGTATTTTTTTTTTCTTTTGAGAAGAAGCTAAATGTGTAGTTGATTTTAGTCAATCAATAAAAAAACATAAAAGGGGTAGATAAAAGCAAACGTATTCATGATATAATTGTTTATACATGTCCATATTTGTTTTTTTATACCATGGAATCACCTCATTATGTTAAGCTACTGAGAAATTTATACATTTAATACTCATGTTCTCTAAAAGATTCATGTAGTAGTTGTACAACTGTATCTTGTTTGATCTCTCCCAGGTCTTTAACTTTAGCCCAACTCATAGCATATAAACCAATGATCATGAAAAAAGAACCTAGCAAGATGAAGCCAAACACAATTTCTAATTTTTAACAAATTAGCCAAGAAAATAGTTGGAAAAGATCTTGAATTATAAATTATCATGTGTCAACAAACAATGCAATAATCTATAATTACACTGCAAGAGTAATGCATTGATGATTGTAAAATTGCTAAGGAAATCATCCAAGTAGATGACTATATATATATGGTTAGGAAAACTTGCTAAAAAGTGTGACCTATGTGAAAGTAAAAAAAAAAAAATTTAGTAATACAAAAAGTGAAATAATGTAAGAGAATTTGATTAGTAATACCAACATATAGACAACCTAACAACCATTTATCATTTAAGCTATGTTATTCAAATTGCTTCACTAACATAAAAAACTATTGTTATTATCTTGACAATACTTATCAATCTTCATATATTAACTTTCTCCACTCTAATTAATCCAAGAACTTCTAGAACTTGTAAAATGCCTATCATAAAGTATTAAAGCAAATAGAATGTCAAGATTATAGAGAAATCTAAATGAGAGAGAGAGAGAGAGGTACCTTTGATATGTAGTAGATATGACCACCGTGCACCCTTGGTGCGGTGGTCACTCCATAAGTATAAGTGCTTGTGGGGTGTGGGGGTAAGGGCCGGGGTTCAAGTCTCTAGGAGGGAGTTTCATACACATATATATTTAAATTAGGTTAGAGTAGAAATTCTATTTTGTATCAAAAAAAGAAAAAGAAAAAAGATATGTAGTAGATATAAAAAAACAAACATGTATTGATAATTGAAATTTTTCCATCACAAATACTAAACTTATTGGTTTTAAAAGAGATAAAAGAGAATATATATATATATATATATATTTAAAATATGTAGGGGAAGGGGAAAAGGTATAAATGATACATAAGTGTCGTGGGAGGGGAAAGGTTAGAGAAGAGGAAGTGACCTTGTATATTTTGGTAATTAAAAATTGTATTTGTAACTGCTAAGTTGCATATATGGGTGTTTGTGTGTGTGTGTGTATATATATATATATATAAACTCATCGAATTAAATGTGGTAACATAATAGCAATTTTGAATAGAGAACTTTTGGACTACCATCTTGGTTTATGGAAAATTAGAGACTTTCCATATTCATTATTTTTTTTCCCCAAATTTTTTTATGTGAGAATGAGATAACATCGAGGTATATGCTTCAAGTAAGAGTAATGGATATTAGTATTATCATGGAAAATATAAAGCAATAGTTAAACATTGTAAGCGTTTCAGAGTTGTTTCCTTAAAAATTATAATTGGTAAGAATTTGTTCTTTTGAGATGATAAATGGTAAGAATTAGAGATTAGATCTTTAAAAAAAAAAAAATACATTAGTATATATGACTTGCCGTTAAGTTATTTACATCGTAAAATTAATGAGAAAACCATACAAAACTAAGTTATAATCTCAAATAAAAAGAAAAAGAGGAACACCATATGCTCCATACCTATTGATCATAATATGTAGAAGATTTTGTTTCTTCTTCCAAAGTACCCTAAGAAGCTTGAAGTTAGCATAGATTTAGATGAGACTAAAGAAAATTAGCAAGAATTAAACATAAATAGAACAAATAACAAAGCCATTCAGAAAATAAAATAAATAAATGGGAGGGAAATGATCATGTACTAAATTAATAAAACGCATTCCAATTTTTTAGACTATTTTAATGGTTAAAATGCAATTATGTATAGGAAAATTTTAAACATGAATATAAAGAAATAGACTAACAATTCACAATTGGAAAAAAGAAAAAAGAAACAATGTATTATGACATCGTAAAATATATATATATAAAAATATAGCACATACCATAAAATTTGTAGCTGAAATGCAAAGAAGTTGAGGGGGAAGAAAAGAAAAAAACTGAACTCAAAGGGAGTTTCCAATTTTATTTGTAATTTGGTGACTTATGGGGTGGAAAGAGAGCAATTCAAAATTTATATAAAAAAAATTAAATCAGTGGGTATTAAATACAAAAGGAGGCAAATGAATGTTTTGATGGGGAGAAAAGCCGTTTTAAAATGGCTGCCATGTGTTAATTAATGACTCCCTTACCTTAATCAATTATTAACTTCTTTATTTGACTCTTCTAAAAAAAAAAAAAAAAAAAAAAACTCTATTAGGAAAGCTCCTCCAATTGGGCTAATATTGATGAAAAAAATACCATAACATTAATATCAATGCATTAAATGATTTTTATTGTGGAGGAGGCTAGGAGAAAGGTTAGTTTGCCATAGATTAAAAAAAAAAAAAAACGAAACCATTAAAATTATACTCTTTATTTTCTATCTATGGAATCCAGACATAGTAACAGACAATACAAAACAAAACATTACCAAACCAAAAAAGAAAAAGAAAAAAAGAGCTTAATTGTTTCACATGTACTAAATCAATAAAATGCATTCCAATTTTTTAGACACAAACAATTTAAATGGTTAAAATGCAATTATGTATAGAAAAATTGTAAACATGAAAATAAAGAAAAAGACTAAAAATTGAAAAGTGGAAAAAAAATAAAAACACTATATTACAACATTGTAAAAAAAAATCTAGCACAAACCATAAAATAAGGAGAGAGAGAGAGAGAGAGAGAGAGAGAGGATTGATTGTTGAATTTAAAGTAATTGAGATTTAGAGAGAGAGAGAGAGGATTGATTGTTGAATTTAAAGTAATTGAGATTTAATGGTGAAGTCATTAATAGGAGAAACATTAGCAATTTGTTTGGTGGGAAGATGATGTTTTTTTTTTTTTTTTTTTTTTATTAGAAGAGGAAGATGATGAGTTGAGAGAGAGATATAGATAAGAAGTGGGTTTTATGGTGGAGATAAGGAGATGATAAGTCAAAAAGAGAGAGAGAAAGAGAGAGAATTGATTGTTGAATTTAAGGCAATTGAGATTTAATGGTGAAGTCATTAATAGGAGAAACATTAGCAGTTTTTTTTTTTTGAGAAGAGGAAGATGATGAGTTGAAAGAGAGATATAGATAAGAAGTGAGTTTTATGGTGGAGATAGGGATGAGATTTATTTCATATTTTTTAGTATTTTAAAATTAATAGAAATTATTTTAAAATTGTTGGACAAATACAAAAAAAAAAAAAAATATGATAGAAATGACATAGCTGTTAACTTGGCTTAACATAAGCGTAACAACATTAAATACTAGGCTTCAACTTTTAGTATTATATATTGATATAGATATAGATTAAGACATTAATTAATTTTTAGTTGAAGCAATAATTAAATTCCATTTGACTACCACTATTTCCAAATGTAGTTCTCTCCATCCTCATTCCTCAACAAAGCCACCCCAAACCAACCATCCTCATTCCTTTGACTTGTATTGGAACACACTCAAAAACTCTACCGTTGCATTTCCAATCCCTCCTGATGCTTCATTTCAGGGTATGCTCAAATGGGTATTGCTGAAAAGGCCGTGGAAGTCTTTTTCTACTATTAAAGTTTTGACGACTGTAAGCCTGGTTTTTTCACTACTTACAACTCTGTTTTACATGTTATAGTTCAACAGCAGGTGTTGTTGTTATCTTTAGCTGTTTGTAATCACACGTTGAAGTTAAATTGTCCTCCCAATGTGGTCTTTTGCATTTTAATTGATGGGTTGTGTAAAAGTGGCAGCTCTAAGGATGCACTCCAATTGTTTGATGAAATGACTCAAAGGGGATATTTGCCCAAATGAAATAACTTATTATTCTGCTGGGTTGTGTGAGTGGAAGAGGCCTGACGATGCGCTTAGATTGCTGTGTAGTTGTTTCCTAGGAGATAAGTCCTTTAAGCTGCGTTGCGTTTTGTTCCTGCGTTTTTGTTCTTTTTTTTTTTTTTTCACACGTTTTGAAGTATGCGGTTACTGTTCATTAAACAGTAACCGCAAATGTTGACTTTCCGCAGTGAACCGTGCATGTATGCACTGTTCATGGATCCACAAATTACACTTTTCAGCAACTTTTTCATTAAAAATGGGTCCCACGGTACTATTCACACATTTAAAAATTATTTTGCTACAGTGTTTTCAGTTTTCAGTTTCAGCAAAATAAGTTCTATCTAAACAGACCCTAAATTGGGTCTTCTTTAGCTAATAAAAGTAGCTCAAAGAATAAAGTCTTTGCCTTTCGTTGACTCAAGGTCTCAATGAAATGCTTGTATACAATGATGGAACATTAGCTTTAATGGCAATGAGTTAACAGAATATTAATGATAGGAAAATGTTTGATTCCAAACATGTTTGGGGCCTTGAGCTCCAACCACTAATAGAAAGATGATATGTGTCTTATTGTGTGTAATGCACATATGATTCATTGGTTAGTTGTGTTAAGTAAGTCATGTGTATTACACATGATAAGGACTAATATTGTCATTGTCCTATTAGTGATTGGAGTCCAAGTAACTAAACATGTTTGGAGCCAAACTTTATTGTATAAAATAAAAAAGGAACTGTACAAGGGTGGCTACAAAAGATAAAATAATTTCTACGGTTGTACTTTTTAACAATTTAATTCACATTATATGTTTCTTAAAAAATCTAAAAACTAACAAATTGATGTATATAACAAATTGTTATATAACGTAATTACCTTCTGGGGCTAATTGAAAAATCTCGTGCCAAACCATGGAGAGTGTCTGACTCGGTAAATCCACCACTACCATGTGGGATGGCATTAATGTATCTGCAGTCTCCAACAGCTGAGAAGATTGGATCAGATTAGGTCATTGCAAAAACGTCTCCAAGACCAACCGGAATGTCATCATGGCCCATCATATGAAGTAATCGTTGCAGCATTTGCCCAACCGGTTGGGCTTACTATCATTGCCTTGATGAAAGAACAGAGATAATGCACATCAAAATTCAAAATTGCTGCTATTGATATAATTGACTTTTAACAGCCAAAATAGCTTCCATTTTTTACATGGGTCACATTCACACCTATTTTGTGCAATATATATGTTAAGAATGAGTCAATGTATCGTAGTAAAGCAACTCGTACAAAGTACTCAGAATTACAAATTGATAGAATGGTGTGAAATCCGAAAGGTAATAGTCATAAAGAACCTAAAACATGGAGCCAGTGAAAGATAAAAAATAAAAGGCCACTCTACATTGAGGTTGATCACTTCCACAGGCACCTTAAGTAGGTAAGACACAGCTACAAAATCTCCAACACTCATAGTCATATCCATGTCAAAAACAACAGGTTTCCCAAATTGCTTACATCCAAAATTTGGTTTGTGAAGAACTTCTTTGTAATGAGGAAACTGTATTGTAAAATTAAATCTGCCAGAATATTGAGGGCCGTTTAGATCCTGCAAAAAAATGTGATATTAATTCATCAATATATATGTCATTGTAAGGATGAAAGACAACCATAGTGAGTGCGCAAGTGTACTTCAGGATACAGTTACACATGAATTGTGCATGGAAATCTTGTGCGTGTGCGTGTGTTCAAGAGTATCATGAGTAAAATATTAAAATCAGAGAGTTGAATGAAAAATATTCCAGAATTTATGAACAAAATGAAACATATACCATAGTCATACTAAGCATATTGCCTTCAAGCATCACGTCATTACAGAGGTTTTGGAAGATGATGAAATTCAACTCAAATATTGCAAGGCTGAATGACACCTCAACAGATTACTCTGCTTAAATAATTTTTCTGATGATTTTATTCAAATAAACTACTGCTCCTTTTATACAAGATAACCCCTGCATTTTAGGAACAACCAATCCTAATAAAACTCAAAGACTAGCTCCACTAGCCATTACAATCCAATCAAATGATTAACAGATTCCCTTATCCTACTAAGATGTAAATACATATGCAATGCAATTACTCCTAATATTATGCAACAACTAATGCTGTTCCTAAATTATGTAGAACATCCAAATATTATGCACTTCTTTAACATCGGTAACAGAAGCACCACTTCTTTTTCACGTAATACTGAAGAACAAGCATCAGACATCTTCACCAATGCTCTTCCAAGAGATAAAAGTTTCAATTCCTTAGAGAAATGTTGAAGGAGGGAGGGAGGTTGCTGGTGGGTTTGTCAAGAACGTGCTTTGCTAAAACATTTAGTTGAGAGAGAAAAATATATAGTGTTTTGACGTGGCAAGAAGTAAGTAGTTGTTTCTTTCCTCTATTTTGAACTTGTGTCATTTATGGTCATTTACGTGCATGTAACTAGGTGTGTGCATGATGGACAAGTGTAAGGACTATCTTTTTTTGTTTGTATGTTTTTTGTAATACTTTGTTTTGTGTTGTATGTTTCAGGACCGAGAAGGATCTGTTTTTAATGTTTTGTGCTATTGGAGGGAAAAGAATTCTGAGTTTTGAGTGAAACCATGAGAATGTCATTGCAGAGAAATTTATGGGTTGTAGTGTTATGGATTATAGGAGTTGCTGTTATTGGAGCTAATCTGTACACTGTGGATGGTCTCCCACATCGAATTCTTTTAGATACAGATGTTGATACTGACGATTTCTTTGCCCTCTTGTACCTCTTGAAGCAAAACAGATCACAGTTTGAGGTGGAAGTAAGTCAGTTCGTCATTAAATTTTTAGCATTTTATTCGGTAGCAAATTGTTGAAAAATTTTCAAGAAACTTTCATAAGTATATCTTGCCTCGGAAGTTGAAGACTCAGAATTTTGTGTTATATGATGTTTGTTGGAAGTTATGGTTCATGCTTCTTTTACTCCTTGATGAATGATGTGTGAATCAGATAATTCACATAATTTGGCCTGACTTGCCATGTTAAGCATCTCTAGGATTCAGTGCATGTGAATTTAGAATTTATTCTCAAGCTAAAGTCAGATTAGATAACTAATAAGTTGCTTTTGGTAATAGATAGACTGTTCCATTCATCATATACTTACATAATGTGCCTTTATCTGCTGTTGTTTTCAATGGTATATTTTACCAACTTATCTGCTTCAAGTTTTAAATGGACCAACTATATTTATTATTTCAGAGAGAGAAATAGTGAATCCTGTATTATATTGCTGCAGGCAGTCACTATCAATGCAAATTCATGGACCGATGCTGGACATTCTGTGAATCAAATCTATGACATTCTTTACATGATGGGCCGTGATGACATTGTTGTTGGAGTTGGGGGTGACGGTGGGATACTAGAAGATGGTACAATACTGCCAAATGTTGGAGGCTATCTTCCTATTATTGGTCAGGTGTGAATTTTATGTAATATTTACAAGAAAGATCATATACGTTACCTTGACATCCTAAAATAAATCTTTAATGAGTCTGAAAGCATCCTTACACTATATTGAGTTTAAAATCCATAATTCTGGATGCTTAGCTTAAAAGCCATACTGAATCCACAATGTAATGGTTTAATTTTACCCATGTTCTTATGTGCATGGTCTAACCATGAGCTTGATGTATTAGGGGATTACAACTTTAGGATATTGTAGATATAGACAAGCTATTCCTATTGGTCAAGGAGGGCGATTGGATATTGATTCCAATTATGGAATCCGAAAGGCTTTCCTCCCACAGGTATGAATTTGTACAGTAATTTCAAAATTGGATGAAATCTTTGTTGCTTGTGCTTGTTGTGGATCTGCATCCCTGTAAATTACAGCATGTTGATCTACTTGCATAATGATACTCTCCATGGACTCTTTGCGTCCTCAGTTGACAATGGTTTAGAAAAAAATAAGGTATCACATGAGCAATTGAAATGCTCAAATCATTGTCTGATTTTCCGTAGCAACTAGAACTGATAGGCTTACTTGCGCACTGACCCAGTAGTCTTATTTTAATAATTTACTTGAAACATGTTGGCTGATACTTTGCATTTTGCGGATATGGCTTTGCTTTGGTTGGGGAAGTTTGTCTCAGTATCCTGCTTTACTTCTTTATATTTATCCTTTTAACTTTGCATTTGTAAGTATAGAACTTTCATTGAATGTTCTGTAAATGGTTATTCTCCTTCTGTATGCCCTATTAGGATCCAGGACTCATGTTCAATTTGTATTTAGTTGAAACCATTTTATATGTAGAAGTCAGCTAGAGCTGGATACCTTGAGCATTAGATACAGTAAATGTTTCCATATTATTTAAGCTTCCTCCTTGTTTTTTTAATGGAGTTATTTTTATTCGCTTAAAAAAAGTACATGATCAAAAAAATAAAAATGTCTAGCAAAAGTTATTTATAGATTGACATTGTGATTGATTGAGCAAGCTGAGTCCAAGCCCCAAATTCTTGTAGGTTGCCAGATTGATTATGATGTGGGAGTTGGAAGTGTGCAAATGAAATGGTCTGAGGAAGGAAGTGGCAAGGATATTTCTGTTAAACAGAAATGAAAAATCCTAACATAAAGTACCAATGAAACATGAAAAAGAACATTCTCCAAAAAAGAAAAAAGAAAAAACAGACTGACCAAAGATTACTCCCATAAGTTGAAATTCTGACTTGAAATCATGGTGACCAGAGTGGCAAAATAAGGTCATGGAATAATGTAGACACCTAAACAGGGCAAATCTCTGCCTTTGTAGAATTGATGTTATGGTTTGTTCATATAGTAAATGTACTTCCTCTACAATAATATTTAATATTTAAGTATGAAACAAAGCATTCAACAAATTTTTTGTATAAATTAGGTTTATTGTATTTTACATAAGGTAAAAGTAAATAGTTTTTAGTCCCCTTGCATATATAAAAAAAGTAAATAGTTCTTAGTCCCCATCATTATTATACAAATCATAAGTTGATGTTTTATTGCTTGATTTTGGAAAGGTGTTATAGTAGTAGCCAAGGACCCTAAACCATCTGTATGCTTTTTGTTTGCAAATATTGTATCTAAACCTCAATAATTGTTCTATTAATACACATGAGAAAACTAAAAAATTGTTAATTTCTTGATTCATGATGGTCGTATCATTTATATTTCTGGCTCACATAATTAGTCATGTAATCAGGGGAGAAGGAAGTATACTCCTCTTTGGCAACCAACGGCACAACAAGTGATGATTGACAAAATATCAGCAGGTCCCATAACTGTTTTTCTTATAGGAACACATACAAATTTTGCTATTTTCCTTATGAATAATCCACATCGAAAGAAACATATCAAGCATATCTATGTCATGGGTGGTGGAGTGAGGTCAACGAACCCAACTGGTTGTTGCCCTCAAAACTCAAGTTCATCTTGCATGCCTCAGCAGTGTGGTAACCGTGGTAATATGTTCACAGATTATACTAGTAACCCATATGCAGAGTTCAATATATTTGGAGATCCTTTTGCTGCATACCAGGTAATGCAGTTTGTAAAACTTACTATTAACCAACCATTGTCCTTAGTATATTCATTACGTTGACAGAGTAACACAGCATACAGGTTTTCCTCCTTTTTTTATTTATTATTTATTTTTTTTATTAAAATGGCATTACATCAATATAGTATATCTCTTTTATTGGTGTATCTCTAGAAGTTAAAGTGCCAGCATTTGACAATGTTTCCTTTTCTTTCAGGTTTTTCATTCTGGTATTCCCATCACCCCTGTTCCTTTGGATGCAACAAACACCATCCCCATCAATAAGGATTTCTTTGACACATTTGAAAAGAATCAAAATACATATGAGGCACAATACTGCTTCCAGTCACTGAAAATAGCCCGTGATACATGGTTTGATGACCAATTCTATAAGGTAATTTCTTAAAGTTGCTTAAGCTGAACTTTCAGTCAATGTATGTTGACATGATCTTGCTCTTTTCAAGACCTTTGACTACAAGTTATCTATATGACACATACATACAAAGTTACAAAACATATGATTTGCATCAATTTAATGGATCAAGTTATTGTAATACAATTTAACTCATTGCAGAGCGATTTTGTGTGGGACTCTCTTTTATCTGGTATCACAACTTCAATCATGGGTAACTCAAACAACCATAATGGGGAAAATGAATTTGCTGAAATGGAGTATATGAATATAACTGTAGTTACTTCATAATGGATCAAATTATTGTAATACAATTTAACTTATTGCAGAGCTATTTTGTGTGGGACTCTTTTTTATCTGGTATCGCAACTTCAATCATGGGTAACTCACACAACCATAATGGGGAAAATGAATTTGCTGAAATGGAGTACATGAATATAACTGTAGTTACTTCAAACAAACCTTATGGGGTGTATGATGGCTCCAATCCATTCTTTGATTGCCGTGAGGTTCCAAAATTCAAGTTAAAGAAGGGTGGAGTACATAGTGGCCATGTTCAGACTGGACTTCGAGATCCATTTTGCATTGTTAAGAATGGGAAGGGAAAGTGCCAGGTAGTATCTCTTGCTTAGTCTTGTAGCATTTCATAGAAACCTTTTAGATGTTGCCACCAATTGGCCTCATTTTTGTTCCATCTTACCCACCAAAGCTATTGCTTCTCTTTTGCATAATTTTGCTTTGGTTGGGGGAATACAAATATACATACATTGATACATATATAAATACATATGTAACACTTAAATTCAGGCTGTGCTGTAGTGTTCTTCTATTTTTGAGAATTAATAATATCGCTCAGACTTATATTTTGTCTTGTTCAAATGTTCATGTGCTATCTATTGCAACAATTCAATAGGATGGTTATACAGCAGAGGTAACTGGTCCAGAAGCCGTTCACATGCTAGTTGCTACGAAAGCAAAACCTAATCAGAACATTACCAGCCCGCTAGATAGTGAATTTTTTATAAGTTTCTTGGATGTAAGTTTATCTATTTTTCATTTTGTTCATAAATTCTTGAATATTTTTCGTTCATCTCTGATTTAATATTTTACACATGATAGTCTTGAACACACACACACAAGATTTCCATGCACAATTCGTGTGTAACTGTATCCTGAAGTACACTTGTGCACTCATAATGGTTGTTTTTCATCCTTACAATGACATATATATGATCAATTTATATTACACTTTTTTTGCAGACTCTAAACCGCCCTCAACATTCTGGCAGATTTAATTTTACAACACAGTTTCCTCATTACAAAGTAGTTTTTCACAAACCAGATTTTGGAAGTAAACAATTTGGGAAACCTGTTGTTTTTGACATGGATATGAGTGCTGGAGATTTTCTAGCTCTTTTTTACCTGCTTAAGGTTCCTGTGGAAGTGATCAACCTCAAGGTTGAGTGGTCTTTTATTTTTCATCTTTCACTGACTCCATGTTTTAGGTTCTTTTATGACTATTAGCTTTTGGTTTCCACACTATTCTAACAATTTGTAATTCTGAGTACTTTGTACAAGTTTCTTTCTGCTTAAATACTACGACACATTGACTCATTCTTAACATATTGCACAAAATATGTGTGACTAAAAATGGAAACTATTTTGGTTGTTAAAATTCAATTATATCAATAGCAGCAGTTTTAATGTGCATTATCTTTTTTCTTTCATCCAGGCAATAATAGTAAGCCCAACCGGTTGGGCAGATGCTGCAACGATAGATATCATTTATGATTTGCTTCATATGATGGGCCGTGATGATATTTCGGTTGGTCTTGGAGATGTTTTTGCAATGAACCAATCTGATCCAATCTTCTCAGCTGTTGGAGACTGCAAATACATTGAGGCCATCCCACATGGGAGTGGTGGACTTATCGACTCTGACACTCTCTATGGTTTGGCACGAGAATTGCCACGAAGCCCTAGAAGGTACTTATGTTCCTATAACAACTGCATATGAAGGATACTCTTAAATATGGTGCATAAATTTGTTAGTTTTTAGATCTTTAGGGACAAATAATTTGAAATAAATTGTTTGCTTTATTTTAAAAAGTATGATAATCTGTAATAATTATTTTATCTTGTGTTGCCACTCTGCTACAGTTACTTCCTTCTTTACCATATATCATTAATATTTTGTTAACACTTTGCTCATTAACTCTAATGTTCCATTATTGTATTTATAAGCATTTTGTTGCCCATTTAGAGTTGATAAAAGGCAAAGACTTATTATTGATGTACTTTATTAGCTGAAGAAGATGCAATTTGTCATGGGTGAATACTGCTAGGATAAGTAAAGAATTTAATTTAATGTCTCCTATGAAAAATGTTCTGTACTAAAGAAGCCATGTAATCAATAAGAGCAAGAATATACCCTTGATTGACTAGGAAACATTAAGGTTAAACTTGGGTGAGTGAGCTCGAATATTTAGAGGTGACTCATTGTACTGTTGAGTAAGATAGCGAACTCTCTAAATTATGTCAAATAGATTTCTTCCAGACCGGCTGAACAATGCCTATATCTTTATTTCTTGTTTTCCTTGACGGCTTGAGTCTTGACACTTTCATAATGTTTTGTTGTTTTCCAGTTTTTGCTTCACAACATATATCTATCATAGTGTCATTGGTCAATTTATTTTGTTTAAGTATTCATTTCACTTGCACAACCTTTTTGTCATCATTTTAATAAATAAATAAATATATTTTTTCATTTTGAATAAGGAAACATTTCCCTCCTATATACTTAATAGAAAAAATGCATTTTTTTCTAGGTGTCTTTGAGGAGACAAATCGATATCCGGTATAAATTAAAGATGCAGATGATTAAGTCAATTTCTTCATGCAACAAAGCATTAGGAGCTTCATATATAAAGTAATCCACAAGATTTATACGTTTGTGCATTGTCATGATCCTATACTTGTTCAGTTTTTTGTCAACATCAGAATAACTTTTGGCTCTATCATCTTGCACATGTTTATATCTTATCTCAGTCATGGTCATGTTGCTAGTGTTTTCTTGCTGTTGTCTGTATATTTGGGTGTGAAGAGTCTTGAGGGTGAGGCTGAAATCTAGAGTTCTGTACCAGGTATACAGCAGAGAACTCTGTAAAGTATGGAGCTCCTCGAAACACTGATCACCCTGAACTCAGACAGCCTCTTGCATTGGAAGTTTGGGAGTCTGTTGTGGAAACACTTGATCCAGGATCTAAGATTACCATACTGACCAATGGACCCCTTACTAATCTAGCAAAGATGATTCTATCGGAGAAAAATACTACCCCTTTTATCCAGGTAACTGTACTTGTTAATCTGTTAGGTAAATTAAATTTGAGAAGGAATTGAAAGTGGATGGGCAATCTAAGATTATGATCCAACTATTATGATGGATGTTAATCTTCTCTTAAGAGTTAAGTAAAATTACCACCCAAAATCTTTGCAGAAATATATATAGAGATGTCTAGGAGAAGCATGTTGTTCTTTTCTCATTACACAAAGTGCTGTATTGCCAAGCTGGAAGAAATAGCTCAACATTTGCCTTGACATTATGTTAAAATAAATCAGGTATTGGATAAAACACATATTTATGATATTAACATTATCCTATGATTTTAAATCTCATTGCAGGATGTGTATATAGTTGGAGGGCACATCAGTCATGGTCACTGGGACAAAGGAAATGTCTTTACTGTTCGCTCCAACAAATATGCAGAATTCAATATGTTTCTTGACCCTATGGCTGCAAAGAAAGTTTTTGATTCATAGCTTAACATCACACTTATTCCACTTGGCATCCAGCGTAGAGTCAGTTCATTACCAAGGATCTTAGCAAGGTTGCAGGAGGCAAAGAGGACACCTGAAGCTAAGTTTGCCAGCCGATTACTGTCAAGGCTACACCACTTGCAACAATTGCACCATTTATATAATCATATGGTAAAAATTTTAGGATGATGATTATCACACCCCAACTACACATTCACTGTACACACGTTGGCTGGAATCATGTTTTGAAAACATAATTTCATTGGAAGTGTGTATGGGAGTGAGCAATAAGGAGTGTGTAACAAGATTTAGCCAAAATTTTAATCTTTTAATTGAAGCACTTACTGCCCGGCCCCTCTTCCCCTTTCCATGATTTTCATATTAGCTTTCATGATTTTTGGTTACAGGATATATTCACTGGGGAAATCCTTGGTGCAGTTGCACTTGCTGGTGATTTGAAGCCAACTGTGCAAGTAAAGCCCGTCAAAATCTATGCTGAAGGGATTGAATCTAAAGATGGACAAACTGTTATTGATGAAAAAGATGGTAAATTGGTCAAAATATTGGAAAATGTGAAACCTACAGCTTATTATGATCTATTTGCAAATAGGCTTGGCGAGATGAAGCAGTCTGCAATAATAGGAAGTTTTGATGAACAGAAAAGGCTGTGGAGTACACCGCCAAAACAACTTTGGCTTTAAGTCAATTGGTTAAAAATTCTGTGACAACAGGAATTGATTTTTTGCTATTGCGTTTGTGTATCCATGAATATGTTAATTGGCTAAGCATATTAAAAATTTGACTTAAATTGGTAATTAACTTGAAATTGATATAAGCCGTAATTTGGGGTCTAAACATGTAATTTTCCTGAGAGCCATGAGACCAGCTACAATATTTCCATGTCTATGCACAACTAATCTATAAAATAAGAAAGAAGATCAATAAATTCATACAGAAACGCACAGAAGATAGCAATATAGGAGTACAAGAAAAACAAAGCTAATTTAGTTAGAAGGAGAAAGCAAATCACAAACCATATTGACACAAAGAGTGATGGAACCCTTCCCATGCATGATGCATTGACTTAATTTTGAGTGTTCTTTTTTCTCATTATTGGCTTTAGATAAATTCTATGAAGGCAACAAAATCCTACAATTAGTGCCCGTTTGGATAGCACTTAACTTTGCTGCGTCTGCGTTTTCACTTTTTTTTTTTTTTTTTTTTTACATTTCACGTGTTTTGCAAAAAAGGGAGACAAACAACACTATAGCGGCACTATAGCGGTACTGTAGCAGTACTGTTTATGGGACCCACAGCCACTTTATTCATTAAAAAATACTAAAAATGGGTCCCACGGTACTATTTACACATTTAAAAATTATTTTGTTACAGTGTTTTCAGTTTTCAGTTTTCAGTTTTAGCAACAATAAGTTCAATCCAAACACACCCTTAATATATATCTGGATATATATCATGAGCATGCGCTGCTGGCTGTATTAACAGCCAATATATACTTCCATTTTCCCACGCTTTTGTCAAATTACAACTTACTTACCTGTGGTTTTGTCAAAATTTAAATTGCCTACTTGTGGTTTAAAAGTTGACACTTTGCCCACCTGAGGTTCACTCCGTTAGGCTTCCGTAACCCACCCCTGTACTTTCATCATCAGTGGCGGCTCTAGGAATTTTTCTCAGGGTATTCCTTAAGAAGTATAAATTATACTATCTAATAAAAAGAGAAATTCATATGTTGACAACAACAATAAAAAAAAAAAAAAAACGCAAATACATAAAGTTTATAATTGTTTTTTACGAGTTTTTATATTTTGAAATTATTGCATGATAGTCTCATTATCAATATTACAAACTACATTTTTTTCAATGTACACAACCAAGAAATCATTCATTGACTGAATGTAGAACAAATTATGAAGCAAAATTTTATTTTATTGGCATAAAAAAAAATTGAGGGTGTTCCCAATTTTGTTTGAAGGGTAGACAAATAAAAAATTTTAAATTATTATATATATATTAAAAAAAAAAATCAGGTTAGGGTGGTCCTGTTCACCATTAAAAACACAAAAGACATAACAAAAACATAAAAATCAAGATCTAAAAGCATTTTTTCTTTTTTAAATTATGAACATTCTTCCTCTTCATAAGAACATCTAAAGCCTATCAATCCAAACAAAACTGTCAAGGGGATAGAAAACATTGAGAAAGAAACTTGGGTGTATTTGATTTGGTTTTAACTTTTGGTTGCAGTGGCTGTGGGTTTATGTTCAAAATTTATGGGTTTAATTTTTGGTTTATGTTCAAGATTTCTAGGTTTAGTTTTTGTTTTGTGTTTATGTTCAAAAATTCTGGAAACATAAATAGTAAATACAATCTTATGCAATTGTAGCAATATTGCGTAAATAAAAGTCCCAACTATTTCAAGGTCCAAAAATGGAAGATTTTTGGATAAGAATTAGAGAAGAAGCACATGGCTTGGGGACATATGACCCTTTGATACAATAAGGGGCATTTTTCCTTCTCTTTTTTTATTTTTTTTATTAATATTTTAAATTTTAAATAAACTAGCCACAGACCCACGTGATGCGTGGGAATATAAATATTATGTAATGAGGTGTAAAATATAAAAAGTAACCATTACTTCAAGTATTGTCTATTTAAAAAAAAAAAAAAGATTTCTACAATTATTTTTTTTTTTATCTTTTTATCTCTACAAATATATCTTTTTATTATTATTATTATTATTTTTTTATGTTTGATTAATATTTTTTTAAGGTGAACCATATTCTTCTAACTTCTATTTTATTGTATTATATTTGCTTAATATACAACTAAACTTTATAAGTTTCAAATTTATTATTCAAATTTCTCACATCTTAAGGAATAAAGAAATTATCATAATAATCAAAATTCATTACAAAATTATATCATTATCTTAACCAAAATTAAAATGAAACTAAAGGAATAAATAATAGGTTTTATAATAATTTATTACTCAAACAATTGGTAGGCATATTCAAATTTATGTTTCCAAAAAAAACTAAGTATTAACCCAAACTAAAATTTAACCAAAGCTATACAAAGGAAAGAGAAGACTTTCTGATGGGATATTAAAAAAAAAAAAAAAAGAACACAATACCAAAACACATATTAAAAAAAAAAACCATCAACCTTAATTAGAGTTATAAGAAAGAATAAAAATTCACCCAAAGAGAGAGAGAGAGAGAGAGAGAGAGAGAGAGAGAGTTTTGTATAGGAAAAATATGGATTGAATTAGAAAACGATATCAAATTTATACAATAGGAAAAATATGGATTGAATTAGAAAACGATATCAAATTTATACAAAATAAAATGGGTAGAAAAAGAATTAAAATATAAAAAAGATGAAAAAAGTATAATGGTAAAGTAGTGGGAAGATAAAGAGGCAAAAAGAAAAGAGAAATGTTGGAAAAAGTGTAACAGTAGGTATATGAACTAATAGGGAAAAAAAGAGTTTTTTTTTTTTTTTTTTTGTTTATTGTTTTTTTTTTAAAAAAAAAAGGGAAGAAAAGTTTAAATAGAGAAAAGAAAATATAAAAAATAAATGAATGATGTCGTTGCTGCAAAATATAAAGAAAAGTTTAACAGCAGTAAGTCTTTACTCTAGCCAAAAAATTCCCCGGCTCCTCAACAACCCACCCCTCCCCCCTCTGTGCGCGCTTTCTCTCTTAGCTGCACTCAAACTTGGAACAAAGCAAGTTTGAGGATGAAACACATAACTAACAAATAAAAAATGCAAACAAATTAGGTCACTGTGTGATCATTATGCAATTGCTGCACCATGCACTTCCCTCTTAACCAGCTCCCACTTTTGTAACATCCAAGCTTTATTTGTATATATTCTGCAGACAGGAGGACCTTCTATATGACAGTTCACGAACTTGAACAAGAACGAGTACCAAAGCCCTCAAAATGAGTCTCTTCTCTGAGCTGTGGAATCTCAACCACAACCAAAGACTCCAATACTCAGTCATTTCATACAATTTCAGGTAGGTTGGAGTGTTTGAGTTGCATTATGCAGGTTCATTTTCAACTAAAACACAAAGTTTGGTTCCAAAGATCTCAATTGTGCACAATTTTTCAGTTATAATAAAATTTACTTGTATATAAAAGATAGGGTTGAAATTATTAAATATTAGCATTGAGATGTGTTATATCATGTTGTGTATGCTAGAGTAGATGCGGAAGAGGAAGCATAGAGGAGGAACACTGAGAACACGAGGATTACGTGGTTCAGCCTTACGGCCTACATCCACGGAGGAATCCCTTAAGGGCTACATCTTTATTATATGAGAGTGTAGTACAATAACCTCCTATGTTACAATGAACCCTAACATGAGTATATATAGGCGAATAAACCCTAGACTACTAGTACAAGCAGGAATGGGCTTGGGCCTATTACATTGGGCTAATATGTCTAATATATATCTCTAACACCCTCCCTCAAACTCAAGGCGGAAGCTTGATGAAGACTTGAGGTTGGATAAGCATGAGAAGATCACTTGAAGATGCCTTGTAGAATGCTTTTGAAGAAACCACAATGAAGAATGTGCCAATTTTCCAATTTCGAAGCTTCAAATGAAGAAACAGAGGCCAAAATCGGAATCTACGCGAAAAACTGAGCAAGATAGGCCCTTTTGGAAATTTTGACTTTTGGTCAAAGGTCAACGCAAAAAGTCAAAGTCAATTGGTCCAAAGTCAAAGTCAACAGTCAAAGGGCTCACGGGTCAGATCCGGGTGGTCCGGGTCGGGTCGGTCCGGGTCAACGACGTGGTGCTGACGAGACGAGACGACACTGCTGACGTGGCTGATGACGTGTCACTGATGACGTGGACTAGGGCGTGCGTGGCATGCTGACGTGGATAGGTGACATCATCCGGTGACGTCACACATCATTAGCAGCAGCTCTTCGGCGCGTGTTCTATTCCACCGGCGCGTGTCTGGAACTTCCAAAGGCGCGTGGGAGCGCGTGCAAGGGAGATTGATGCTCGGACTTCGGTGGTTTGGCAGATCGGCGAGCTACGAGGCCATCATGGTGGCGCGTGTAACCATAAGAGAATCTGACCCTGTGAAATCGGCGGCGGCGCGTGGAGAAGTCGCTAGAAACTGTGCTAGCGCGTGGTAGCGCGTGCACCGTCGTATGACCACCAGATTCTCAGGCCAAGTAGATCGGTTGACGAGAAGGCCGTCTTGGCGGCGTGTGTGACTGAGATCTAGCCTGGGAGTAGAGAATCTACGGCGGCGCTTGTGAGAGTTCCAGGAGCCATTGTCCGCGCGTGGTGGCGCATGCGGCTGCCGTTGGAGGTCGGGTTCCTGGGTTTTGGTCGCGATATGCCGTGGAGCACGTCTGTGGTATTGGCTTCGTCAGGCGAGGCTTGGATTTGCGCAGATCTGATAGGGAGAGGCACGGATTGCTTGGGACTTGAGGATTTGGACACAGCAGGGAGCCATGGCGGCTGCGAGATGCTATGGAGTCTAGATCCAGCAAACAAGCATGTGTGACTTCTGTTGGCGGTGTGCACGTGAGAATCTTCTTTGTTTGCTAGAGATATTTGTTTGATGCCAAGAACGGAGTTTGGCTTTGATACCATATTAAATATTAGCATTGAGATGTGTTATATCATGTTGTGTATGCTAGAGTAGATGCGGAAGAGGAAGCATAGAGGAGGAACACTGAGAACACGAGGATTACGTGGTTCAGCCTTACGGCCTACATCCACGGAGGAATCCCTTAAGGGCTACATCTTTATTATATGAGAGTGTAGTACAATCACCTCCTATGTTACAATGAACCCTAACATGAGTATATATAGGCGAATAAACCCTAGACTACTAGTACAAGCAGGAATGGGCTTGGGCCTTTTACATTGGGCTAATATGTCTAATATATATCTCTAACAGAAATAAAGGGCAAATGGCAAGAGAGTTAAAAATAACAATTGTCCAATCAAAAGTCAAAGTAAGGTGTAATGGTAAAAAATGGTCAACTAGGCCTCATGATAGATTTAGTGACTTGCAAACACGAATTCAAAATACTCTCCTAACTTACTTTCACCACAAGAAAGCTGATTGCTGGATTTGTCCACTTGGCTGACCTGAATTTGACTCGAGCCATTAAGATAAACAGCTTATAAAGCAAGTACTTTTTGCATTTTCTTTTTTATTCTGTAGAACAAAAGAAATCCATATACTTTCTGCTGCTCTTTCTTGTAGCCATCTGAACATGCAGTGCATTCCAGATAGGCGCCATATGAGAGCTCTGCAAATCAAAATAACATAAAAATTCTGCAAGTACTGAGAGAATTTGCTCACAAACATGTTAAACAGAAAATTGTTAGGTATCTTGGAATGCACACAAATTATGAGACTTCACCATAGTTTCAATATATACTCAGTGTAACCAACTTGAACTAGCAATATCAGTCTCAAAATTGCATGCACCAACATTACAACACCATCCAGTAATACAATTGCATACAAAGATCATGTATCAGGGAGCTAGATGTCTTTTTTATAGCAACAAAATGAAAGGAATTAAATTTCTGTGACAAAAGTTCCACAGATAAATTATATTTTAGTTACAAAATTTCAGCCGTGGAACTATTTGCAGAATTATGCCCATTTATTAAGCAAGAACAGATCACAATAGCCTAGCAGATGATTATGCATTTTTGAACTCGAGCTACAATGTTCAAACAAATAAAAGATAACTCACATTACCAATAAAAAAGTTATATGGGTTAATTGCAATCTTGGAGCCCAACTAAAGCAAGTAATTTAACAAGGTTATTCTCTTCTCATTTTGAAGAATCCAATGATCCCTTGTATAACTTCAACAGCTCAGAAGCCTCGTCCTCATGAATCATAACAAACTTCTGCAAAAATGTCTTTTCAGGGCACTCAAAATACACATGCATTTTAAAATTCTTCTTCACCAAACCTTTTGATAGTAAAACTTGCAGAACCAAACCCCTAGGAATCAATCTCTTCTCCAAGCTCAAAGAAAAAAGCATTGAGTGTTTCTTAATGAGGGAAGACTCCATACCCATCTTGTTGACAAGAAAATCCATTACCCTCGTAAGCTTTTCCTCAGACACCGTCATACACCATGGATGGTTTCTAAATGCCATAGAAACCTCATCCTCAGTCCAACCCCATTTCTTATAAACATTGAGCTTCCTTTCCCATGTCGATTTGCTCATTGACCGCACAGCATGTACTGCCTTGGCAAACTTCATCGTTGAAGGATTAAATCCCATTTCTTTTACTTTCTCCACAGCCTCTCTAAACTGAACAGGATTAACCCTGAATGCTCTTGGCTGTTTTTGAAGTATAGAAATGATAAACGACTCGGGCATTCCGCTCTCTCTCAATGTATTAATATTGGGCACCACATAAATTTCAAGATAATTTGTAAACATACCCGAATATCGTTGTAAAGCTTGAAGAGTCTTATCCTCAGACTGAAGCAAGCTTTTAAACAAATCAAAGGAAGGGATAATTTGTTTCTCTAAGCTTCTTCTAAAAAGCTCAGGGAACCCACTAAACATTTTTGCAAGGTCAGGACTTGGAATCCCTTTAGAGGAAAAGAATTCCATTTTGGGCAAAAGGGTTTTCTCAGGATTACATTTGAGCAGTCCTGGGCGTCTTCTAACAAGGTTCGAGATCTGGGTTTGAGAGAACCCATGGTTCTTCAAAAACTTAACCACAGCATCTGCTTTTTCTGGGGTTTCGAAATCAACATATTTGGAAGCTGATAAAGCAGCTTCTGGTGTGAACCCAAATGAGTTTATGAGGTAAGAGACAGCAAATGGTTGCTGACTTGAAATGCTGGAGACATAGTATTTCCAGTATAAAGATGGGTTTTGAAGAAAACCCAGTTTGTGAATTGGTGTTGGAGATCTACTAGTAATGTGTTTCTCACCATTTAGAATGGTTTTGTAGAGACAATTAAACATGGGGATTGAAAAACGCACCTGTTTAGTTGAGTAGAAGCAATGACTTCTGTGCCTGACTGAATTTTTGAACTCCACAGGTGGTAGAAAAACTGATAAAAAAAAAAAAAAATGGTGCTGGGAAGTGATTTTAACTAAAACCCTCCTGTGGAATTGAAAAGAGGTTTATGTTTTTTTGACTAAGAACACGCAGAACCGACGTCGTTTGTGACCTATGCTATGTAAAGAATTGTTTTCCTATTTATATAATTTGTTATGTTATTTATAATTAATTGATTTTTTAGACTTTTAAAAGTCGGGGAAAAAAAACTATATAGATTTGGCAGTACACTTGAGTCAAGAGCCATGTAGTCCAACAAACGGGATTGAAATTGTGACGACTAAGGGTGTAAATTTCTTCTCCCTCAAATATTAAAATATTAAAAAAAAAACTAAAGAATGGAATTGAAAAGAAAAAAAAAAAAAAAAAGCAAAACTTTAAAGGACAAAATTGAAGACATACTTAGAGGGTGTAATTAAGTCCCTTTTTTTTTTCAACTTTCAAAGAAATACTCAAATTTTTAGTTTTATATATTAAATTAACACAAAATTTATTTTAAAAAAACATATGCAATTCGATATATTCAATGTACACAATTATTCTAAAAAATGTGTATAATTATATACACAATTTTTCAAAAAATATACACAATATAGTACATTAAACTTACTCAAATTTTCAAATAATGTGTATAATGTTATATATTCAATTTACAAATTTTTTTAAAGAATGTGCACAATTCAATATATTCAATATATATAATTTTTCAATTCTATAAGTACTATGTACACAGTATTTAATATAATGTACACAATTACAATTAACAGACACAATTTTTCAAAAATATATACAATTATATAAATTCAATGTACACAATTTTATATATTTAATTCACATTATTTTTCAAAGAATTTACAAAATACTATACATTTTAAGTACTTAAATTTTCAAATAATTTACATCATTTTTTTTTTTCAACGTATAAAATATTTCAATATTATATATTCAATATACACATTTTCTCAAAGAATTGACAAAATTTTGTACATTCAACATACTCAAGTTTCAAAAAATATATATAATGTTGTAAATTCAACGTATACATTTTTTTCAAAAAATGTACACAAGTTTTAATTATCTTACATTCAGTGCATATAACTTTTCAATGAACATTCACAATTTGGTACTTTTACTATACATAATTTTTCAAAAAAAATTACATGAGTTTGTATATTTGATGTAAACAATTTTTCAAAAAATGCACACAATTATGAATATTCAACTACAAATTTTTTTAAAGAATGTACAAAATTTTGTATATTCAATTTATAAAAATTTTCAATTATATACATTCAAGGCATACAATTTTTCAATGAATGTTACATTCAATGTACATAAGCTTTCAAATAATGTATACAATTTTTTACAATCAATGTACACAATTTTTAAATAATATAAACAATTCTATATATTCAATGTAAACAAATTTGCGAAAAAAATGTACACAATAGAGATATCAATAATTAGTTGGTCATTACATTGTTAAAAATTAAAGTTCAATCATGAGAAGAAATTGAGTATCCAAAATGTCAGCATTTACGATAGCTAAGATCATGCAATACAATCAAAACAATTAGACCAAGTAAACAATCACATAAATTATAATGGGATACCTCTAGCAAGCCAAAAAAAGAAAAGAAAAAAAATAATAGGATTCAAACATTAGCCTAAATTAGTTGCACCCTTGGACATGATTGAGCAATTAAAGGAACAATGGGATTAATTAACACAACAATGGAAACATAAAGCACTTGGATCTATGATTTAAACAATTCTTAACAGCTGTATCCAAGGATCTCTCCCTCAAAACAATTGTCTGAATAGAAGTAAGCACTTCATTAGTTCAGAAAAATCACAGCACTATTTTTGTATATGCTAACTTATTTAGCACAAATTTCTCTCTATTAGCTGTAGTCAGACTTGGGCTAAAGCAAGTTGAGGATGAAGAATTCAGAGCGATTTTTAAGTAACAATAAGGTAATGCAAACAGATTTGGGTTCACTGTGATCATTATGAAATTGTTGCAATATGCACTTCGCTCTTAACCAGCTCCCAATTTTGTAATATCCATGTTTTACATTCTGCAGATAGGGAACTTCCTATTTAAAAATTCACAAACTTGAAGAAGTTTTCATTACCCTCAAACATAGCAGTCCTACTGAAATCTTTGGATAAAACTGAAGCCCTTAGAATGACTCTTCTTCGAGCTCTAGGTTTTCAGCCACAACCAAAGACTCCCATGCTCTTTCATTACTATTTCAAGCAGATTGGCATGCTTGAGTTGCATTATGCTTGTGTTCCAACAAGGGTTTGAACTGTGCGGAGTTTTCCACTCGAAATAAAATTTAGCTGTATAGAAAAGATGGGGTTAATATCTTATAAAAGGGCCAACTGACAACTTGCCTAGCAGCATTGTCCCAGTAAGAGCGTAAGACAGTGTAATTAAAAACTGTCCAATTGAAAGCCAAAGTATGTGATGGCAAAACATGGTCCAGCTAGAACTCTTGAAAGATTGAGTAAAATGCAAATATGAATTTAAAACCCTCTCCCAACTTACTTTCACCCCGAGAAAGCTGGTTGCTGGATTTGTCCACTTGATTGAGATGGTTTTGACTCTAGGCATTAAGATAAACAGTTTACAAAGCAAGTACTTTTGCAAAACTTGTTTTTTTTCTTCTGTATAACTAAAGAAATCCATGCACTTGGTGCTGCTCTTTCTTGTAGCCATCTGAACAAGTAGTGCATTCTAGATAGGCACCTCGTAAGTGCTCTAAAATCAAAAAAATGTAACAGGCCTGTAAATCCTGAGAGAATTTGCTCATAAACATTTAATACAGAATGCAGCTAGGTAATTTGGAATGCACACAATATATAAGACTTGAGAATTCACCATAGTTTTATTATAAACTCGGTACAACCAAATTGAACAAGCAAAATCTGTCTTGTAGTTGCATGCACCAACATTACAACACCATAAAGTAATACGATTGCATAAAAAGATCATGTTTAAGGAGATAGATACCTTTTTATGGGGAAAAAAATGAAAGAAACAAAAATTCACTGACAAAAGCTCCACAGATAATTCATATTTTTAGTTACAAAAGTTCAGCAAAAGAATTAGTTGTAGAGTTATTTGTAAAATGACAGAGAGTTGAGGAATGCTAAATTCTCATTAATTGAAATGAATATTACACTAAATGAATCAAGTAAATCATAATTAACAACTAGGCTACTTATATACAATCAGAGAACAGAGCATAGCTCAAGGCACGAAGCAAGCAAAACTAAATTTTAACTAACTAACTAATGCCAAATTGACAGCTGTTTCCTACAACTGATTTCTGCTTTCCCGTAACACGTGTGACTCGTGTGAGCTCATTAACCAAAACTCCCCGTTTTAATCTTCTTCTCTCCTTTGTCGTTTTACCTTTGAATCTGCCTTTACCTCTGTCGTTTTCAACTTGTAAACTACAAGCTCTATTGTCTTCAACACTCCCCCTCAAGTCCAGAGTTTTAGGCTCTGAGACTTGAACTAAGGAAGCTACCTTCAATTGCTTAGGCATTTCCTTCAATGGCTTAGGCTGAAAGATGTCTTTTAATCCCAATTTGTCTAACAATCTCACAAAAGATGAAAACCCCAATGTTTTAGTAAAGATGTCTGCAACTTGAGAATTTGTAGCTACATGAAAGGTCTTAATCATACCCTCCAAAATTTTATTTCTCACTAAATGGTAGTCAACTTCAATGTGTTTGGTTCTTTCATGAAAGGCAATTTGCTGCAATATATAATTCAGCCTGATTGTCACAAAATAGCATAGTTGGTCTTGAATGTTCAATGCTCAAGTCCTTCAACAACCGCAAAACCCAAGTGATGTCACAAGATATACTTGCCATGGCTCGATATTTAGCCTCAACTGAAGACCTTGAAACAACTCCTTGCTTTTTTGATCTCCAAGAAATTAGAGAATCCCCTAAATATATTGCATAACCTGTGAGAGATCTCCTTGTGTCTGGGCATCCAGCCCAGTCTACATCACAAAATGATTTGATATGCAACTTTGTGTTACTTAGAAAGAAAATACCTATACCTAGTGACCCTTTAATGAATTGGAGCACCCTATGAGCTGCTTGCAAATGTGGTTCCCTTGGTTGTGATACAAACTGACTTAACCTATGCACTGCATAAGTCAAGTCAGGTCTTGCCAAGGTGAGATATAAAAGTCTCCCAATTAGTCTTCTATATTGACTTGGTTCCTCCAATAACTTGCCTTCATATTTAGATAACCTCAAGTTTTGTTCCATGGGAAACTTCACTGGTTTGCTGCCAAGAAAACCAGTGTCCTTGAGTATTTCTAAGGCATACTTCCTTTTGTTAAGACTGATTCCTTCTTCAGTCCTAGCCAACTCCAAACCCAGAAAATATCTCAATGAACCTAGATCCTTTAAGCCAAACTTATCATCAAGCACTTGCTTCAAATGGTTGACACAAGCAACATTATTCTTTGTTAAGAGTATATCATCTACATAAACCAATAAAACTGTGAATGAAGCTCCTTGTGTATGAGTAAACAAAGAGTAGTCATATTTTTCACAAAATAATTATTATTGTAGACTTGTTTTATTTAAAATTTGAAACCTTAATTCTACCATAGTTGGTTGACTAATTTTTACATCTCTAAGTCAATTAAACACGTTTTGCATGCTACATGTAAACCTTCTTTTCCATAAGGGTTGAAATAATGTGGGTAATATTTTTTTCTATGGAATTTAAAAAGAATAAAATTCACCTTGTCTTGATGTTTTCTAAAAATTAAATTTGGAGATTCTCTTTCAATAATTGTGAAAATTCCAAGCAATAATTCAGAAGGTAATACATGTTACATGTTCATGCTTTGATTGTGTAATTGTATAATTGATTTGGGTTGTAATTTATTAGTTGAATATGGTGGTGTATATCCAAAATGACCTAACTTTGTTGTTTAGGATATTGAATATAGTGTTGTGTGTGATTTATAGAGTAGTGACGGTTGTAGTAATTAAAAATTGGTTTTTTATTGTCTTTTAAGTTAATAAAAACCTTACATATACTTTTTTTTTTCAAAAAACCTTTACATATTTTTTTAACATGAATCTTTACATATACCTTAATAACTAAACCCTATACATTTCATTTTCTTAGATGCATAAAAAAAGACATTTATTCCATAATAATAGTGGCTAATTAGGTTTTTCATGTACTCATTTATAACGTTTTTTACTGTTATAATATTTTACTAGCTGTTGATTTTCTTAATAAAGGCATTAAATGAGAGTTAAATTCTTAGAATCTTTCATTAGATTTTAAAAGTCATGGTGTGTGAAGAATATAAGCATTTATGGATTTTTTTTTTATATTTTATTATTTATAAATAATTTTAAATGAAATAATGTAAAAAAAAAAAAGATTTTGAAAATTTTCATCTTTATTTCTTATATATTTCTATTATTACTGAAGAACATCTTCCTTTTAGTTTTGATAATAAATATGAATTTCTAGATTAGAGTTTGATTAGTTTCAAGTTTAAATTTTGTATGATTTTATTTAATTGTTGATTATATGATTTAATTAAGTGAATTTAATGATTTATTTATTTGCATTGTAAAGTTTATAATAACATTCGTAAGGTCATCTTTAATTAATTTTTTACTCCTTTAGCCGCCAGTCTCTTAGTTTTCCAATTAACGGTTACTAATTAATTTATTTAATTGACATTTGATTTCTTTTACTAATCTCTTTCTCTCCCTCTTTGTTAACATCCTATTGTTTTCCCAAATTTGATGATAATTCTAATGTAATAAATATGCATATTGTAATGTTTATTTTTATTTTTATTTTATTCCATTTTACTACCATGAAGTTAGTACATCCATAGCTATTAGTTTATTTTATGATATGTTTGGTTTGATATTATTATTATTATAAATTTAGTGTATCTAAAATAGGATGTGTTTTGTATTCTCTTTTTTTTATTAATGCATTGTAACGTTTTATGGGAATACTTTATAAGAAAATTGTTTATTCTTTTTTTTTTAATTGAGTGTTTCTAAATTGATATTTGTTTGGTATTTCATTTTTCCATTGATGCATTGTAATATTTCATGGGAAGACTTTATAAGAACAATTTTTATTTATTGAATAAAATATTATATGTTTAGTTATTTTTTTGAATGAGGCAAAATATAAATAATTATGATATGGAGGATGTTGCTAAATTTAAATGTTGAATAAAATAAGATGAGAAGAAAATAATAAAAATGAAATGTATAGCAATAAACACCATATTATTTTAGTTATGCTATGTAATAAAATAATATTATATTTTTATATACTATATTTGTAATGCAATAATATAA
This sequence comes from Quercus robur, assembly GCF_932294415.1. NCBI lineage: Eukaryota > Viridiplantae > Streptophyta > Magnoliopsida > Fagales > Fagaceae > Quercus > Quercus robur. The sequence goes on from NC_065539.1 coordinate 48,782,104, forward strand.
CATTTAACAACCAATGAGAATAAAAAAGATAACAACATAAAACTAAATTGTATCAAGCTGGATTACCTGTTAATTCCAATTTTAGCAAACTGACTGACTTCTAGTAGTCTAAAACTAATTTCTGCGATGCATTTGGTGGAGTTTTCAATACTGCATCAGTATGTTTTGATTGTCAACCTATTACACTAAAATTAAAAATATATATACCAAAAATTGAAAAAAAAAAAAAAATATATATATATATATATATATATAGAGAGAGAGAGAGAGAGAGAGAGAGAGAGAGAGGCTTTTGTGTGTGAAAAAATAGAAATTATGCATGGAATAAGAGGGAGAATGACAATTTTATAGTATGAGGATAAGAATAAGAAGAGTAAAAAATAAAGGAAGCTAAAAAGATAGAATAATATTAATATTGAGAGTAGTGGGGATATGAAAAGTTGAAATGGAATGAAAAAGGTTGAAGAAAGTTAAGGTAGAGAGTAGTGGGGATATGAAAAGTTGAAATAGAATGAGAAAGGTTGAAGAAAGTTAAGGTAGAGAGTAGTGGGGATATGAAAAGTTAAAATGGAATTGAAAATTTAATAATAAATAAGAACAATTAAAAATAAGATAAATTAAATATGATATTTTGATTGTAATATAATAGAGTTTTTAATTCACTTTAAATGTTAAAAAATTGTTTCAAAAAATTGGAAAAAAATTGATAATGACATGACTGCTAACGTGGCTCAACGGGAGCATAGTAACATTAAATGCTACGCTTTAGTTTTTAGTAATATATATATATATATATATATACTAGTATTATGCCCGTGCGATGCACGGCTTAATAAAAAAATATTTTGATAATATAATTAAATTTAAAAACAAATAAAATGAAAAAAGAATTAATTCAAAATTTAAGATAAAAAAATAAATTGTACTTGTACACTTAAAAGAAATTTAATTTTTATTTCTTATTTTGATATTTAAATCATTTGTTTTAGTGTTAATTTTATTCAAATGATTATAAGTTATATTAACCCTAAGCCAGCATATGTATCTGTAGGGACACGATTCGCTTAACGGCCTAAGAGCAACGTTGGGCTCGTGTGCGATGGATCCCAACAATATGATTTGTAGAGAGTGGGCTTGAATGGCACGACATTGGGCACAGGTGGACGATTTGATCATGGCGTCCATGGAAATTCTTATACAGGCGGGCCTTGCTTGACTAGCTAAGCCCCTCATTGGAGCGGGTTGTACGACTCTTGTCCTCGGACGCTGTCCAAGGATCCTTGTGTCCTTCCCTCTCTCCACTTTTTTCCGGGAGAGACCCCCTTTACTTGATGGGGAATTCTTCCTTTTATATCCGCCTTGCTTCTCTTACCTCAAGTTCACGTGTAAGTCTCACCCTTTTTTCGGGGTGCAGGCCTGTCTTGTCAACCCATCCTCCAGTATGGTTTGATGTCGCTGGGAAAATTACAGGGTATGGTCTCAGAGCGTGGACTTGTCAGATACAGTGCTTGGTATTATGATGTTGGTAGCTTTTTCCCTTACCCTGCCCCTGAACTCAGTTTCTCCCTTTCCTCAGGTATTTCATGAGGTGCCGAGCAGGAGGTTGTCCTCGGCAATGGCTATTCTTTGGCGTGGGCCGTAGCCCCTAGGCTCCCATGCAGAACGGGCCTGGGTCGCGAATTCACTAGCCCCACAATAGCCCCTCAAAATCCTGCTGCCCGACTTTTAGTTGGGGATGAGGATTTTGATAATGCTGGGCCCAAATCACGATTCATTCAGATCATTTACTTTTGATATTTGGGCTTTTTCCCCTTTGCATAGGAGATTGCATCGGATTAAGAGGCATTTCTGTAGTCTTTGGTCACACGGTACCCTTTGATGTTCCAGTGTTCGAGGTGTGCCTTCACGAGAATCCTTTAATCTCATGGTTGCAAGTGGCGTTGGAAATTGAGCCGGAGCCATTTTGTCTGTAGCGTTCCTTGGGACACTGCATGAATTAAATGCCACCTCCTTATCTTTTTAAATAAATAGGAGAGGAAGTTGCTTTACCTACACACAAATCCTTCAGTTTCCTCCCAAACCATAGTCCCTAAGCCATAATTGCAACTCCCATATCCGGTGCTATCTTCCCTTAGTATAACATGTTTGAGGCGCGGGTTGGGGTGAAGGAACTCCCTCCGCCACAGCGGCGCCGGGTCCTTACGAGATTCAAGGTGGTGTGGTCTGGGCATGGGGGGCACAGATTCAAGAAAACACTCCGTCTTGACGAAGGGAGAAATGGTGTTTCTCCTTCTTTTAGTCAAAATCCGAAGCAGGTTCTGTTCACGTCAGATTTTTGGTGTGTCAGAAGAAAGATTCTCCGCCATCAGCGCCGTCTGCCTTGTCGCAGGCAAATTTTGGTGTAGGCTCCTCAACTTCCGGCTCCCTGCACCTTTTCTTCAACGGTGTGGGCCTCAAGTTGGGTTCCCTGCACCTTTTCTTCAGCTGCGCTAGCCTGAAGCTGGGCTCTCTCTGCACCTTTTCTTCGATGGTGCGGGCCCCACGCTGGGTTCTTTTGCTGCCTGAGTTATGGGTATGTAAAAGTATTGAGGGAGAACAAGGTCTTGAAGCAGCATCCAACCTCTCCTCTGTGCTACCTCCTCGGCTTTATCTTATTCTCTTGTATCTTTTTTTTATTTATTATGTAGTTAGCTTTAGAAGCCAACCTCTCGTCTGTACTGCCTCCTCGGTATTATCTTATTCTCTTGTACCTTTCTTTTCGATTATGTAGTTAGCTTTAGAAGCCAACCTCTCTTCTGTACTGCTTCCTCGGCTTTATCTTATTCTCTTGTACCTTTCTTTTCGATTATGTAGTTAGCTTTGATATAAGCTGATTCCAGCTTTTCATTGTACGCTGTACTATTTCTTTGTTTTAGTAAAAAGGAAAATTTATTTACTTGTTTTGAATATTTTTCTTTTTGCAACACTACTTTGTGAATGGGTGTGCTCCATGTGTGTTTTTCTTCAATGATACTTAGAGCAGGAAACCTTGAAACATAATCCAACTAATTCTAATTTACCGACACTACCAGGCATTATAACGATAATTCATAGTAAGTTAAACTTAGGAAACTAACCGAGATAACAGCTGAATATTCTGTAATAAGTGCGAGGATACCGTCCGAGAACGATAAACTCTAAATAATTCATCTGAGGGGGTGACCGAGCATTACAGGACTCCGATTGTGTTTTTGGCAACATATTGCTCTATATTGCATCAATCCATTTGGTGCTGAGGATCCGAGAGCAGACTTGGGAATCCATGCAGTTTAGGAGTTAACCCAATTGTTAATGGAGAGTTCTCCTCGGATAGATTCTAAGGTCCATGTAATGTAGTTTTCCTTTAAGTACTTGGCTTCCCTATGGGCTTGAGTCCGAGGACCATGCAAGGCCTTGGTTCTGTCCAAAACTTGTATTTTTCTTTGTAAGTAGTTGGTTTCCCCAGAGGCTTGAGTCCGAAGACCATACAAGGCCTTGGTTCTGTCCAAAACTTATATTTTTCTTTGTAAGTAGTTGGTTTCCCCAGAGGCTTGAGTCCGAGGACAATGCAAGGCCTTGGTTCTGTCCAAAACTTGTCTTTTTCTTTGTAAGTAGTTGGTTTCCCCAGAGGCTTGAGTCCGAAGACCATACAAGGCCTTGGTTCTGTCCAAAACTTGTATTTTTCTTTGTAAGTAGTTGGTTTCTCCAGAGGCTTGAGTTCGAGGACCATGCAAGGCCTTGATTTTGTCCAAAACTTGTCTTTTTCTTTGTAAGTAGTTGGTTTCCCCAGAGGCTTGAGTTCGAGGACCATGCAAGGCCTTGGTTCTGTCCAAAACTTGTATTTTTCTTTGTAAGTAGTTGGTTTCCCCAGAGGCTTGAGTCCGAGGATCATGCAAGGCCTTGGTTCTGTCCAAAACTTGTATTTTTCTTTGTAAGTAGTTGGTTTCCCCAGAGGCTTGAGTCCGAAGACCATGCAAGGCCTTGGTTCTGTCCAAAACTTGTATTTTTTTTTGTAAGTAGTTGGTTTCCCCAGAGGCTTGAGTCCGAAGACCATACAAGGCCTTGGTTCTGTCCAAAACTTGTATTTTTCTTTGTTTATTTATTTTCCGAAGGTTAGCCCCCTGAACAAGGTGGGGGGAAGCTAGCTTGATGTTTGAAACCCCTAGACCTGCCCATGCCATTGGAACTGCGAGGCGTAGCCCCTAGTGAGAATTTATGTTGGAACAACGACAATGTGTCGTCGGTCATAAAGGCATCCTCATAGACCCTCGCTCGACAAAAGCTTAACTCCACCGCCGCCTGAGCCAACGCGCAAGCCATTTCCCACAGACGGCGCCAATTGTAGGGACACGATTCGCTTAACGGCCCAAAAGCAACGTTGGGCTCTTGTGCGATGGACCCTAACAATATGATTTGTAGAGAGTGGGCTTGAATGGCACGACATTGGGCATAGGTGGACGATTTGATCATGGCGTCCATGGAAATTCTTATACGGGCGGGCCTTGCTTGACTAGCTAAGCCCCCCATTGGAGCGGGTTGTAGGACTCTTGTCCTCGGACGCTGTCCAAGGATCCTTGTGTCCTTCCCTCTCTCCACTTTTTTCCGGGAGAGACCCCCTTTACTTGATGGGGAATTCTTCCTTTTATATCCGCCTTGCTTCTCTTACCTCAAGTTCACATGTAAGTCTCACCCTTTTTTCGGGGTGCAGGCCTGTCTTGTCAACCCATCCTCCAGTATGGTTTGATGTCGCTGGGAAAATTACAGGGTATGGTCTCAGAGCGTGGACTTGTCAGATACAGTGCTTGGTATTATGATGTTGGTAGGTTTTTCCCTTACCCTGCCCCTGAACTCAGTTTCTCCCTTTCCTCAGGTATTTCATGAGGTGCCGAGCAGGAGGTTGTCCTTGGCAATGGCTATTCCTTGGCGTGGGCCGTAGCCCCCGGGCTCCCATGCAGAACGGGCCTGGGCCGCGAATTCACTAGCCCCACAGTATCTATATGTAACATTCTAAATTAATAATAAATAAAAATATAATACTCTAACTTAATGTAACATTCTAACTTACTAATAAATAAATATAACACCCTAACTTAAAGTAATGTTAATTGTATTGTGTTTTAGCCTTGAGGAACACATATATATATATATATATTTTTTTTTTTTAGCATAAAAAAAAAACACATATATCAATATTACACATGAAAAAATAATGAATTCAATAATTGAAATGGTTTAAAACAAAATTAACCCAAAACCTCAATTCATTAATGAAAAAATATCCAGATTTTTGAACTTAAAAAAAAAAAAAAAAAAAGGAGTTAAGTAAAGATATACTTACATAGAAATTTGCACGAATGTATTCTCTCGTATCCAATTTCATGTTTGACAGAAAATTTTGCTTTTAGTTAAAGAATATAGATTGTGTGAGTACACAACTCGCACCAATCGATATTTGTCCGCTTTGGGGAGCCAGTCCCTCACGGTTTTGTCCTCGGCCCCGAGTGTGGTCTTTTGGGATTTTCACCTTCTTTGAGGCTTGACACCCTTAGTCCCACATCGGTTGGAGAACCCTCCCACTCATGGTTTATAAGCTTCTGGAGCAACTGATGTGGGACTAAGGGTGTCAAGTCTTAAAGAAGGTGAAAATCCCAAAAGACCACACTCGGGGCCGAGGACAAAACCGTGAGGGACTGGCTCCCCAAAGCGGACAAATACCGATTGGCGCGAGTTGTGTACTCACAGATTGCATGGAACACAGCACCAAACAAAGCCATAACAAATTAAATCTATTATAAAATATTGATGTCAACAACAAATGATCAAGTAATAAGAAATTAAAAAATACAAATATATTACTTGCATATTGACTTCTGAAAAAAACACTAAAAGTTGTGATCAAATATAAAATTTCAGCCTATTTCTAAAACTTATTGATAAAAATCATATTATATATAATAAAAGGCAACAAATACACAAAATCTATTCAATTTTATGAAAGAAAAAAAAATTACCTGCAGAGTTGTAGGTAGGGTAGAGAGGAGAAATGAAGAATATAACAAATAATTGTAAAGTACGTAGTGAAACTCAAATAGTGAAACACCAAAAACCTGTGTATATATAGTGAGAATTTTAGGTTGTGAAGAAAATGATATGAACAAAAAGAAGTAGTTTAGTGAAACTGAAATATATATATTTTTTTTTAATTTATTATTAGGAAAAAGATGATATAAGATGCAAATTTATCCACCCAAAAAATAATAAAAAAAACGTAGGAAAAAAAATGTAGGAAAAAAAAATGCATGTTTTATCTTTCTTTTTTTTATTTTTTTATTTATATTTTTACCTTTTTAAAAGAAACTTAGGAAAAGGGGATTGATTATACTAACTGAAAAGTGAAAACCAAAATAGAAAATATGGGATGGAATGGATTAAAATATTAAGTGCTTATCAAGTTTGGCCTTCTTGATGAAATGCTTCGGATATAGAATCCAGCCCCATGGATGATGCCATGTGATTGTGTTGTGATTCTTCCAAAATGGGCAAAGCTTAGAACCACCAAAAAAGCATCAAGATGAAAGAATCTCCTTTTATTTATTTATTTAAATTCTATCCTTAAGTAATTCTATTCTATCGATTTTAGGGTTTGTTGATAACATTTTAGATAAACACAACTGTTATAGTTGTAAATTAAATACTACTTTATTTCATTACTTGATTTGTCATATTTATCCAAAAAATATGTATATATCTATTCTTAAAATCTAAAAATTTATTAAAATTTTTGCAATTTGGTGAAGTCACATGGCGTAATCACGGCATTTAAGCCCAACTTTTATTATATATAATATGATAAATATATATATATATATAGATATCTTATAGAGGCATTGTCGTAATGCAAAAATTCAACAGCTTAGGAACGAATTCCAATTACATAGTACAATATGATAATATCTATATGAAAAAACAAACAACTGATAGATCTTGATTTTTATGTTTTTTGTGGTTTTAAGAAATATGCATAATGCTTTTAGATCTTGATTTTTATGTTTTTTGTGGTTTTAACGGTGAAAATACAGAAATGGGTTATAGAAGCCTAATAGAATGAATTCTAGGTGAGCAAAGGGCTAACTTTTAAATCATAGGTAGTCAACTTAAATTTCAATCAAATTACAGGTGGTAAGTGGTAATTTGCCATAAAAGTTAACAACAGCAAACATTATCCTTAAAAGATAGGCGAACTTAGATTGCAGAGAGCCCATGTTTCTTAGAACACACTCTCAAATGATGTATGTTTTTTTTTTTTGAATTAATAAAATCTCAGTCTTCCTATAAAAAAAAATGTGAGATTTAGTGTGCGTTTGGCATGAATTATTTTTGTTAACTTATTTTACTATTTTAACTAACTTTTACCTTTATATACAGTACTTTCAGCAAAATAAGCGGATCCCAAACGGATACTTATGTAGTAAAACTTGTAGTATCTCTAACATCACTCTTGATAAAAAGTTAGAAAATAAGATAAATATTAACTATTTTATATTCTCTCTCACTTAAAATATATATATATATATATATATATCTCTCAAATATCAATAAAGTTAAGATTTTATTTTTTTTTATGTAGGGCAAGACTTGCATTGGATGCAAGCCACACTCTTTTAGGTAAGCAAATAAAGACAGAATTTAGTAGTGACTATTAGCCTTTGAAGACAGAAAATTGAACTGCTTAGGTGTCTTTTGATGTGAAAAGGATTTTCTTCATTTACTTTTAAATGGAGAGTATATGATGACACAACATTTAAGTTACAATAGAGTCAGGAAATGGGTGTTGATATATCTTTAAAATTTTAAAATCAGTTACCATTATTTATTTGCCACATCATTTATTATTGGAAACTAAATCTTAACAATAAAATGAAGTCTTGCTAGACTTCCAGTGACAGTTATTATGCAGTTGTGTTATGACTCATGTTCCAGGCATTTTCACCATGATTCATTGGATTAAGATCCTTCAGAGTTTTAGGGTAACTCTATCTCATAAAGTTCTTAAAATTCCAACCATTTTTCCTAAATGAGTGATTTAATAAATCCATAGAAATCTAGTCTTGTTCCATTCTATATATGGTAGAGTTACTATATGAACTTTAGACAATCTTGATCCATTATTCAACCTAGTGCTTCTTGTGCTAACTTCTCATGCTGTGATATATGAACACCTCTAATGTACAGCTTGTGTTGGATATTATTTGTTGTATGTTTTTGTTATACTTTGCTTTTAATGTTTGATGCTGATATTTTTGTCGCTTGCAGGGAAGAATATTCAGGGGTTTGATTTGAAAGCATGAGAATGTTGCTGCAAGGGAAATTCTGGGTTGTAGTGCTAATAATTATAGGAGTTGTTGGAGCAAATCTCTATTACTTTTTATTTTATTCTTCTGCTGGAGCTAATCTGTACAGTATTGAGGGTCTCCCGTATCGAATTCTTTTGGATACAGATGTTGATACTGATGATTTGCTTGGTCTCTTGTACCTCTTGAAGCTAAACAGATCAGAGTTTAACGTGGAAGTAAGTTCAGATGAAACTCATAAACTATTTCAACGTTAAATTTCTTGCCTTTTAAGCTAGTTTGTTTAGGCAAAGTTTGTTTTTTGGAAAAATGTTTCCCACTTCCCCCATATATATCTGGTGCAATGGAAAATGTTTTCCGCTTTTGAAATATCTTCTACTGTTCCCTTGTGTCCTCATCCTCTTTCATTCATTTTTGCTTCCAAAACCACCACCATTACTGCCATAAACGTTGTCACAGCTTGAAGTTCATGCCAGCTTGATCGAATTGCAAACGAAGGCGGAAACTCAAGGTTTGAGTTTCTGATCCTAAGTGCCTATTGACACCTATGGTTCAGCCTTGATATATGACAATTAAGAGCTCAGTTAGTTGGTTACAAATTAGTTATTTCGAGATAGACTAGCTTGAGTTAGTTAGGGTATAAACACATATGTCAATCCTTATGATCACTTGTACTAGGTTAATCATCCTTAAATATATGCGTTTAACTCTTATTTCAATAATCTTGAATGAAATTTAGTCAAGTTGTTGCGTTTTGTGTGTGTTCCTCTCTTGTCTTTTCTTTCTCTTGAAGGTAGATAGATATTCCTTGGAAGCAATATCATAATAGAGAACGTGACTCTCTCCAAGAAGTCACAAGCATTTCCATCATCCATCAATATTCCTAGTGATATTTCCTCTTCAGTAACCATTTAGAACCTTACATAATTGAAATTCCAGACCTTTAAACACATAAATACAACAACAAAATCATCAAGAACAGAGTTTCCTCATCAAAGAACACTAACCCTAAATGTGTTCCTTATAATCATGACCACTATCTCTATTCTCCACTGACAATCACCTCTAGTGTCACCACCATCACTATATTGCACCAATGTCACACCATCTGCACTATTGCTGTTACCACACCACTGTTTCTGCCACCATCACCACCTTTACCATTACCGCACATACTTTATATCTTAAACACTTTTCGTGAGTCAAAAACAGTGGAAAATGTTTTTGTTTTTTGTGAGAAAAGAAGCAATAATAAAAACAAAGCACAACATATATATTTTCCTTTTATTCTCTTTTCAAAAATTCAATAAGTACTTCAAATAAATTAACCAAACACAATAATCTACATTAACGGAAAAATCAACTACAATTTGAAAAATATTGTGTGTTGGCCCCTATGTGTTCTATTTTATCTGATGCAAATTGAAAAGATTCTATTTAGACCCCAATCAATTTATGTATTTAAATAAAACAAATTAATTCAACAAGTTTATTTTTAGTTCCACATAATAGCAAATTTATCAACCATAGTAAAGTTACAAATCTAAACAATAATAATAAAATAGAAAAAGACACAAATTTGGTAACAAAGTGGAAAACCAATGAAGAAACTCTTTAATGGTAAAATGGTAAAACCATTGGGGACCCAGTCCCATACAAAATTCTATCCAAGAAAAACAATTACAAATAATCTTCTTACAAAACCTTTGTATGACTAGCCACATTATTGCAACATCTGCAAATGCCCCACTTACCTTCTTTATTGTAACAGAGTTAGAACCCTAAGCGAATTTCTTCCATGAGCTCTTCGTCTGCATGAACCAAAACGTCTAGCACTCCAAGGAAAATCCTTGAAGATTTTCTGTAGATTTGATATGTTATGGCACTAGGATTTGCCAACACTCTCAATGATCTAAAACCTAACACAATATCACAAACAAAATTTTGAAGTTTTTAATGGAAAAACCTCCAATAAGCAAGAAAAAACCACGGGACTTAGTCCAATCAAAACTTCCACTATGAAATAATAGGTATAGAACAATCATTTCCAAAACGAATACTAAATATTTTTAACAAATCTCACCCTCTGATTGTGTTAGGTGCTCCGCCATGCCTATTTTCTTCTACAGAGTCTGAAGCTTCCTCATAGGCAATGATTTTGTTATCTTATCTAAAGTAGGCTTTCTAGAATCAACATCATCAGCCATATTTGTGATTGTAAAGTGTAAACACATTAAGTATGAGTTTACCACTACCAAAAAATCAAGCACACGCTAAAAGTTTGGGATCAATATCACCAGCCATATTTGCTCTGATGTCAGCTACAGTATATCCATTTCACATCCTAAACGCACCTACTATTTTTGTGATTAAAGAAGATAGTGACATTTTCTTTTCCCCTCAATGGGAAGATAGTGACTCTGGTATTAACTTGGTGCAGGCAGTCACTATCAGTGCAAATGGATGGTCTGATGCTGGTCATGCTGTGAATCAAATCTATGACATTCTTTACATGATGGACCGTGATGATATTGCGGTTGGAGTTGGAGGCAATGGTGGGATACTTGAAGATGGTACAATACTGCCAAATGTTGGAGGCTATCTTCCTCTTATTGAACAGGTGTGAACAAGTGTTCTGTAATAATTTTATATGTATAATTTACTAGAAAGGTCGTATGCATGTACATTGACATACTAAACTAAATCTTTTTTATAATTTTCAAAGCCTCAACTGTGAATGTTTGGCTTAAAAAATCATAATGAATTCATAAATTAATGTGTTATTATGTGTATGGTTCTAACTGTGAGTTTAATGTATCAGGGATATACAACTGCAGGATACTGTAGATATAGACAAGCTAATCCTGTTGGTCGAGGAGGGCGTTTAGATCTTGATGCCAACTTTGGAATCCGAAAAGCTTTCCTGCCACAGGTATGAATTTGTACAGTAATTTCTATTTTGGATGAAATCTTTATTGCTTGTTCCTGTTGTGGATCTGCATTCCATAAATTATGGCATGCTGATGAAAAAACAATATAAAAGCTTAAGCCAATAGTTTAGTCCCAATTATTTTATATTAACCACTCATTCATGTCATTAGTATTCAAAGTGGGATTTCACCACTTAGCAAAACACACCTCGCGTGAATATTCCAACAGTGAAATTTTAGTCTTTGACCTTATGTTGTGCTTCTTGAAAAATGAAAATGCTGACTTTTTGTCTTATGTCAATACGGTTTTGTGTGCGTTTTCAATTTTGACATGATTAATTTGTTCAAATAGAAACTTACCAAAGGATCACTCCCATAATTTGAAGTTCTCAATTGAAATCATGGTGAACTGGTATAAGACAGACGCCTAAAGATGTCTTTCCCATTGAGTTTGTCTTGTGTTTATTAGTAAATTGCAGTGCACAAAGCTTTCATTTTTTGCAATTTCAGGGAGAGGTGACTGCTAGACAGTCCTCAATTTTTTTTAGAGACTAATTCTCAAACTCAAACTTGTAACCTGTTACTTTTGGTGGAAGGCAATTGGCATTGCACCAAGGCCCAACCTCTTATTGGTAAATTTTGCTAGGGTTAGTAAATTCATTCTTACCAGGAAATGAAAATAATTTTAGCCATACTGTTCTGTTTATTGCTAGGAAAAATCTTTGCTTTTCTGAAATTGATGCTGGTTCATGGTTTGTTCATATGTCAAATGTACTTTCACTAAATGTATATTTACTATTTTGTCCAAGACAGAGAATTCAGCAAAAAAATTATATTAATAAGTAGAGAGATTGTTTCTTGTATTTTACATAAGGTAAAAGTTAATGGTCTTTTGAGCCCCCATCATTATTATTTACAAACCATATTCAACTGTCCTGTTCCTTGATATTGAAACCCAAACCAGATCTTTATACAATGGGTTTCAAATATCATATCTGAACTTCAATAACGGTTCTATTAGTTCACATGAGAATAAAGGTTTGTTCATTTCTTGATTCTATATGGTCATATCATTTATTACATGTCTCACATTATTTGTCATGTAATTAGGGGAGAAGGAATTATAATCCTCTTTGGCAACCAACTGCTCAGCAAGTGATGATTGACAGAATATCAGCAGGTCCCATAACTGTACTTCTTATTGGAACATGTACAAATTTTGCCATTTTCCTTATGAGTAATCCACATCTAAAGAAAAACATCAAGCATATTTATATCATGGGTGGTGGTGTGAGGACAAAGAACCCGACTGGTAATTTGTTCACAGATTATACTAGTAATCCTTATGCAGAGTCCAATATGTTTGGTGATCCCTTTGCTGCATACCAGGTAAGGCAGTTCTTAGGACTAGCTAATAACCAACCATTATTTCTATATGTAATCAATGATTTTGTTGATAGATTATCATATAGTTTTATTTTTTTGACAAAAGAAAATTCACTACATCAACATAGTATATGCTTTTTTTATTATTAAAGTATCTCTTGAAGCTAAAAGTGACTGCCTTTGATAATGATTACTTCTTCTCAGGTTTTTCATTCTGGTATTCCCATCACCCTTATTCCTCTGGATGCAACAAACTCCATCCCAATAAGTAAGAATTTCTTTAACACATTTGAGCAGAGTCAGAATACATACGAGGCACAATACTGCTTCCAGTCATTGAAAAAAGCTCGTGATGCATTGCAGCTTGGCGACAAATTTTATACGGTAATTTCTTAAAGGTGCTTGTTGTTGACTTCTAGTCAATTTATGTTAACATGATCTTACTCTATTCAAGACTTTTCCTTTGACTGTGAATTATGAGTATGATATATAAATACATACTTGCAAAGTTATTAAACATGTTATTTTCATCAATTTCAAGGATTATGTAAGTTAAGGTAAAACAATTTAAACTGTTGCAGAAATTTTTTATGTGGGATTCCTTTGCATCTGGTGTGGCAACTTCAATCATGTGTAAATCAAACAAGCCAAATGGGGAAAATGAATTTGCTGAAATGGAGTACATGAATATAACTGTAGTTACTTCAAACGAACCTTATGGGGTGAATGATGGCTCCAATCTATTCTTCGATGGCCGTGACATTCCAAGATTCAATTTAACAAAGGGTGGAGTACATAGTGGTCATGTTCAGACTGGACTTAGAGATCCATTCTGCATTGTGAAGAATGGGAAGGGAAAATGTCAGGTAGTAGCTTTAGTCTTGTAACATTCCATAGACAATCTCTTAATAGTTACCACTTACCCCAAATTGGACTCATTTTTTATTTCTCACCCACCAAAGCTCTCCTTCTTTTCCTCCATAATTCTGCTTTGGTAGGTGCAAACATATATGTATATATAATACTTATGCTCAAGCTGAATTGTAGTTTTCTTCATTTGTAGAGAAGTAATAATATTACTTGGACTTATGTTTTGTCTTGTTCAAAATTCATGCACTACGCAATAATGCAACAGGATGGTTATACAGCAGAGGTAACCGGTCCAGAAGCAGTTCACATGCTAGTTGCCACTTATGCAAAACCTAATCAGAACAATGACAGCACACTAAACAGACAATTTTATCGAAGTTTCTTGGATGTAAGTTTTCCTGTGTTTCTTTTTGTTCATAAATTCTTGAATTTCATTCAAGGGAGATTTGTTATTTTATGCTTGAAACAAATTAACATACTCACACAATTTCCACGCAGTGATATTTACCTGTATCATGAAGTACTGTCATGCTCTCATAACTCATTGAAATTGTCTTACATCCTACGTCGAGGTATATGTTGATGAAATTATAATACACTTTCATGCAGGTTATAAACTGCCCGCAACATACGGGGAGATTTAATTTTACAACAGAATTTCCTTATTACAAAGAAGTTCTTTACAAACCAGATTTTGGATCAAACAAACTCGGGAAACCTGTTGTTTTTGACATGGATATGAGTGCTGGAGATTTTCTAACTCTGTTTTATCTCCTTAAAGTACCTGTGGAAGTGATCAACCTCAAGGTATAGTGTTCTTTATTTCATGTTTCACCTGGCTTCCTATTTTAGGTTCTTTTATGATGTTTACCGTTTAGTTGTTACACCTTTCTAACAAAGTATAATTTGAGCACTTTGTACAAGTTTCTTTCAGCTTAAATGCTACATCTCATGCTTAAAATATTGCACAACATAGGTTTGATCCTAATTAAGATGGCAACTATTTTGGTTGTGAGATTTCAATTCATATCAAAAGCAGCAGTTTTTATGTGCATTATATTTCTTCTTTCATCTAGGCAATAATAGTAAGTCCAACCGGTTGGGCAAATGCTGCAACAATAGACATCATTTATGATTTACTTCATATGATGGGTCGTGATGACATTCCAGTTGGTCTTGGAGATATATTTGCAACGAACCAATCTGATGCAACCTTCTCAAGTGTTGGAGACTGCAAATACATTAAGGCTATCCCACATGGGAGTGGTGGACTTATTGACTCTGACACTCTCTATGGTCTGGCGCGAGATTTGCCACGAAGCCCTAGAAGGTACTTAAAATTATGTTCCGATAAGAAGTACACATAAAGGCTATTGTTTTATACATGGTGCATTAATTTGTTACATTTCTACTTCTTAGTCTCTCTCTTTTTTCTTTTTTTTCTTTTTTAAAGATTTTTAAATGGAATATGCTATGTGAATTGAATTGTCTGCTTTATTTCAAAAGGCATGACAACCAGTAGGAATTATGATCTCTTGGGTTCCACTCTTATGAGATTTTTTCCCCATTAAGGAAACATTCCCTCCTAAATACTTAACAGGAAAATATCCATCTCTTTTTATGTGTCTTTAAGGAGACATATCAATATATTATATGCCAGTATATAAGCAGATGATAAGTCAACATGCTCATGCAACAGAGCATTAGGAGCTTAATATAAGATTGATTATTCAGTGATTAATATAAAGTAATTCACATAAGTTCTATACCTTAATACATTGGCGTGATATTATACTTGTTCAGTATTTCCCTCACCCATCAGAATAATTTCTGGCTCTTGCATCATGTGAATGTGTATATCTAACTTGGTCATGGTCAGGTTAGTAATGATGTAGTGTTTTGATGTTGTCTGATCTATTTGTGGGTTGAATAGTCTGAGCATGAAACCAAAATCTGGAATTCTGTACCAGGTACACACAAGAGAACTCTTTAAAGGATGGAGCACCTCAGAAGCAGCCTCTAGCATTGGAAGTTTGGAAGTCAGTAGTGAAAACACTTGATCCAGGATCTAAGATTACCATACTGACCAATGGACCCCTTACTAATCTAGCAAAGATTATTCTATCAGAGAAAAATACCGCCTCTATTTATCACGTAAGTGAATTTCATATACTTCTTAATCTCTTATGTAAATTAAATTTGAAATTTACTTGAGCAAGTTAAAGATTTTGAATGTTATGCTCCTAAATTATTTATACATGAGTTTTAGCTCAACATTTTCCTTGACATTATGTTAAAATAAATCAAGTATCAGAGGATAGGCTAGTTGATGATATTAACATTATCCAATGATTTCAAATCTCATTGCAGGATGTATATATAGTTGGAGGACACATCAGCCGTGGTGACTGGGACAAAGGAAATGTCTTTACTATTCACTCCAATGAATTTGCAGAATTCAATATGTTTCTTGACCCTTTGGCTGCAAAGACAGTCTTTGATTCGAACCTTAACATCACCCTCATCCCACTTGGAATCCAGCGTAGAGTCAGTTCATTACCAAGGATCTTAGAAAAGTTGCAGGAGACAAAAAGGACACCTGAAGCTAAGTTCGCCAGCCGATTACTGTCAATGCTATATGGCTTGCAACAAAGTCACGTTTTATATCATCATGTGGTAAATATTTTAATCTGTGAATTGAAGTACTTACTGCTACTCCTACACTTTCCATGATTTTCTTGCTAAGAGTAGCATTCTCATCCACACACAATACAATTATAGTGCTGCTGGCATCCCTGCAGAGAGATCCAACCCAATTTCAACATTTTTTTTTTCTCACAGAAATTTTATTAACAAGCTAAAGTTTAGCAGATGGTTACAAATTCGATACATGGGTATTTTGGATCTCCCTGAATTGAAATATCTTGGTTGTGCCCCACTTCTTGTTTCCACTGCTTAGCTGCTTGACTGAATGATATTCTGCAGGATATATTCTCCCAGGAAATCCTTGGTGCACTTGTACTTGCTGGTGATCTGAAGCCAACCATGCAAGTAAAACCTGTCAAAATCTTAGCTGAAGGTGTTGAGTCCACAGATGGACAAACTATGATTGATGAAAAAGATGGAAAACTAGTCAAAATATTGGAAGATGTGAATTATACAGCTTATTACGATCTATTTGCAAACAGGCTCAACGACCTGAAGCAGTCAGCTGTGATAGGAAGTGTTGATGAACAGAGAAGGCTGTGGAGTAGACAGCCCAAATAACTTTCACAGAATTAAGGCAATTGTCTGACAGTATGAATTAACTTTTTCTTATTGACATGCAGCATTTTCAGTTGTATTGCTGCTGATATTCTTCACAGAGAAATTTTAGTAAGACCATGTTTCATGAAGGAAGTGGTCACTCTGCTTTGTATTTTTCTCAATAAAAGCATAAACAAACTATAAAAAAAAAAAAAAATAATAAAAAATAAAAACAATAAAGAATTCAACTCAACTCAAGATGGCATATAAAAGATGAGCTTGACTTGAGAGATGTGTGAATGCAATTGGGTGTGATTCGGCAAAAATATTTGCAAGTTGGCCATCGAAAAAGATTGATTGAAGTTGAAGATTTCCATATAGAAGATGATAACATCTGTAACGGCAATCAATCTCAATATGAGTAACGACAGTCGAGCACGCAGCTTCTAAATATAAAATAAATTATATTTTTGCTGTTATATTTAAATTTTGAGTTCTCTCCATTTTTTTTTTTTTTTTGAGAATTTAATGGAGTGGGTTTTAATGGTTAAAATTTACAAAAGTAGTACCTAAACCCTACCCCCGTTAAGATTTGCTCCATTTGCTTTAAGATGGAGAGTTGTCATTTGTAGAAAGTCTTGGGCACAATTAAATCTCTATATTTTTACGACAACCTTTTTTTTAAGTTGTGGTTGATCCGGGTTGATAAGGATAATTCTGAAAGTGTGGTAAATGCGAGGCAAAGCTGACAAACTTAATGAACCTGTTGACCTCGCTTGTTGCTGTTGGGTGCGCTGCACCATGTTCCAGCCCACACTTTGTCTTAGCTCATTAAATGAGCTTGTAGAAAAATTGGCAAGAAGTCAGCAAAGCAAATTGAACTTGCTGGAGGAGCTTGTCCGAAAGAGAAGAAATTGGGTTCATCTTTTCCTCTATAATTATGTACGAAAGTCCATCAACATTTATGAAGGGATGTACAAAACTCAAGCCACATAAATGATTATGTGATGTTAAACTTGTGAGACACGTTGGAAGGAAGAAAGAAAAGAAAGAAGCAAAAGGCAAGGGTGATTCGGCTAAGGAAGAGCGAAAAGAAAATGGTTGAAGCAAAGTCAAGATAAGTGGCTTGTATTTAATGTGACTTGATGTGAAGAGTGTGAAAGGGAGAAAAGAAGAAAAGATGAAGAAATAAAGGTAGAGGCCATTCGGCCATTTGGGCAGAGGAAGAAAAGAAGTGAAGTCCCATAGTGTGGTGAGGACTAGGTGCAGTCTTGAAGAGCTGCGTGAGTAAGAGCAAGCAAAAGAGAAGAGAAAAATAGAGAGACTAAGAGAAAATACACAGTGAGGAAGAGAGCAGTGAGTGAAAAGAAAAAGAGAGTTTTTTTTTACTCAAGTTGTATCTCTAAGTGTTGTAATCTCTATTTTATATAGTGAAATTATTCGAAATTTGTCCCGTGGTTTTTACCTTCAAGGAGAAAGGGTTTCCACGTAAATCTTTGTGTTTTTGTGTGGTTGTGCTTCCGCTGTGCTTGCTAAAATTTATTCACAGTAATATAGAATTTTTCCCAACAGTTGCACTCATGGACGACACCATAAGGCCGACGGTTCCACCCCAAGGCTGACGGGTGCGCCTCAAGATCAATGACGTTGGGATGAGACAACCAAGATGCATAGACAGGCTAAAAAGATGATGGAAGGAAGCTGAAGGAGATAGGTAAACCTTTGACGGATCAAACGTGGCCTTGCTTGGCCCCACGCATGAATATATAAGGAAACATCTTGTGCTTCACAATTAACCCAAATCAGAGGGATTCCTACAAGGAAAGGATCCCGCAAGATGTGCTTTAATGAAGATCTTTTCCACAAGAAAAAGCCCTCTATGCCAAGGAACGAATGTCAACCCTACCTACTATAAAAACCCCAAAACCCTCACAAACCAAGGTACACATAATTTCTCCCAGCTCTAGCATTCTAGAGTTGTGAAAGTTCTCTAACTTAACCTTCAGAAGGTATTTGGTTGATACCACACCGGTACTCTCTACAAGGTCTTCTTTGTTTTTGTTTCACTGGCGTTGTCTTGGGCACGTGAGGACTGTGTGACTTACTGACGATTTTCGGCATCATCACGGTATAATCTCTTTTTAGTTTGACTTTTGTGATGAGTTGACACCTTAGATTATTATAAAATTGTTGTGAGATTTTCTTATGGCCGTAGAAGAACTCATTTTTGAAAAAGAATTACTAGTTTTTATGGAATTAATGTGCTCCCCAAGAGCATTGTAGCATAGTCATTGGCACTTTCTAGTGTTTCTAACGAAGACATCAAGGGTTCAAATATCTTCTCCTCTAATTATTAAATTTTTTAATTTAAAAAACTAAAAAAGTACTAATTAAAATAACTTATATATTTGCTGTTATATTTAAATTTTGAGTTCTTTCCATTTTTTTTTTTTTTGAGAATTTAATGGAGTGGGTTTTAATGGTTAAAATTTACAAAAATAGTACCTAAACCCTACCCCCATTCAGATTTGCTCCATTTGGTTTAAGATGGAGAGTTGTCATTTCTTGAAAGTCTTGGACACAATTAAATCTCTATATTTTAACGACAACCTTTTTTTTAAGTTGTGGTTGATCCAGGTGTAATCTTTTTTTAGTTTGACTTTTGTGATGAGTTGACACCTTAGATTATTGTAAAATTGTTGTGAGATTTTCTTATGGCCATATAAGAACTCTTTCTTGAAAAAGAATTACTAGTTTTTATGGAATTAATGTGCTCCCCCAAGAGCATTGTAGCATACTCGTTGGCACTTTTTAGTGTTTCTAACGGAGATATCAAGGGTTTAAATCTCTTCTACTCTAATTATTAAATTTTTTAATTTTAAAAACTAAAAAAGTACTAATTAAAATAACTTATATTTTTTGTTGTTATATTTAAATTTTGAGTTCTCTCAATTTTTTTTTTTTTTTGAGAATTTAATGGAGTGGGTTTTAATGGTTAAAATTTACAAAAATAGTACCTAAACCCTAACCCCATTAAGATTTGCTCCATTAGCTTTAAGATGGAGAGTTGTCATTTCTTGAAAGTCTTGGGCACAATTAAATCTCTATATTTTTATGACAACCTTTTTTTTAAGTTGCAGTTGATCTGGGTATAATCTTTTTTTAGTTTGACTTTTGTGATGAGTTGACACCTTAGATTATTGTAAAATTGTTTTGAGATTTTCTTATGGCCGTAGAAGAACTCTTTCTTGAAAAAGAATTACTAGTTTTTATGGAATTAACGTGCTCTCCAAGAGCATTGTAGCATACTCGTTGACACTTTCTAGTGTTTCTAACGGAGATATCAAGGGTTCAAATCTTTTCTATTCTAATTATTAGATTTTTTTATTTGAAAAACTAAAAAAGTACTAATTAAAATAAACTTATATTTTTGCTGTTATATTTAAATTTTGAGTTCTCTCAATATTTTTTTATTTTTATTTTTATTTTTTGTGAATTTAATGGAGTGGGTTTTAATGGTTAAAATTTACAAAAATAGTACCTAAACCCTACCCCCATTAAGATTTGCTCCATTTGGTTTAAGATGGAGAGTTGTCATTTCTTGAAAGTCTTGGGCACAATTAAATCTCTATATTTTTACGACAACCTTTTTTTTAAGTTGCAGTTGATCCGGGTATAATCTTTTTTTAGTTTGACTTTTGTGATGAGTTGACACCTTAGATTATTGTAAAATTGTTTTGAGATTTTCTTATGGCCGTAGAAGAACTCTTTCTTGAAAAGGAATTACTAGTTTTTATGGAATTAACGTGCTCCCCAAGAGCATTGTAGCATACTATATTAATACTTTGGCTTTCTAACTACTTCATCTCTTCCTCTCCTTATACTATATTAATACTGAAAAGCTGGATGATTCAGATTAGGTATCTCTAAATCCTAGTTGCTCTTGACCTCTATTCTTGTATCTACCCTGCATAATAGTTCAATGTAAGGATTAGATTAATAGTATTGTTCCTTTTTATTGCTGTTTTTTTTTTTTTTTTTTTTTTTTTTTTTTTAATTTTGTTTCTACCTCTTTTGTGTTATGGGTCATAAATGGGTTTTTATGTATTTAGGTCGGGTACTTATACTGATATATAATTGTTTGTTTATATGTCTAAAATTGATTTGGGTTTTTTTTTTTTTTTTTTTTTTTTTAATAATGTTTGAGATGGTAACATTAGTGGTTTATATTATGTAATCTGTGTGATAGAGTTTTAGTAGTATCTGAAGCGTAGCATTTAACGTTGCTACACTCAGATTGTGCCACATTAACAGCCATGTCATTACCATTTTTTTCCTGAATTTGTCTTACAATTTAAAAATAGTTTTCCTAAATTTAAAAATACTAAAAATAAAAAATAAAAAAAATTCACAACCCTATCTCTTCCACGGTTACAATTTTAGACAGCAACCCTTCGTGTTCCACGGTTACAATTTCAAATGGCAACCATTTGTGTTCCACAGCCCTTCAACTTCCTAATGCCAGACTTTGGCTTTCTAACTCTTTCATTTCTTCCTCTCCTCATGCGATATTAATACCGAAAAGTTGGATAATTCAATTCAGGTATCTCTAAATCTCAGTTGCTCTTAACCTCCATTCTTGTGACTGCCCTACATAATAGTTCAATTTAAGGATTAGATTAATAGTATTGTTCTTTTTTATTGCTGTTTTATTTTCTTTTTTAATTTTGTTAATAACTCTTTTGTATTGTGGGTCATGTATGGGTTTTTATGTATTTAGGTTGGGTATTTGTACTGGTATATAATTGTTTGTTTCTATGTTTAAAGTTGATTTGGGTTTTTTTTTTTTTTTAATAAATATTTGAGATGGTAACATTATTGGTTTATATTGTGTAATCCATGTGATAGAGTTTTAATAGTATCTGAAGCATAGCATTTAATGTTGCTACGCTCAGGTTGAGCCACATCAGCAGTCATGTCATTACCATTCTTTTTCCTAAATTTGTCTTACTATTTAAAAATATTTTTCCTAAATTTAAAAATACTAATAAAAAGAATATAATTCCCAACCCCATCTCTTTCACAGTTACAATTTTATATGGCAACCCTTTGTGTTCCACGGTTATAATTTCAAATAGTAACCCTTTGTGTTCCATGGTTACAATCT
Organism: Quercus robur; assembly: GCF_932294415.1. NCBI lineage: Eukaryota > Viridiplantae > Streptophyta > Magnoliopsida > Fagales > Fagaceae > Quercus > Quercus robur. The sequence continues at coordinate 48,804,072 of NC_065539.1, forward strand.
CAAACAGCAACCCTTTGGCTTCCTAATGCTAAACTTTGGATTTCTAACTCCTTCACCTCTTCCTCTCCTCACACTGTATTAATACTGAAAAGTTAGATGATTCAATTTAGGTATCTCTATATACCAGTTGCTCTTGACCTTTATTCTTGTGACTGCCCTGCATAATAGTTCAATGTAAGGATTAGATTAATAGTATTGTTCTTTTTTATTGCAGTTTTCTTTTTCTTTTTTAATTTTGTTGCTACCTCTTTTGTGTTGTGGGTCATAAATGGGTTTTTATGTATTTAGGTTGGGTTTTTGTACTGATATATGATTGTTTGTTTCTATGTTTAAAATTAATTTATGTTTTTTTTTTAAATGTTTGAGATGGTAACATTATTGGTTTATATTGTGAAATCTGTGTGATAGAGTTTTAGCAGTATCTGTGTGATAAAGTTTTATTAGTTAGAAAATTGAATGATAGAGTTTTAGTAGTATTGTTAGGTTTTTAGATCCCTGTAAACTAAATTGTTTAACCTAATTAATTAACCAAGTGAATACTTAGGTTTATTATTTAGATCTAGGTTAAAACAAAACAATCATATCATGCAAAGCAACAAAAAAGTAAATAACACAATGATATGATGACCTAGAAAAATCAAATCGGTAAAAAACCTGAGGAGGATTTAACCTAACTATCCTCAAGGTAAAAAGCAAATCCACTAGAAAGAATTGAAGTTTACAATAAGATTTAGACCGCTAACATCCTATTACTACCACATGTACAACTTACTACCATGACTCCATGATTGCTCCAAGTCCATGGGCTACTTCTTTCATTGGACTTTGCAACACAAACACCCACAATTGTGACTATCAACACAAACTCTTCTGTTTGTGACTCTAGATCACCCTTGAAGGTTTAGATCATCAGCATCTTTGATGACTAGAGAATGTAGCAACTTCTACAAACCTTGATCTTGAGATTCTTCAAGGAATAACACCAGTAGAAGATATGAGAGAGCTTTTTGGGTACAAAACCCTAGATACAAAAGAGACATACTCTTCTCTCTCTGAAAAGCCTTATAAAAACGTGCTTAGGGTTTCCTTTATATACTAGGAGAAGTAGATCTAAAACCCTAATCATTTTTGGGCTTGAACTGCTGTTGGGCCGAACTTAAAATTCTACAAACCCATATTTCGATTGGTCGAACCAGGCAAATTCTGAAATCTTCTTTCTACAGCTTACTTGTTCTTGAATCTTGACTTGAATCACCTTGAACATTGTCTAATAATACCTATAGACTCTAAGATCTATATCTAGATAAGTTTATGTTCACGATTTGCCAATTGTTCTAAACTTTTAGAACCTAACAAGTATCCGTGCCTACAAAAATTCAATTGAATGGTGTAATCCATGCCTGCAGAAACTCAATTTGATAAGGCGTTTTAGTAGTTAGCAAATTGAATTATAGAGTTTAAAATTCAATACTATACTTAAAACATGATACTTCTTCATTTTTCTTAGTCTCCTCATTTAAGTGAATCCCTCCTTCATCATTGGAATTGATTTAAAATTTCTTCTATTAGCTTTGATTGTATTTGATTGTACTCTTAGCCATCACATGGATATAAATGAAGTGATTACACGCCTATTGCTTTGGAAGGAGATTCCATTGTTGGACAAATAGTTTAGGTAACCAAAAGAATATTTGGCTCCAAAGTGGATGATATGTAGAGTATCCTTGAAATTGAAAAAGAATTGTCTATTGAAGTAGAAACTACAAGTTAGAGAGGCTAAACAGTTTATGTAGATATTGTTTAATGAGAGAGGCTGAATAGTTCATGTAGAGTATCGTTGACATTGGGAATTTGTATTGTTGTTGCATTAGTATAACTCAAGTGTGGCATGAATTACCAGAATTTTGTATTGCAACTCACTGCTGTTGGTGACTAGAATTTGTATTGCAACTCAAGCTGTTGGTGAGAATTTTTATTGCTATTTTTATTTGTTTGGGTTGGTTGAAATGATTAAAATTTACTAGTGATATGTTATTAAGTTCTTTAGCGTGGTGAATCCCACAAAAATTGGTAGTTACATATCAGAAGTTCTTCATGTTGGCCTTCTTGGGCCTCTGTTTTAGGTGGATTTGCTCAGTTTTTATGAACTTAATATATGATTCAACATGAATATATAGTCTGATGGAAATTAAATTTTACTAATTTCTAATAATAATTGGGGTTGATGATATTCTCATGAACTAGCTAGTATGAATATCCTTTGCTACAAGTGTCTATGTAGAACAGAAACTTATGTACTTTGTAGCAAAAGAGAAATATCAGGTTTTGTGCAGAGCATCAGATATACAACAAAGAAATAGAAAACAAAATTTTAGCACTTCATTGTCCTTATTTATTTTGGTGATCTTGAAGTTGTTTAATTTGGTTTAGTATGCAATATTATGTATTAATCCAACTCAAGTGAAACAAAGTAAATAGGATATATTCTTGATGATATGATGTAGAGCATTCAATCAATTATATTTTGGTATTGATCAATTTTAAACTCATCCACATATTTATATCTTAATTAAAAAATGCATATTAATTTTAAAATTTAAGTACTATTTCAAATTTGCATAAGCATATGCCAGAAGAAGTTCATGGTGTTCCACGTCTCTATTAGGGTAAGTTTATCATTTTATCATTAAAAGAATAACAAAAGAAGTCACAAGACACAAATTTTTCTGTTTCTTTATGTGTTTAGTGTTTTTTTTTTTTTTGTGTGGAAAAAGACTATGCTTGAAATTTGATTGAGAACTAGAAAATCAGGAAAAAGAAATGCATCAACATCTGATGGAATAGTCTCCATCCAATGTCTTTTTTATCTTCATAATTTTTCATTTTGGGGCTTACTGTGACTTGAGCCACATTGTCTAAGGAAATGAAACACTTTAGTGGGTGTTCTACTTCCGTTATATGTGTCTGCAATTTGTTTAGTTCATAGGTTTGTTTATTATTTATTCTCCTTGATGTGCTATATCATAAATGATTGTTTTTTTAATATAATTTTTTAATGGTAATTATCATCATTTTTGTTGTAGTTAAATCAAAATAAGATTATGCTAGATCTGCATAATTAGTAGTTGTTGCATCTTCATCACTATCACAAGTTTAAGATAGAGATTACCCTCATCAATAGTTGTTGTGTCTTCTTCATTACCAGATCTGATCATCTTAACAAACCTTTTTATTTATCTGATTGTACCACATATATTTATTTACTTTTAAGATGGATTCTATTTGATTGTAAGATTTTTATGTTTTTTGATATAAATTTACTAGCTAGTATGCTAGCCAAACCACTTGCTTCTTCAGTTTTTTTTTTTTTTTTTTAATCTTTTACTTTTCCTCCAACACTATCATAATTGGTTGTCTCTTTGATAGCATGTTCTATTTCCATCGCTATATATATATATATATATATTGTTTTGTAGGATCCAAGCAAGAAAGAGTTTAAGATGCTTGCTATGTTATTCTCTCAAATTTTTTACAGCATGAACAACTTGCGGTATTGAAGAAATTACTGAATATTTTACATCAATAGCTATTTGTTAATAGGTGTTTGACAACTTTAGAATATGAAAAGTTTTAGGTTAAATGGGTAACAACTTTAATTTTGTTAATTTTTTGCTTTCTAAATTACTAATAGTGATTTTTCACGTTAAATTAGTAGTTTATTTGTATACTAATCAGCTACAATGTTGTAATGTTATTTATTTTTTCTTTCTAATTTGTGAGGTTTAATTCAAGTAATATTGAACAAATCCTCTGAAATCAAAATTCAATACAAAAGAAATTTAGTTAGGGACTTTGTAAGACTAAGGGAGTTTGAAGATAATATAAGTTTTGGCCTCATGTAATATACTTATATTGGTTAAGGAGAGCTTGAAAATAATATAAGTTTTGGCCTCATGTAATATACTTATATTATGAGCTTCAGTTGCTACAAATAGTATTGTAGTAACTTAGATATGAAACTCCAGATGTGACACAAACAGCAAAGGATAGCAATATTCACTAATATTTGTCTTTTAATTTAAATGGTATTTGGCATAATTGCTTAGCATTCATTAGATTTCATTTTCAGTAATTTTTTCATGCATCACACGGATTAGTGACCAGTTATATTAATTAACATCAGTAATTTTTCCGTGCATCACACGAATTAGTGACTAGTTATATTAATTTGCAAATTCTAATATGCGGCTGCCTCTCTTTCTCTCTATATTAATACTATTGCCGCACACTAACTTCATATATAATGGCATAGGTCGGCTATGGCTTAAAGCCCAATCAATTGTTGTACAAGACAAAGTCAAGCCACACACAACAAACAAAGTCCTTCTTGTACAAATATCTTCACACTCTGTTATTCTTTGGTTTGTGTAGGACATTATTTTTTGTGTGTTTTGTTATTCTTTGGTTTTTTGTTCAGGAACGAGGAGCATTTTCTCGATTTCTTTTTTTGCAGGGAAGAGAATTCTGGGCTTAAATTTGAAACCATGAGATTAATGGTGGTGCATGGGAATTTCTGGGTTGTAGTATTATTAATTATAGGAGTTGTTGGAGCTTATAATTTGTACAACGTGGAGTGTCTCCCACTCCCACATCGAATTCTTTTGGATGCAGATGTTGATACTGATGATTTCTTAGCTCTGTTGTACCTCTTGAAGCAAAACAGATCAGAGTTTAAGGTGGAAGTAAGTTCATATATATGAATGTTTTGAATGTATAACACATGCAGCTAAGTATTCCCATTTTCGATTGGTGTCACTTTCTTTCATTACTTACCGAGTTTTGCATGTCAGCTAGGGTTCCATGCAAAACTATATATATGAATTTTTTTTTTTTTGAGAATCAACTACATATATGATTTGAACGTTAAAACTTTTGCATGTTTGTTTAGGCGATATTTGTTTTCAAAAAGAAAAAAAAAATGCTTTTGATATTTTTTCTATATTTGGTGTAATAAAAATTTTTGATCAATGGATAACAGTTCGAAGTACAGAAAATAATTTTAAAACGCTCCTCAAAATGTTTTCTACTTCCAAAAAAGCAAAAATACATTGTCTGTCACTTACTTCCTCACCCTCTTAAATTTATTTGCCCTACTAGAATCAGCACAATTATTGCATCCACCCAACACCATTACACCGCCACCATTATCGCCTTTGCTGCTACCACCACCATTGCCTTTACTGTCATCACCACCATTTCCACCAGTACTACCGCATTATTGTTGTCATCACCATTCCACACCAACATATATTATTTTTTGTGCAAGTCAAACAGCAAAAATTACTTTTTGGATAAATTTCTATTGTCACAACCAAATACAAAAATTGTTGGAACACTTTTTTTTTTTCCCTCTTTGTGCAAATTCAAATAAATTTGTCAAGCACAGCAACCTACGTACACAGAAAAATCAACAACAATCTACAAGCAAGACATTGGATTTTTTTTTTTTTTTTTTTTTTTTTTACATAGACCTCCATTAAGAAAGGAAAAACTATGGGACCTAGTCCGATTTTAAAATCTTCATTCTAAAATAACAATGCTTTCCCAGACAAATATACCATAGGCTATCAAAACAAATTAAGAAAGCACTCTTCTTCAGTCACAAAAATATTTCTCACACTAGAGTGATTTTTATTTTTAAATATATATATATATATATAAAGCCAAAGTTAAGAGAAAATCTAATTAGATTTTAAATTAGATTTCAATTCGATTGCCATGTATATATCCCATCTAATTTTTAATTTGAGTCAAGTGAATTATTGGGGTGTAAAAATCAAAGATTCCAAATTCAATTATATTCTAATTTTAATTGGAGTCCAATTTTATGTCACGTTTCTTATCTAAATTTTAAAATTTTTGTATCAAGTGAATTATTAGGTGCAAAAATCAAAGAGTTTAAATCCAATTAGATTCTAAATCATATATAATGAGAAACTATTATATATTTTAGAAATATATGACTTAAAAAATGTATAAGTTGTAACTCTTATATCAGGTATAATTTAAATTCATATATATGTATAATTGTGATTATTTTTAAATACACCTATTTATATGCATGACCACTACTAAGCAACATACTAAATTTTAATTAAAAAAAAAAGTTTAAATTTTATGTTTTGTAGGTTCCCCCCCCCCCCCCCCCATTTTTTATGCTCAAGTTCTCACTCCCCCCCTCTCCCCCTCCTTGTCTTCTTTTTCTTAATCCTCCGTTTAATGACATTGATTTCTTTATCAAAAATATATATATAAATTACACTCTTTTAGTTAGCTCTGTTGTCATTTTGATCCAATAAGTTTCATTTATTTATTTATTTTAGTAATGTAATTTTACATTTTTTGTCACTGTTAACCTATCCTCAATTTCGCTAAAAAAAGTTGCTGTTAAGGATTAACAATGACAACAAATGTGAACTTATGGGGCCAAAATGACACTTACAATACTAAAATAAGAATTAACCAAACTTAAAAATTTGCCTTTTTTTAATTTAAAAAAGAAAGAAAGAAATTTTAGCAGCTTTTAAAGTGTTAAAAAATTATTTTATTATAATTAAAATGGCTTATGAATGGAAGGATTAACGGTGATAGTAAATACAAATTTACAAGACCAAAATGACAATTAACAAAAATGATATATATATATATATATATATATATTTGTATGTATGTATAATTTTTTTTTCCATTTATTTTCTTTTTCTAATTGCTTTCTTTTATTTACTTATTTATTTTAAATATTAAGTTGGTTGGCGACATGTCATCTTACGTGACCACAGCCAACAAATCTCTTATTTGAGGGGCTCTTCCGTGTCCACTATTTTTCTACAATCCTCAAGTTTCTCAAGTTATAATTTCATGCATAAACTCCGTTAATTTTTTTTTTTTTTTTTAAATGCTAGAACATTAGTAATAAAATTTCATTTTATTTTTGGCAAAAATACCATTTACATTCATTAAATTTAGTGTATTTTTTTATTGAAAATACTTTGAAATTTTATTAATTTTTAAGTATTAAGAACTATTTTTTTAATAGTTAACAGATTTTATAGACAGAATGACTAACGTTGATAACAAACATAAACTTTAAAAACTAAAATGACAAAAATGAAGCTTAAAGGCCAAAAGTGACAATCTGCCAAACTCAAAGGTTGTAATTAGCCGGCTGTATACTCAATTTCTATGACAAATAAAGCAAACATATTTTATTTGAATTGCATTGACACTGCTTCTCTAAATAAGTGATCAAGTACCTTGAAGTAGACTTTCTAAAATCAACTTGTCTTCCACAGTGAAAGCACTAACACAATCTAGAAGTTTGAAATCAATATCATCCATATTTCATATATTTGCTCTGATGTCAGCTATCACTTTATCCACTTCATCAAGATTCAAAAGCACCTACTATTTTATGATTATTACAGAGAAGATTGTGACTCTTTTTTTCTTTTTTTCTTGAATTATTATAACATAGTGACACTGGTATTATGTTGGTGCAGGCAGTCACTATCAGTGCAAATTCATGGTCTGATGCTGGACATGCTGTGAATCACATCTATGACATTCTTTACATGATGGACCGTGATGACGTTGCTGTTGGAGTTGGTGGCGATGGTGGGATACTAGAAGATGGTACTATATTGCCAAATGTTGGAGGCTATCTTCCTATTATTGAACAGGTGTGAACAAGTAGTTTCTGTAATAAATTTATAAGAACAATTTGCTAGAAAGATCTTATGCATGGATGCACCTTAAAATCCTAAACTACATTTGCTATATAAGTCATCTGAAAGCATAGGTACGATGTAATATTGTGTGAATGGTTCTCACTCTGAGTTTAAAAGCATAAAAAACCAAAATGAATGTACTTATCCACAAACTAATTAATGATATAAGGGCAGCACAGTTACTTGTATGTTTTACCTTAAGTTCTCCAATTAAATTCAATCATGTGGTTGGATTGTTGGAATGACCAATGAGTTGTGATTTTCATTGTTTTTGGCAGAAAATAGCACATTTTGTGATGTATCGGTCAATACAATCACATGTTTGAATTTAATTGGAGAACTTAAGTACAAGCCCATGAAATAATTCTTTACCCATGTTATTATGTGCATGGTTCTAACTGTGATTTTATGTATCAGGGGAATACAACTGCAGGATATTGTAGATATAGACAAGCTATTCCTCCTGGTCAAGGAGGAGGGCGATTAGATATTGATGCCAACTTTGGAATCCGAAGAGCTTTCCTCCCACAGGTATAAATTTGCACTGTAATTTCTATAAATCATGGCATGCTGATGTACTGATACTCTTATTGGATTCATTGCCTCTGTAAGTTGTCATTGGACTATGGTCTAAAGAAAATAAGGTATAACATGATCAATTAAAATACTAAAATCATTGTTTGATTTTCATGGTGACTAGAATTGACAGTCTTACTCAAGTATTGTCTCATCAATATCTAATAACTTACTTTTCTTATTTACTTGAAACGTGTTGACTGATCCTTCAAATTTATATTCACTATTTTGTCCAAAACAGAGAATTCAGCACTAATTTTACATTAATAAGTAGAGAAACGTTTCTTGTATTATAAATAGAGTTTTAAGGTAAATTTTTTAAGGTCTTTTGAGTCCCCATCATTATTAAGTACAAACCATGTTCAACTGCTATGTTCCATTGTTCCATGATTTTGGAATGGTGTTTTAAGATTAGCTACAGACCTTTAACCAGATCTGTATACTTGGTGTTTGCAAATATCATATGTGAACCTCAATAACAATTCTATTAGTTCACATGAGAAAACTAAAGGTTTGTTCTATCTTGATTCTTTATGGTCATGTCATTTTATGCATGGCTCACATAATTTGTCATGTAATTAGGGGATAAGAAAGTATACTCCACTTCAACAATCAACATCTCAGCAAGTGATGATTGACAAGATATCATGGGGTCCTATAACTGTAATTATTACAGGATCACACACAAATCTTGCAATTTTTCTTATGAAAAATCCACATCTAAAGAGAAATATCGAGCATATTTATATCATGGGAGGTAGTGTGAGGTCAAAGAACGGAGACCCTGGCAATTTGTTCTCAGATTCTACTAGTAATCCTTACGCAGAATTCAATATATTTGCAGACCCTTTTGCTTCATACCAGGTAATGCAGTTCTTAAGACATGCTAGTAATCAATCATTGTGTCTTAGTATAATTTATGATTACCTTGACAGACTTACATAACATATTGGTGCATCTCTAGAAGCTAAAAGTGACTGAATTTGATAATGATTCTGTTTTTTTTCAGGTTTTCCATTCTGGCATTCCCATCACCCTTATTCCTCTGGATGCAACAAACACCATCCCAGTTAGTAAGAATTTCTTTGACACATTTGAGAAGAGTCAGAATACATATGAGGCACAATACTGCTTCCAGTCATTGAAAACAGATCGTGATACAACACTTGGCGACCTGTTTTATACGGTAATTTCTTAAAGGTGCTTGAGGTTGACTTGTAGTCAATGTATGTTAACATTATCTTACTCTTTTCAGACTTTTCTTCTGACTGCCAATTATGAGTATGATGTATAAATACATACTTACAAAGCAATGAAACATATGATTTGCATCAATTACAAGGATCAAGTAAGTTATGTAATACAATTTAACATGTTGCAGAACTTTTATATGTGGGACGCCTTTGCAGCTGGTGTGGCAATTTCAATCATGCATAAATCAAACAACACTAATGGGGAAAATGAATTTGCTGAAATGGAGTATATGAATATAACTGTAGTTACTTCAAACAAACCTTATGGGGTGCATGATGGCTCCAATCCATTCTTTGATGGCCGTGACGTTCCAAGATTCAATTTGACAATGGGTGGAGTACATAGTGGTCATGTTCAAACTGGACTAAGAGATCCATTCTGCATTGTGAAGAATGGGACAGGAAAATGCCAGGTAGTAGCTTTTGTAGCTTGCTTTAGTCTTGTAACACTCAATAGACTGATAGACAACCTTTTAGTAGTTACCATCAATTGGACTCATTTTTTATCTGTCTCACCCACCAAAGCTCTAGCTTATTTTCCTCCAAAATTCAGCATTGGTAGGGGGATACATACATATATAATACTTGAGCTCAGGCTGAGCTGTAGTTTTCTTCATTTGTAGAGAATTAATAATATTACTTGGACTTATATTTTGTCTTGTTCAAATGTTCATGCCCTTTCTATTGCAATAATCCAACAGGATGGTTATACAGCAGAAGTAACTGGTCCAGAAGCAGTTCGAGTGCTAGTTGCCACGGAAGCAAAGCCAAATCAGAACAATGACAGTACACTAGACAAACAATTTTATATAAGTTTCTTGGATGTGAGTTCATCTGCGTATCTTTCCTTTCATAAATTCTTGAATATTATTCATTTAACACCAATTTGTTATTTTATACTTGATACACATGAACATAAATACACACACAAAATTGCCATGCACAATTCATGTCTAACTGTTTCCTGAAGTACACCAATGCACTCATTATGGTTGTCTTTCATCCTAACAATGACATATATATTGATGAAATTATATCACACACTTTCTTGCAGGCTCTAAACCGCCCTCAAGATACTGGCAGATTTAATTTTACAACACAATTTCCTTATTATTACAAAGAAGTTCTTTACAAACCAGATTTTGGATCTAAAAAACTTGGGAAAACTGTTGTTTTTGACATGGATATGAGTGCCGGAGATTTTCTAGCTCTGTTTTACCTCCTTAAAGCACCTGTGGAAGTGATCAACCTCAAGGTATAGTGGTCTTTATTTTTCATGTTTCACCCAGCATCCTTTTTTAGGTTCTTTTATGATGTTACCTTCTAGTTGTCACACCTTTCTAGCAATGCATAATTTGAGCACTTTGTACAAGTTGCTTTCTGCTTAATAACTACTACTCATTCTTAACATATTGCACAATATAGGTTTTATCCTGGTAAACATGGCTACTATTTTGGTTGTAAAATCTCAATTGATACCAAAAGCAAGTAGTTTTGACATGCATTTTATTTCTTCTTTCATCAAGGCAATAATAGTAAGTCCAACCGGTTGGGCGAATGCTGCAACAATAGACATCATTTATGATTTACTTCATATGATGGGCCGTGATGACATTCCAGTTGGTCTTGGAGATATATTTGCAATGAACCAATCTGATTCAATCCTCTCAAGTGTTGGAGACTGCAAATACATTAAGGCTATCCCACATGGGAGTGGTGGACTTATTGACTCTGACACTCTCTATTCTCTAGCGCGAGATTTGCCACGAAGCCCTAGAAGGTACTTAAAATTATGTTCCTTTAAGAAGTACACATAAAGGCTAATGTTTTATACATAGCGCATCAATTTCTTAAATATCTACTTAGTTTTTTTTTTTTTTTTTTAAATAAAATATACAATGTGAATTAAATTGTCTGCTTTATTTTAAAAAGTATGACAACCAGTAGGAATTATATTATGATCTCTTGGGTTTCCACTCTCATACAGTTAGTTCCTTCTTCATCATATATCAATAATATTTAGTTAATCCAATCCATTAGCATTAATTTTCCATCATTATATATATATAACCATTTCATCAAAACCATGAGTCAACATTAAGATATACCATACTTAGTTCATAAAAAAAAAAATATAAATAAATGGTTATGCTAACGAGTGCCTTTAGGACACTCATTAATAATCCATTTTAAGAAAGTTTTGATAACACTTTTATGGGAAATGAAAAAAGCTGTTAAAATATTAATTACTTTTTTTTTTTCATTTCCCATAAAATTTTCTTTAAATTGATTATTAACCAGTGCTCTAAGGACACTTGTTAGCATTTTCCATAAATAAAAACCATACTTAGAGATGACAAGATGCAATTACTGAGATGCACTTTTTTTAATGAAAGAAGACACAATTTTAGTATTTGAGTAAATGATGCTTGGGAGAAAGCAACAAACTTGAATGTCTCCCATAGAAAATACCCTGAACTAGAGGAAGTCATTTGATCAACCAAAGCTAAAATATACCCTTGATTGACTTAGAACTTAACATTAATGGTATAAAGTTGGATGAGACATGCATGAGTTTGGTAACTATTGTACTGTTGACTGATGCCTAGGTCTTCTTTTTTTGCTTTTCAAGACTCTTCTTATAATGATTTTTTTTTTTTTTCTCAGAACAGATCTCTGTTAAGGAAACAATCCCTCCTATATAAACAGGAAAAATCCATCTCTTTTTAGGTTTATGGAGACAAATCGCTATGTTAGTATAAATTAAATAAGCAGATGATAAGTCAATGGCTGGTTAATATAAAGTAAATCACATTTGTTTTATACATTAATAATACATTGGCATGATATTATACTTGTTTCAATATTTCCCTCACGCATCAGAACAATTGGCTCGTGTCATGACTCATGAGCATGTGTATATCTGAGTCTGACCTGGTCATAGTTAGGTTGGTAATGACAGTGTTTTGATGTTGTCTAGCCTATATGTGGCTGAATAGTCTGAGGGTGAGACTGAAATCTAGACTTCTGTACCAGGTACACACAAGATGACTCTCCAAACGATGGAGCTACTCAGAAGCAGCCTCTAGCATTTGAAGTTTGGAAGTCTGTAGTGAAAACACTTGATCCAGGATCTAAGATTACCATACTGACCAATGGACCCCTTACTAATTTAGCAAAGATTATTCAGTCAGAGGAAAATACAACCTCTTTTATCCAGGTAAGTGGATTTCATGCACTAGTTAATTTCTTATGTAAATTTGAAGAGGAATTGAAAAGTGCTTGAGCAAGCTAAAGATTTTGAAATTGATGCATATCTTACCAGAAATATATTTAGAGATTTCTAGGTGAAGCATGATTTTCTTTTCACATTACACTAGTGTTGTAATGATGAACTGGACAACATGAGCTCAACATTTGTCTTGACATTATGTTAAAATAAATCAGGTATCGGATGGTAGGCTAGTTAATGGTATTAACAATATGATTTCAAATCTCATTGCAGGATGTATATATAGTTGGAGGACACATCAGCCGTGGTGACTGGGACAAAGGAAATGTTTTTACTATTCACTCTAATGAATTTGCAGAATTCAATATGTTTCTTGACCCTTTGGCTGCAAAGACAGTCTTTGATTCGAACCTTAACATCACCCTCATCCCACTTGGAATCCAGCGTAGAGTCGGTTCATTACCAAGGATCATACAAAGGTTGCAGGAGACAAAAAGGACACCTGAAGCTAAGTTCGCCAGCCGATTACTGTCAATGCTATATGGCTTGCAACAAAGTCACTTTTTATATCATCATGTGGTAAATGTTTTAATCTGTGAATAGAAGTACTTACTGCTACTCCTACACTTTCCATGATTTTCATTCTAAGAATAGCATTCTCATCCACACACAATACAGAATGATCCAACCCAATTTCAACTTTTTTTTTTTTTGCTTTAGATAAAAGGCTTTTGGCTTCTTCCATTGATTGACCTATTTGTCACTTTTTGACTTTCTGCAAAAGATTTGAAAGATTGTAACATTAAAGACGATTTTTGTAGATTGTTGCCCACATAAAATGCTAAAAGTTTAGCAGATGGTTACAAATTGGATACATGTATATGTTGAATCTGCATGACTTGAAGAATCTTGGATGTCCCACATGTTATTTCCACTGCTTAGCTACTAGACTGAATGTTATTCTTCTACAGGACATATTCTCTGGGGAAATCCTTGGTGCAGTTGCACTCGCTGATGATCTGAAGCCAAACGTGCAAGTAAAGCCTGTCAAAATCCTTGCCGAAGGTGTTGAATCCACAGATGGACAAACTGTGATTGATGAAAAAGAAGGAAAATTTGTCAAAATTTTGGAAAATGTGAATTCTACAGTGTTTTATGACCTTTTTGCCGACAGGCTAAACGATACCAAGCAGTCTGCGGTGATAGGAAGTTTTGATGGTCAAAGGCGGCAGTGGAGTAGACCACCCATATGAATTTGATTTTGCTTGAAGGGTTAAGGCAATATTATGACAAAGGCATGGCAGCATTTTTCAGTTGTATTGCTGATTTTCTTCAAAGATATTTTTTAACAAGACCATTTTTGATACAGGAAGCGGTCACTCTGCTTTGTACTTAGCTCAAAGAAACCAAAAACAGATAAGATAGAAGACTAGAATAATACCATTCAAAGTTTTTCTTTTTCCTATATCTTTATTGAAGCTAATGTTCATTGTCTATAATAACCCCTCTCTCTCTCTCTCTCTCTCTCTCTCTCTCTCTCTGTATGGGGTTTCGCTTTTACGATCCCCCATCATACAAGATTGATATCTTTAGCCCCATTTTCCCAAGCAGTAGAATAAGTTCTCTTTAGCAGTGTCACTGTTTTGAAGCATCGTGGAACTGAAATGTTTGAAAAATATGGAGAGAGCCCCAACATCAAGATTGACCTTGAAGAATCATATCTTTGAAAATGGATTCATATTCCCAAGTCCCTTTAATTTTACAAAGTAGTTGGATGTCCATTTCAATGGATTATGCTATAGGCCTAGTTCAACATGATCCCCTTTCTTAATACTTTCAAGATTCGATGCCAACTAAAAGCTCCAAATGGCTCATTAACAAACAAACAACAAAACTTTACTTCTCTTTAGCAGCGTCACCAAGCACCAGCCGAAAGGCCAGATTTCCATGTTCCTGATGTGATATGGACAAATTGATTCTTTTTTCAACCTTAACTCCTCTTTCATTTTTATAGTGCTTTCAACCAAAAATTTTCAACCAAAATTATGTTTCCCAACTGATAAAAAATGCATGGAAGCCATGCATTGCATTTATAAAGCATTAAAATAACTCAACAGCAAGATTATCTAGTTAATATCATATGAATAACAGAAGAAAATACAAGTTAAATAAAGAAAACCATAATTTGAGTTCCAATCTCATATTGAGAAATGTCTCTAAATAGAAAGCTCTTTTCATTCATACAAGCATAGGAGTTAAAGAGAACCATGAAGTGACAAAAGTGGTTACATAATTCATATAATAGCTTCTCTACAGCAAACCCCCCCACAATTAGACTTGCTTTCCCAGCAATTAGGTAGCCTTAGAAACTCAATTCCATCATAGGAACTGACCCACCAGCTGCTACAATTTGTTGCTCCAGCTGCAACAATCAATATTTTTTTTTTTTAAATAATAATAATAACATATATAACAATTGTTAGTCTTGCAATAATCAGCAATCTTTGAGCAAAAGTCTATTCTACTCACCCTGAATAGTGCCTCAAGCTTGTTCTTCACGTGGTAGTACTCTTGTTTTATTTGTTGCAAACATCTCAAGCTCCTGCAATCCGACATAATCATCATCATTAAAAAATGAAATAAAAGAGCTAACACAACTTTTTTTCACAACTTGTTATAGTGACAAGTTGTAATTGAAGCAACATCACTTTCACACGGAATCAACATTCACAACAGGCCATAACAAGTGTTAAAAAAGTTGCAAAAAATTGTGTCCCTGATTCCCATTGCTTATTAAAAATAAATTCATCTTCCAAAATTTTAGGTTCAATTACTGATAATTAAAAAGACAATTATGCTTACAATATGTGAGGTAGAGTACAAGAACTCACCCATCAACGTTCTGTTCCTCACAGAAGTTGCGAAAAGCAATGCAGCCATTTTTAACTCTCTGTGCACCCACGCTGTTAACCAAAAACAATCCATTTGTTCTTTAGACAAAAGATGAAGAAAAAAAAATCATCATGACTGATATATTAGTCTTGTTTTTCTTTTCATTCTAAACCATATTTATCAAATACAGTACCAAGTTTCTGGTGAGATTCAATATATAATTCAAGGGTGTAAAAGTGGGGTTCAAATGTTCAATAAACACAACATGGAGAACCATAGGAGGAGCTTAATTACTAGGGTAGGGACCAACAATTTAAACGAAGATCATATTGCAAAGTAGGAGTTTGTAAGAATAACAAAAGGCAAAAAAAACAAAAACAAAAACAAAACTAGTGGTTGATAGGAGAAGGAAAATTAATGTGTACCTGGCACTACTACCCTTCAGCTGGTGGACATGAGCATCAACCTTTGGGAAGTCTACACTTTGCTGATCTCTGTACAAAGAGAAGTGGGAAGCCAAGCCCACAAGAAAAAATGGAAAAAGTTAAAAACTTTTTATGCACAACTCAAAGTATCCAAAAGCAAACCATCCGAAATCCAATATGATTATGTGTGAGTGAGTGAGAGAGAGAAAAGGAGGGAACTTGGATACTCACAGAGCTCTAGTGATATCATTGAGAAGCTTCTCAGCATCTTGAAAGAAAAGAGAGACCACTTCAACAACAAAATCTGGGTTGCTCTCATCTTGAAGTTGTTGAAGCTGCAAAAACTGATCATCCAGGATCCCCTTCTCTCACCAAACAAAAATAAAGCAGAAAAACCAAGTCATTC
This sequence comes from Quercus robur, assembly GCF_932294415.1. NCBI lineage: Eukaryota > Viridiplantae > Streptophyta > Magnoliopsida > Fagales > Fagaceae > Quercus > Quercus robur. The sequence continues at coordinate 48,820,643 of NC_065539.1, forward strand.
AAAAAAAAAAAAAAAAAAAAAACAACCCCATCAGATTCAGACATAACAGAAACAAAACAAAACCGAAGGAGAATTGCTTATATACTTATAAATACATTTTCTTGGTTTTACCTCCATAAACAAGGACTTGGTGTATTCAATCAACCGTCTCTGCATCTGACCAACCTCCATGCTTAGTGTTTGCTCCTCTCTACACAGACAAAAAAACCAAACCACTCTCAACTTCAAAAGGCTGTGACCCAATAAAGCTTAAAGCTTGTGTGTTAAATTTTGCAGATCTTGAGGTACTAATATTATTGCAAAATCAAAGACCCATAAATGCTTAGTTAAAAAACCTTGAATGGGAATTGATGAATTGAATGAGCAGAGCTGAATCCCAAGGTTTCTGGCTTTTGGGTATTGGATTTGGATGTCTCTACTGGCCAGGTAGTAGTCAAGTCTTTAACCCCCACTTTTATTATCCTCCTTTGGAATTTCTCTCTCTCTCTGCTTTTGAGTGTTTTCTGATTTCACGGAATCACAGGCCCCCCACCATTCTCTCTTCCTTTGCATCATTTATAAGCATTTATTTATTCAGCTTCAGCCCCCCTTACAAGGTTTTTTTTTTTTAATGGGAGTTTTAACCTTTTAAATATTTTTGTTTAGCTCTTTTAACACAATTTTTTTAAGGAAAAAAAATTTCTAGTAACACAAAAAAAAATATCTAGTATAATATCTTAGTTGTTGTTCTTTAAATTTCCCTCTTAAAATTTTGTCATATGGCTATTTAATTTAAAAAATACACTTCTATCCGTGAGAAAAAAAAGATATATAACAAAATTTTAAGAGATAAACCTAAGAAACAGGACCTAAATACTGTATCTAAGTCTTGCTCAAAAATGCAAAATTTTTATTGCAAATTCTTATGTGACTATTTGTATTTTATAATTAATAAAAAAATGGTAAATTTATGTAAAAATTACTAGCAACTGGTTAAGGTTGATGTAGCCAATTTTGAATTGGTTATATCATCCTATGGCACATCCTAGCTTGGTACTAAAAGTAATATGTCTAACCATTTTGGAAAAAAAAAAAAACCAAAAACAAAAAAACAAAACAAAACAAAAATAAATAAAAGATTGACGTAGAGTCAAAAAAACGCAATAAAAAGAGTTCTTTTTACTATCATAAATAAACTGATAATTTATGTCACAATTCTCTTAAGTAGTAAATTGTGGCAAAAATTATGTATTTTTTGTGATACTAGAATTTTTCTTTAAAAGATGTTTTAAAGAACTAAACAGAAATGTTTGAAACTTTGAGGAAGAGAATAATTAAACCAAACAAAAATATATTCCCAAAAAAAAAAAGAAAAAAAAAACTTCAAATCAAGCGCTGCTTATGGACTTGATTTAGAGTTTTCATCTACCACGTAATTTTTTTTTCATCCGCTAATTGATAAAAACTTTTTTTTTACACATTTAAAAAGGCTAAGGATTAAGTTAAAATATTTGAAAGGTTAAAGATCATTTTGAAATATAAGACAAATGTTAAATATCAAATCTATAATTAAATCTATTATTATAAAGCAAACGTTATATATTTATAATTAAACTTTTTTGCTTTTATTTTTTTTATTCTTTTATTTTTAAATATTATAAATATGTCCCAATTTCACAAGAAGATGATATGGTTGATTATGAGTGGTCAATTAAAAAGGATACGTCTATGTAAATAAAAGTGGATAAAAAGTGTAAATCATTTATAATTGACCACATTAACAAATTATAAATTGAACTCATCCCTAAAATTATTATTTATCTAAATGTACCCTATAAATTATTATTTGCAAATAAGTGAATCTTACTAGCAACCGGTTAAGGTTGATGTAGCCAATTTTGAATTGGTCTTATCATCTTATGGCATATCCTAGCTAGGTACTAAAAGTAATATGTCTAACCATTTTTGAAAAAAACAAAAGAAAAGATAAAAGATTGACATATAGTCAAGATAACACGATAAAAAGAGTTCTTTTTACTATCATAAATAAACTGACAATTTTTACTACAATTCTCTTAAATAGCAAATTGTGATAAAAATGATGTATTTTTTGTGGTACTAGAATTTTTCTTTAAAGGATGTTTTAAAGAACTAAACAGATTTGTTTGAAACTTTGAGGAAGAGAATAATTAAGCCAAACAAAACTACATTCTCAAAAAAAAATAATAAAAAAAAAAATCAAATCAAGCACTACTTATGAACTTGATTTAGAGTTTTCATTTACCACGTAATTTTTTTTTTCATCCACTAAATGATAAAACTTTTTTTTACACATTTAAAAGGCTAAGGACTAAGTTAAAATATTTAAAAAGTTAAAGATCATTTTGAAATATAAGACAAATGTTAAATATCAAATCTATAATTACATCTATTATTATGAAGCGAACTTTATATATTTATAATTAAACTTTTTTGCTTTTATTCTTTTTATTTTTCTAAAAACAATATTATAAACATGTCCCAATTTCACAAGAAGATGATATGGTTGATTATGAGTGGTCAATTAAAAGTGATACGTCTATGTAAATAAAAGTGGATAAAAAAAATTTATAATTGACCACATTAACAAATTGTAAATTGAACACATCCCTAAAATTATTATTTATCTAAATACCCTACAAATTATTATTTGCAAATTAGTGAATCTTATTAAAAGATACACATGGATTTGAGGATAGAAATGAAGATGCACATGGATTTGACGATATAAGTGACTTCACATATATGTAACTTTTCCATGTGCATCTTTTTGGTGTATCTTTTTCCCCTTGACCTTTTCTTTAAGTAAGTAAAAAAAATATAAAATATAAAATATAAAAAAAAAAAAAAGAAGAGTAATTAACTTTTTTTTTTTTTTAGAGAGTTTCAACCTATGGCATCCGCTCCTGATGATAGCTCTTTATCATCAGATTAAGACACTAATCAGTTTTTGGTGTAGACTAGGATTGAACCCCAGATCTCTTATACAATCATCAAAGACTTTACCAGTTGAGCTAATTGGAACCCACAAAGAGTAATTAACTTGCTTCATCGTTAAAGATAATATACATATTGTTGATTTGTTTAAAATTATGGGTCCAGTACGTCTAGGTGACTTTGAGGTTTGTCTTAATTTGGTGTACAAGATAGTTTTTTTTTTTTTTTTTTTTTTTTTAATAAGATGTACAAGATAGTCTTGAGAATGTGGGCAAACTCCATGATTGAGCATTGGATATTGTATCTGCATCAAATAAGTATAACTTGTTTTGTCCTACATGTATTTTCTCCTCCCCAAAAAGGAAAGGTTTTTTGTCTACTCCACAATTTCTCGGAAAAATTATATCTAGTACCTAGCATATATGCTAGGTTTCTCACATAGAGACCCATGATTGAGCATTGGATATTGTATCTGCGTCAAATAAGTATAACTTGTTTTGTCCTACATGTATTTTCTCCTCCCCAAAAAGGAAAGTTTTTTGTCTACTCCACAATTTCTTGGAAAAATTATATCTAATAACTGGCATATATGCCGGGTCTCTCACACAGAGGCAGGCCCCACATGCTGTGCTTCGTAAAAATGATTTTGTAGGAAAGATAACTTGTGCTTTGCAACAACTAAAAGGAGAAGAGTCAACTTTGTAACAATGATTTTGTACAAACACATAAATTATAAAGTCTCTTTGCTTTGCAATGACTAAAGGGAGAAGAGTGAACTTTACCAAAACCCTCCATTTTCATAAAAGAACACCTACAATAAGTTCATGAATTGCTTTAAAAAAAAAGGAACGGAAGATTTGAACCATAATTCTCCTTTTATAGACAATCAGTCAATAACACTACTTTTGAAACTCTTAACAAAGAACATCTACATTTAAATCATCTATGAAATAAGAAACGATAAGAAGAGATTGTCAAATATTCTTGAGGAAAACTGAAAAAGAAGATGAACCAAAGATAACTGGGACTTAAAAATATATTTATGTTGGTTAAGGAAGATAACCTTTGTAGGGACACGATTTTCAACGACCCAAGAATAACGTTGGTCTCGTACATAAAAAGGCCCGAACAATATAATTAGAGAGTGAGATAGAAAGGCTGAACCTTGGTCGTTGGACGGCGGTTTAGTCATGATTTTCATGGAAGCCCATACGAAAGTGGGTTTGGCCTGTATAACTAAGCCTTACACGGATGTGGTTTGAAAGGTTTGACTTTAAGTTCGAGGAGCGTCTCATTCTCACCATTCTCCTTTTTTATATCCCCCCATTTTTGTCTCAGTTCTCTTTCCCTTTTATACTAGTATTTACTCCCCGTTCTTCACCTACGTGTCAGTTTTTCCCTTTTTTGGGGCAAGTACTCGTCCTACCAATCCATACGTCAGAGTGGTTGGGGGTGGTTAGGGAAAGTTGAATAGCAGGGTCTGGAGTATGGGCTTGCCAGGTGCTGGGCTCCACATTATGGTGTGGGCAGCTTTCTCCCTTGTAATGCTCTTGTACTGAGTTTGTCCTTTACTTCAGGCGTTTTGTGAGGTGTTGAGCGTGAGATCGTCCTCGGCCATATCCTTGGGCCTTTAAAGGACTTTCATCATACGCCCTTGGTAGTAGGGCTCCTCGGCCTGAGCTTCGGGCCCTTAATACAAGGTGGGCTGGGACCGCAGATTTTGGGCCCCACAATAGCCCCTCAAAATCCTACTGCCCGGCCTTGTTGTTGGGGAGGAGGGTTTTGGTGAGATAGGGTCCACATCATGGCTCACTCAAATTCTGTACTTCTACTAATATTTATGTTTTCCCACTTACATGTGAGACGTGCCAAATTAAGAGGCATTCCTTTATTCACTCACGCGGAGCCCTTTGATGCTCCAGTATTCGAGGCGCACCTTCACGAGGATCTTCAGATCCTACGGCTGCGGATGAGGTTGGAAATTGAGCCAAGTCTGCCTTGTCCGTAGCATTCCTTGGAAACTTGCATGGATTAAATGCCACCGGTTTACTCTCTGTATAAATAGGATAGGGGGTCACTCCCCTTACATATAAACCCTTCTGCTTCCTTCAAAATCATAATCCTTCCGCCATACCCACGATCTCCATCTCCAGTGCCATTCTGCCTCAGAGCAATATGTTTGAGGCGTGGGTGGGGATGAAAGGTCTTCACCCGCTTCAGAGGCACCGAATCTTTCCGATACTCAATGTGATGTGGTCCGGACAAGGGAGACACAGACTCAAGACAGTCCTCCGTTTTGACAAGGGGGAGATGGTATTTCTCCTTCTTTCAGTCAAAATCCGAAGTAGGTACTGGTCGCACCAGATTCTTGGTGCGTCAAAAGCAAGGTTTTCCGCCATCAGCGCCGTCTGCTTTATTGCAAGCGTGATTACGTGGAGGCTTATCAACTTCCGGCTCCCGGTACCTTTTCTTCAACGGTGCTAGCTGCAAGACGGGTTCCCTGCACCTTTTCTTCAGCAGCGCTAGCCCGGAGTTGGGCTCTCTGCACTTTTTCTTCAACGGTGCAAGCCCCAAGTTGGGCTCTTTTGCTGCCTGAGTTATAGGCATGTAAAAGTATTAAGGAATGGCTTCCTTCGACAAAATTTTGGAGCGGCAGCACGTCTCTTCTCTGCATCTCTTCTTCGGCTTTTTCTTCATTCCCTTGTATCTTTTCTTTTCGCTTGTGTAGTTAGTTTCAGTACGAGCTTATTTAAGCTCTTTCATTGTACACTGTACTGTTCCTTTGTCTTAATAAGAAATGGATTTGTTTACTCTCAAATACTTTTCTTTTCTGCAATCACTACTTTGTGCATGAATATTAAATGTGCATTTTCCTTTAATGATGCTTAGGGTAGGAAAAACTTTGAAATAAATCCCTACTAATTTGAACTTATTGACATTATCAAGTATAGTAATGGTAATTCACAGTAAATTAAACTCCTGAAACTAACCGAGATAACGGCTGAGCACTTCATAATGCATGCAAGGCGACCATCCGAGAACGATAAACTCTAAATAATCCATCCGAGAAGGTAGCCGAGCTGTGAGGGATTCTGACTGTGTTTTTGACAACACATTGCCCTGTATTGCATCAATCCCCTTGGTGTTGAGGGTCCGAGGGTAGATTGGGGAATCCATGCAATTTAGGGATTAGCCCAACTATCAATGGGGAACTCTTCCCCGGGATAGATTCTAAGGGCCATATAGGGTCCAGGTTGTGTCCAAACCAGGGGCGGAGTCAGGGGGGGTCGAGAGGGGGCACTTGCCCCCCCTGACCTGCCCAAATTTTTTTTTTTTTTTTTTTTTTTTTTTTTTTTTTTTTTTTTTATGTGTGTAATAGTAAAAGGTGTAGATTTAATTGAAATTGTGATAAGTAGTGTGTGAGTAATTGAGCTATATTGAAAATCTCTTTAGCTACATGTTTCAAAATAATACTGTAAAGTGCAGAGCCACAGTAAACAACCACATACATCCTTTTTTTTCTTTGTGGGTATATATATCTCCCTATCTTTTTGAAAAGTCAAACTCAATTGATATATCATATATCTTCATATCTTTTTTTACTTTATCAATATTTTTTAAAGTTCAAAATTTATAAAAATAAACTTAAATAAAGAAGAAAAATCTTAATTGAAGAGACGAAAATAGCACCCAAAAAAAAAGTTTCCTTTCAAAAGTATTAAGATATAAAATTTGGAAACAATTACATGACAAATTCCATAAAATATATTAGGGGATTATTTTATTCGCTATATATATATATATTTTTTTAAAACACCAATAAACTATACACAATATAATGATATGCAATGATTTTAGGGGATCTTTTAATATTGAATGATCACTTACTATTCATATTATTGGCATTTAATTGTCAAGTTTGGTTAATATTGTGTATATATGATGCATATGTTGTATGCTACATACACAATATGTATTTGTTTATAGAGACACATGTATATTAGTTACAAATTTTGCCCCCTCTAAAGTCGAATCCTAGCTCCGCCACTGGTCCAAACCCCATGTTGTCTCCTCTAGGTAGTTGATTTCCCCATAGGCTTGAGTCCGAGGACCATGCAAGGCCTTGGTTCTGTCCAAAACTCGTAGTTTTTGCTTTTTAGTAGTTGGTTTCCCCATAGGCTTGAGTCCGAAGACCATGCAAGGCCTTGGTTCTGTCCAAAACTCGTAGTTTTTTCGAAGGTTAGCCCCTCGACCAAGGTGGGGAGAGTTAGCTTGAGGTTGGAAGCCCCTAGAGCTGCCCGTGCCATTGGCACTGTGAGACGTAGCCCCTAGCGGGAGTTTATGTCGGAGCAACAACTGCATGTTGCTGGAAATGGAGGAAACTTCGCGGACCTTTGCTTGATAGAGACTTGACTCCACCGCCAGCTGCGCCAACGCACAAGCCTTCCCACAGACGGCGCCAATTGTAGGGACACGATTTTCAACGACCCAAGAATAACGTTGGTCTCGTACATAAAAAGGCCTGAACAATATAATTCATAGAGAGTGGGATAGAAAGGCTGGACCTTGGTCGTTGGACGGCGGTTTAGTCATGATTTTCATGGAAGCCCATATGAAGGTGGGTTTGGCCTGTATAGCTAAACCTTACACGGATGTGGTTTGAAAGGTTTGACTCCTCGAACTTAGTCCAAGGAGCGTCTCATTCTCACCATTCTCCTTTTTTATATCCCCCCCTTTTTGTCTTAGCTCTCTTTCCCTTTTATACTAGTATTTACTTCCCGTTCTTCATCTACGTGTCAGTTTTTCCCTTTTTTGGGGCAAGTACTCGTCCTATCAATCCATACGTCAGAGTGGTTGGGGGTGGTTGGGGAAAGTTGAATAGCAGGGTCTGGAGTATGGGCTTGCCAGGTGCTGGGCTCCACATTATGGTGTGGGCAGCTTTCTCCCTTGTAATACTCTTGTACTGAGTTTGTCCTTTACTTCAAGCGTTTTATGAGGTGTTGAGCGTGAGATCGTCCTCGGCCACATCCTTGGGCCTTTAAGGGACTTTCATCATACACCTTTGGTAGTAGGGCTCCTCGGCCTGGGCTTCGGGCCCTTAATACAAGGTGGGCTGGGACCGCAGATTTTGGGCCCCACAACCTTATACAATTATGATAGTCAAATTCAACTTTTCCCAAATCTTATAAAAAAAAATCCTAAATAAGTATTTTGAAGGAAAAAAAAAAATCATTTATTAGTTATTGTAATATTTTGAATTTCTATTTACACTTTTTTTAATGAAGAACTTAAATTTAAACTTAGTGGAACAGAATTGTCATGATGTAAAAAAAATTAATAAGATAATTGACTCATGGGAAAAGTTATAAATAATATTTGACCCTCCTAAGATCCCTAATATAAAAAGAATAATATTGAAAATTTCTGCCATCATTATTTAATAATTAATAAAAAGAAATAAGACCTATAAGATAAAAGGAACAATATATGAAAGTCAGACTATCAATATGTAAAAATAAAAAAGTTGGTGAAAAGAGAAATAAAATTTTGTGACTCTAGAATTTTAATGTGAATGGGAGAATTCACATGATGCTTTTGAATTGGTCTTATCATATCATCTTATGGCATATCCTAGCTAGGTACTAAAAGCAATATGTCTAACCATTTTTGAAGAAAAAAAAATAAAAGAGAAAATAAAAGATTGACGTAGAGTCAAGATAATGCGATAAAAACAGTTCCTTTTACTATCATAAATAAACTGATAATTTTTGCCACAATTCTCTTAAGTAGTAAACTGTGGCAAAAATTATGTATTTTTTGTGGTACTAGAATTTTTCTTTAAATGATGTTTTAAAGAACTAAACATAAATATTTGAAACTTTGAGGAAGAGAACAATTAAACCAAACAAAAATACATTCTCCAAAAAAAAAAAAAAAAAAAAAAAAAAACCTTCAAATCAGGCACTACTTGTCGGCTTGATTTAGAGTTTTCATTTATCACGTCATTTTTTTTTTCATCCACTAATTGATAAAAACTTTTTTACACATTTAAAAAGTTAAGGACTAAGTTAAAATATTTGAAAAGTTAAAGATCATTTTGAAATATAAGACAAACGTTAAATATCAAATCTATAATTAAATCTATTATTATGAAGAGGACATTATATATTGAAATTCTATTATATATTGTGGGGGTCAGTTAATCAATAATTATTAAAACCGTGTTAATTGGGCATGTGGCCCATCCGAGGATGTTAAACTATCCGAAGAGGCCCACATAAGGTTATAAGGGGAGCCAAATGAAAAAAAGGAGTAGATATCACATGAGATGGGTCCAGTATTCGTCCGAGGACAAAATCTTTCTCGGCAATATGTGTCCGAGGACGACTTGAATGCCGTATTGTCACAAACACACTTCGAAGTTGCATTACCACTAAAGGTAGGACATGGGGCCAAGGGTAAGAAAGAAAAGATAAACAAATATTTTTAACAACTGCTACCTCCGCATTAATCGCCTCTCAACCAACTCTCTGGCCGCATTAATCGCCTCTCAACCAACTCTCTGGCCGCATTAATGTGGAGGTGATGCCTGAACAGTGATGAAGCAGCCTTACAGCTGCTGGTTGAAGGTTCCAGGAAGTGTTAGATGGGACAGGAAGGGATCCCTCGAATCCAACCTACACGTGTGTGGTAAAGATGACACCAAGAGGGCAGTATATAACATGGAAGAATGCATTGAGAGAAGGGATTGGAACTTCTGAACAATTGATGCTTAGAAGAAAATCTTACGTAAAAAGAACTTAGCTTGTTTCAAGGATAAATTGATTGTAATATCTGTATTAATCCATCTAAAAACGTTAAGTTTAATTGTTTTTCTTTTGAATTTAATCTAGTTCTTTTATATCTACGCTCTACAAATTTATTGTTTGGGCGTTTAGTGTTAGAATCCAATACAAGTTTGGAATCGACACAAATTGAGTCCTTACATATATAATTAAACTTTTTTGCTTTTATTTTTTTATTCTTTTTATTTTTCTAACAACAATATTATAAACATGTTCCAATTTCACAAGAAAATGATATGATTAATTATGAGTAGTCAATTAAAAGTGATACGTCTATGTAAATAAAAGTGGATAAAAAGTGTAAACCATTTATAATTGACCACATTAACAAATTGTAAATTGAACGTGCCCCTAAAATTATTATTTATTTAAATACCCTACAAATTATTATTTGCAAATTAGTGATTCCTATTTAAAGATACACATGGATTTGACGATAGAAGTCAAGATACAAATGGATTTGAGGATAGAAGTGAAGATACACATGGATTTGGCGATAGAAGTGACTTCACATATATGTAACTTATCCTCTCAATGATTTTATGATAAATTCAATTTTTATCCATGGCCTTTTCTTTAAGTAAATGAAAAAAAGAAAAAAAGAAGAGTAATTAAATTGCTTCATCGTTAAAAGTAATATACATATTGTTGGTTTGTTTAATTAAAATTATGGGTCTAGTACGTCTAGGTGACTTCGAGGTTTGTCTTAATTTGGTGTACAAGATAGTCTTGAGAAGGTGAGCAAACTACATGATTAAGAATTGGAATTCGTATCCATATCTTTTATCTCAAAAAAAAAAAAAAAAAAAAGATTGGAATTCGTATCTGCCTCAAATAAGGATAACTTGTTTTGTTCTACATGTATTTTCTCCTCCCCAAAAATGGAGGGTTTTTTGTCTACTTCAGAATATTTTTGGAAAAATTATATCTTGTACCCCACATATATGCCAGGTTTGCAGGCCTCACATGCTGTGGGACTCCCCTGTATGCGAGAGACTGTATGTGGGGCCTGCCTCTGTGTGAGAGACCTGACAAATATGCTAGGTACATGTACGATATACTACCTCCTCTCGAGCCTATTTATAATTTAATTTTTTAAACATATTTTATTACCATAAACTAAATGCACTTGTTTTTTACTCTCTCCTTACTCTTGCCACAGCCTCTCCCTTTTAGTTCTCAGTTCTATCTAATCAATGATAAAACTGCCAAATTAGGAATGGTAAAATACCTTCATTTCGTGCCCCGCAAGAAACCTATGACCCGACCCACACCCCATAATATTGCCATCTCTAGCCTCAATGAAGAGGACTTATCAAATCATCATGACATTGGTTTGCTAGTTCAATGGCAATTATAATGTAAAGAACGCGAGACTAAACTATACTACAGTCGTTAAGAGCTTCAATGCTATTGCTAACACTAATCACAATCAAACTACTTTGAAGCTAATAATACTGAAACATAATTTTGAGAATGAAGGTTAATGAAACGAAACTGTGTACTTGTATTAAAGAATACAGTAAACGATCTACTGTGAGGCTGTGAGCGAGGCTTAATCCTATTCTACAAATTAAAGGAAACACATAGATAAATAAGTAAAGTTTGGGTTGTTTGTGTGTGGTTCTTAAAATGCAAGTCTTATTTATGCTTGGAACTCGACAGTTACCAAATATTATATTGAGCATACATGCTACAAACTTTGTGGAGCCTTTAGGCTTCAACTTACAATAGGAAAATGAAACGTGTGTTCATATTATGAGCAGTGTACTTGTTTCCATTAAAATAATTGTACAATCATTAAGGGCCTGTTTGGTAGAGGAGTTTGAATAATATTATTTGTATTTTTTTGAAATATGCGTGGATGAAAAAGTATGTAAAAATGCTTATAATGTTGTTTAAAAATTGAAAATATATTGTTAAGATGCTTTACCAAATGGGGCCTTAAATGCGGTTAAATACTCATGTTTAATGGATATAAGAGAAACACAAGTTAAATTTCTTATTATTTAGTTGAAGCCTAAGACTCTAACTAAATTTGTAGCCAAATTTTGTCTTACTTTGCAATGACTAAAAGGAGGAGAGTCAACTTTGTAACAATGATTTTGTACAAACACATAAATTATATATAAAGTCTCTTTGCTTTGCAATGACTAAAGGGAGGAGAGTGAACTTTCAAACTGAAACCCTCCATTTTCATAAAAGAACACCTACAATAAGTTTATGAATTGCTTAAAAAAAAAAAAAAAAAAAGGAACGTAAGATTTGAACCATAATTCTCCTTTTATAGAAAATCAGACAATAACACTAGTTTTGAAACTCTTAACGAAGAACATCTACATTTAAATCATTTATGGAATAAGAAACGATAAGAAGAGAATGTCAAATATTCTCGAGGATAACTGAAAAAGAAGATGAACCAAAGATGACTGAGACTTAAAGAAAATTACACTTATGTTGGTTAAGGAAGATAACCTTATACAATTATGATAGTCAAATTCAACTTTTTTTCCGAATCTTATAAAAAAATTTCCTAAATAAGTATTTTGAAGAAAAAAAAGTTCATTTATTTGTTATTGTAATATGTTGAATTTCAATTTACACTTTTTTTTTTAATGAAAAATTTCAATTTAAACTTTTTTTTTATAGAAAACTTTCAATTTAAACTTAGTGGGAACAGAATTGTCATGATGTAAAAAAAATTAATAAGATAATTGACTCATTGGAAAAGTTATAAATAATATTTGACCCTCCTAAGATCCCTAATATAAAAAGAATAATATTAAAAATTTCTACTATCATTATTAAATAATTAATAAAAAGCAATAAGACCTATAAGATAAAAGGAACTATAAATGAAAGTCAGACTATCAATATGTAAAAATAAAAATAAAAATAAAAAAAGTTGGTGAAAAGAGAAATAAAATTTTGTGACTCTAGAATTTTTAATGTGAATGGGAGAATTCGCGTGATGCTTTTTCATGCAAGTTTAATGCCATTTATAAGACCGGTCTGCTATATGAAAACATTCTATAATAAATTGTCAGTGTCAAAAATCATTCACAATAAATTATTATGTAAGCATAAAATAATTACTTATTATATATATAAGTCTTGTCCGAAAATTACGATTAAGTTCATGCAATGCAAAAGCCTTCAACTACTATATATATTAAAAAAAAAAAAAATTTAAAAACTCTTTTTTGAGTTCATCATTACAATGGACAGGTTCCATTTCCATATGATTATTTTTTGTCCACCACAATCTTTTGTGGGTCCATTGTCTAAAGACTTGCCAACTCAACTGGCTCGTTGAAGATATCCTAACCTAGTGACAAATTTACTAATCAATATTCAATAGAAAGAAGAATAAGAAGATATATATAAGTCTTTGCACCTCCAGATTCTGAGTTATAAGGGAACAGGTCCTGTCAAAACAAGTTGGTTAATGCTTTCCAGATATCATATATATATAATAGAGTTTCTTGCACCAAGTTGTCCAACGGTAGAGTTTTTGTTTATTTTCCAATTTTGTTTTTTTATTTATTTGAGTTTCTGTTCCATTTAAAGTAGTAATTAATTAACGTTATAAACACAACTTTTTTCACAATTATTGAAGTGCTCGACTGTGACTCTATAAATGATGAGTTTAAGAATGTCAATTACATCCACCATCATAGTCGGCCACTTCAACAATTGTGTCTGTAGCAATATTTCGTGACGTGGTATAACCTCGGCCATGCCATGTGGCAGTATTGATCTCCATTAGCCAATGGCAAAAGGTTCATCTGGTCTAGCAACTCTTTAACATTCCATCCCAGCATGCATATACATTGATCTCTTCACGTTTTTCGTTTATTTTATTTAATTTTTTAAAAGGGGTTCTGAAGGAATCTTACAACACAGCTAATCCTACAGCTATTTATATTGTATAAATTAGCTGTTTAATTTAATAATAATGGAACAGTTAGGAGGGAAAAGCAGCCCAAAACTCTATCCTTTTTTTTTTTTTTTTTTTTTTTTTCATTTTGAGGTAAAGATGCTCTAATAAATGTCTAATTTATGGCCTTTGCACTGGTCCATTGGGTTATCCCTTTGACACCATAATTGTCAGTGGAAGAATCCTGATCAACATTAATTTTATCATGAGCTTTTTCAGTTTTAGGTTACATGAGATGTATATGGTTATTATTCTCTTTCTTTTTTTTTTTTTCCTGGTGGGAACATATCTTGGAACATTGCAATATAATAATAATGTTGGGTGGAAAGGTATTTTCGTATCTTTAATTTATAGATATGCACACTATTGTTCGATGACTCATTTATAAACATTGTTTATTTTGAATCGTGGATTACAGTTTATTTAATTGATAAAATATTTTATTATCAAATAAACTTTAAAAAAATTTACTATTTTAGTTTGATAATAAAAGACGAAATATGTGTCCATTTGACATTATATCTAATTTGAAAAAAAAAATAGAGATTTGAATTTCGAAATTTCTAGTAACTGGTTGGTATTAATCTGGACCAATATTGATGTAGAAGCTGAATATTGGAAATAGTAATAGTCTTATTATTGAAGTGGAAATGGCCAGCTTTTATTTAGCTTTAATCATTTCGCCCTACTTATTTGCCATTAAGTGCAAATTGGTTACACTGATGGATGAGCAATGTTCTTTTTGTGACATAAACTAGGGAAAAGTAAATTGCTTTACCTTGTCACTTGTGAGAGAACGAAATATGTTCCCATTTGACGTCAATTATGTTGTTCAGAATTAAGATATATTCTTTTCTTTTCTTTTTTGCTAAAATAATTAAGATATATATTCAGAACTTGAATTTATACTATGCTGTAGACAACACTATATTTAAAATTAGTATAGAATTTGATGTTTAAGATAAATTTATACAAACTGGTTTAGTAACTAAATAATTTATAATTTGATCATTATAAATAAAATTAAAATTTTCTATAAAAAAATAATAAAAATAATCATGAACATTAATAAATATCTTATTTAGCGTAACAAAAATTTTACTTTATAAAATTAACTATATAATTATTTGTATGGGAAAAAAGCGAAAAATTAAACTTAAGTATGACAATATTAATAATTCTCCCAAAAGTAGGATAACATTTCATATATACGTGTGTGTGTGGGTGTGTGAGGATGAGAATCTGTGAGAAGTTCGATGTTAGAAGAACAAACCTCAAAAGGCACTAATAGCGAGCCCTTAGAAAAATATGAGCAACTCATCACAAGTTTAGGGAAACTACAATGCCCAAGTACCCCCGAGGATACTCTTATATTCTCAGGAGGATCAAGGACTAATTCTGAAGACCATCGAGCATAAACCGAGGAAGAGGAGGAAGATTTGTCAGCGAGCAAAGAAAGGAAGAATATAGATAAAGCATCCATCACATCCGCATTCAATGCTCTGAACCCACTTAGCTAATCGCATTAATGAGAAAATGACCCCTGAATAGTGTCATCACAGCTGACAGCCTAGTTTAGAAGTCTTCTAGTGAAGTCCTGATGGGACAAGTATCAAGGGAAACAAATCTAAACCCTCTAAGTGGAAGGCTAAGATACAACTTGGGAGGCTATATAAGGCAGAAAGACCTCTGTAAAAAGGGGATGGAAAATTAGAGAAGATAAAAGTGTAACTGTAAGCCAAGAACAAGTGTAACCAATACCTCGGATCAAACCCGAGGACCATAATATTAGTCTTTCGAGGCCTTTTTTGACCAACTTTCATCTTATACTCTTATGATTAATGTTGACCCTTTATATATATATATATATATATATATATATATATATTCATGAGAATTAAGATGTTTAGGGAAATTATAATCCTCAATAATTTTGTCAAATGCATAATCAAATATTCTCAATTATTAACATTTCTCTTATTGAATTCTTAGGTAAAGAATACATCCTTAGATAGTTAAATCTTCTTTCTATGGTAATGTACACTTCAAAACATTCACATTCTCATGACTAGGGAATATTTTATTTTTGATAAAGCTAGAATATATATATATATATATATATATATTCATGAGAATTAAGATGTATAGGGAAATTATAATTCTCAAGAATTTTGTCAAATGAATAATCAAATATTCTCAATTATTAACATTTCTCTTATTGAATTCTTATGTAAAGAATACATCCTTGAATAGTTAAATCTTCTTTCTAGGGGAAATTACACTTTACCACCTTAAACTATCCACTAGATTACACTTTGCACCCTAAATTATCTGACTGCACACCTTACACCCTAAACTATCACACTTATCACGCTTTGCACCCCGATGTTATTTTTACTGTTATATTTAACAGAATCTTATTGCATGTGACAAGCACATGCTTCTTACTTAGATGGAACAAAATTAAAAGACTGAAACACCCTTCCTCAAAATTAATTAAAACAAAACCTAAATTTTTCCACACCTCCCTCTATCTCACGTGGGGCCATCCTCTTCGTTTGCACTGTTTCTAAATAAAAAAAAACACGCAGCTTCATGCAGCTTTAGAGTTTCTCTTGTATCTTCCTTGGCCATTGACAAAGTTCAAATCTTCTATTAAAGGTTAGCAAAATCAAAATGCACGGATGTGATTTTGAGAAACACAGTCTCAAATTCACGGATGTAATTCTTGACTGATTTTTTTTCTTTTTCTTTTTATCATTCTTTTTATCGTTCTCTTCTTGACTGATTTTGAGAAACACAAAGTCCCAAACACAAAGTCCTCGTACCTGCTTTAGCATAAGTCTCCCCCACAAGGGCCACCACCACCACCAAATAAATAATATAAAAAAACATAATAATAATAAAATAAAATGTAATATCTGATCACAACGCAGAAATGCTTTGAATTCCACAAATTGCAAATCAAATATCTGCAAATATCTGAGAATTTACCACTTGTCACAAATTGCTAAATTGTATGATACAATACCATGGCCTTAATAAGTGTACAAATAACATGCAAATCATTGCTGGAAAGCAAAATATTTTTGAACTCACAGGGTACCTGGTACTAAACCACCATGATAAAGTGCTTTGAGTTCCACATGATGATGACACAAAATAAAGTGCTTTGACATTAATAGCTTTATTCTTTTTTTTTTTTTTTTTGAGGAAACAGCTTTACTCATTGAGAAGGGTGTTTTAGTCTTTTACTTTTGTTTCACCTAAGTAAGACGCGTGTGCTTGTCACATGCAACAAGATTCTGTTAAATATAACAGTAAAAATAACATCGGGGTGCAAAGCGTGATAAGTGTGATAGTTTAGAGTGCAAAGTGTGCAGTCAGATAGTTTAGGGTGCAAAGTGTAATCTAGTGGATAGTTTAAGGTGGTAAAGTGTAATTTCCCCCTTCTTTCTACAGTAATGTACACTTCAAAACATTCACATTCTCATGAATACTAGGGAATGTTTTATTTTTGATAAAGCTAGAATAAAACTCTCAATTAGAAAACTTTCAATGGACATGAATAAAACTTTCCTTTATTAGATTTCAATTCCTTCCCCCCCCCCCCCCCCCTCCCTTTTCTTCTACTAGGTTTAAGAAAAGTTTAACTGTGCTTCAACCTCTAATAAGAAAATGACATATGTTCCTATCATGAATAGTGCACATAACTCACTTTATTGATTAAGTTAAGTAAGTCATGTACATTACACATAACAGAGACACATATCATTTTTTTTATAGGAGGTTGAAACATATGGCTCCAACCATGTTTGAAACCAAACTTTGTCCTTAGGTTCATGGTATTGCTATTATGGACATATTTTTTTCTCTAATCTGGTTTGGAGAAAAGTTCATCCAAACCATTATGTGGCAACTCAAGAAACTATCCACGTGTAATTGTGATTTGTTTATATGATTTAATACATGTATATAGTTTTATAAACAATCATATAACGAGTTTAAAGAGATTTATCCAATTTATGTAACCACACATTCATATGAGTGTGGTTAAATATCAACAAGAAGGCCTTTCAATCCAGTACTTGATCGCCATAAATCATGGAAGAAACAGAATCATTTTATCATTAAGTACTTTTTTTTTGGGGTACTCTAATATTAATAATTTTTCTAATATAGTCTTTATTTTATTTAAAAAGACAATGACAAAATTTAGCTACCAAATTGATTGAACTTAAGGTTACAACCTTACTCAATATCATTAAAATTATTACATATTTCGAAAATATAAATGTTGAATTGCATGTTCTTTATGCTCTTAATATACATGTCAAATTTTTTACTAATCAGATATTATTTACTATATAATCTATAAGATTATATTTTATACATAATTTTAAATTATAAAAACTTGCAATTTAAAAATTTTATTGATGAAATTGCTATTGATCTTTAATTTTGTAGAAATTTTACAAGCATAGAAAATAGAAGAAAAAAAATGTAATCCAATAGTAGATTTGTCAAAATTCACATCTAATAAAAAGATATTAAGTAAGGTTGTAAACTTGTAATTTTATATTACAACCAATTTTGTAGCTAAATTTTGTTCAAAAGACAATACTTCCCATTTCTTTTTTCTATAATTTTATGCCTTTATTTGGATTTAAATTAAGTAAAGAAATTTTGAAAGCTTTAGTAGCTTTTATTTGAAAAGCAATGCATCTATTAATGTTACCTTAAAATATGATTTGGTATACAGAACAGAACCAACAAAAAGAGCATTAGTTTGGTTTGAGATTCAAATGTTTAGCCTTGTATTTCTTTTATTTTCTTTTTTCTAGGGATCGAACCTAGATGTTCCCATTGGAGACACCAAGAAGCGTCATCCAAATCCAATCACAGGTATTACCAATTCATTGCAGCAAGCACGGTGCCCTCCTTCCTTCTAGCCTACGCATTTAGTAATTGACCCATATATTGCCAAACTTTTATAACAAGGATACGAGAGGACGCCCATAGCAGTTAGGACCTGTTTGGATTGAGGGAAAAAGGAAAAACAGTGAAAGAGAGTAAAGTAAAATAAAGTATAATAAGCTAAAAATATGATAATTTTAAACCAATTTTACTCTATCCTACCTACTCTCCTACTTCTCCCTCCATGACCGTTAGTCTCTCTTTTCTTTCTTTGCCTCTGATATGACGGGAATCTGAATCCCAGTGTGGTCCAAAATTAAAAACTGCTGCTTTTATGGCCGCACTATTTCATAGCAAAGCGATAGTGCAAATACGACAGAATCTGTCAGTAGCCAAATCAATAATTAGTAAATAACAAATGACCACACGTCACTCGGATCGCTTCATGTTCAACCCCTTTCCCTACGAACAAAATGTACTTGGAAATGGAACAAATCCCGTTCATTCATCCCTCCAAGAACATGAAATATAGGTAAAATTTCAGCACTCTCTATCTCTGTCTCACAACACAAATATTCTCTCATGCATCTAAAATTTTAAGCTTGTGAGATTGACATGGAAACAATGTGGCATCCCTTCCACTTGGCAAGAGAATGGTCCCATATAATATCAAATTATATTTCCACTACTAACCAAAAAAGAATACAAAGTTTCTGTAAAACCACCTTAACAAGACATTAGGATCCACCAAAAAAACCCTACCACCAAAGCTGCTCCGTGAGGGAAGTGTAAGTTAACTTTCTAACACACCTTACAACTCCTCCTACAGTAGCCAGGAAGCTCTGGAGATCCAACCATATACTCCGGGTTCTTCGTGCACTCTCCAAGTGCAGCCCATCTGTCACAGCTATCATTCAGATCAGTGCAGTTTCCACTAGCTGGGTTCAAGATCTTGTCAAACGAGTCCACATGAATCCACTTTGTTGCTGACCATTTCTCACCTTCAATCACAGGGCAACCTGCGTGGAGACTGTTTGTGTCTGGAATGGCAGTTGGGTGGAGACTGAAGAAAAGAAGTGCATCCCCTCTTCGTGGTTTCACTAAGGATTTCCAATGCGAGGTTGGAAGATAACAGAAACCATGTCAACTTATTGAAAAGGCAACAATGTGAATGCACAACAGCAATAATAAGTTGACCAGTGGCTCACCTGCTATTCCTTTTTTTGCACATTCAGAGAGATCACCATTTGTTTCAGAAGCTTTACGCCGTGGGGGTTCCTGTTGGCAGATTGGCATACATAAATTTAAATAACCAAAATAATATAAAGAAAATAATCAGGTCAGCAAATGTTCCAACATGCTCATAGAAGGAGAAAAGTTCCAACCTCCGCCACCCTCCAACAACAAAAGAGAAACCAACAAAAAAGGAAAAGAAAATCCAAATTTTCTGTATTAAATATCAAAATTGAAGAGGAGCATTGCATCATCCCCACCATACAGGTTAAGTGCATGTATGATGGTTGTGTCCCTCTTTTATCTTTTAAGAGTTCAATGAATATCTGCTTCTCTTTTTCTTTTTTTTTTTCTTTTTTCTGGAAAAGTTTTGCCAAGAATGTCAAAGAAGGTTGACTGCAATTATGAATATAAAAAATTTCTAATGAAAATGAACAGAGTCAACACTTGAACTGACCTCTGCTTCAGGGAACACTGTTTCGCCACCTTTGGCCACATCAGTAAGATACATGAGTACTGTTGCAATTCGGTGTCCACCCCGGGCTATATTAACCTTGTCGGCAAAGTAATCATAGTGTGGGTCATATTTCTGCCCAGGCTCATATCTTAACACTTGTATGTCCTCCCCATTTTCTGAAATTCAAGGAACACAAATCATATCTAGTTCATGTTCCAGTATCAAGACGAAGAAATCAAGCTGTATCATTTCACATATTACAAGATGGACATTGATAATACACTTTCCTAATGATATCTACAATGTAACACACATTTGACCATACATAAAAATGGTGTTTTCCACATTTTTTTTGGGTAAGTTATACATGCACCCAGTGGGTCATGAATCCACTGCCTCACCCTCCATCCAATTAAAATGGGAGGAAGAAATGCTAGTTGAGCATAGCTCATTGGCAAAATTCTTTCCGTTTGATTATATCATATTCTGAATTATAAAAAAAGTTTATTGACCTGTGTAGATGGGATTCAGAAGGCCTTGATAGCATGGCCAGAATTGCGGATTTAGCAATATTAAGAGAGTGAGGAGCCACAAAACCTTTTGTGGCAGACCCTACATGTAACTCCCCCCCTCCCTCTTTTAACCGGTAAGTTACACACACAGAATGAGTCTTGAAACCACATCTTTACCCTTTATTTATTCTTTATGAAGGGAGGAAATGCCACTTGAGATAAGCCTCATTTCCACAAACCATTAACTCTAAATCCTAATCAGTTCTGAATTCTAAACAGTCTTGCATCATCTGTATATGGAAAGTTCACTAATGAAGCTATGTGACATATGACAGATTGCTCAGCTATCATACCTGATGCAAGAATTAAGCTTACCACCATAAATTTTGTACCTTCTTTTTTTGTTAAGACTTAAGATGAATTTTCTACCTTAAGGTTATCGTCAACGTTGAAACTGTTGTTGGTTGTTGGGGCTTAGAGAAATAGGAAATAGGGAATAGAAAAAAAGGTTTTACCGGTTCATTTCAATGGTTTCAAGTATGGTTTACTGCAGGAAGTTAACCAAAGTTTTATAGAGCAATCACAATGAGCAAAGAAGGTATCACACCCTTGAGAGCAGCTTAAAAGTCACTTTAAATTCTCTCCATTGATGCCATAAAATTCTATAGATTACAATGCTCTTTTTAAGGGCAGCCGTGACATCCTTTTAAGAATGGGAATCAAATATAAATGGGAATTCAGAATGTATGACTAGTAAACTAACATGGAAGCTCCTTAACAAGTGAAACCAAACATAGAAAGCTAGGAAATAATCCTACTGAGAATATTTATCCATGGAAAAAAAAACCAACAGAGAATTATACACGTGGGCCACATCTAAATCCCTTCCAGAAAATATGGAAATTGCCTGATTATGATTGGCTCAATAAAAAATATGAAGAAAGGAATAAATAAAAAGTAAAAAAGAACTGATGGGCGAAGCAGCATAGGAGCATGAAGATTATCTTCACTTATAGAACATCTCTCCTTGTGACACACTTTTGTTATTTTAGGGGTAGACAAAAGCATATATCCAATCAGTAAATCAACTTATTTCTTTTCTTAATAGAATCACAATTATCTTTCATTCAACAAACAAACTTGAAGTGATTATACAAAAATATCTAGATAATGATTGCATTAATAGCCCCCACCATAAAAGAAGGAGTGCATACACAAAGGGCATACCTTTTGGAAGAAATGTCCATGTAGCTAACTTGTCCTCTATACCAGAAACAATAGGATCCTACAAAAGAATGATAAGAGTGAAAAACTTGTACCTGTTATAGACAGCAAAATATGAGGTAATTGAAATGGAAAAGTAAGCAATCAAGTATGAGCTTTAAACACAAGGGAAAAGAACTAAAGAAAGCATAATCAAGTAGACCCACAACCAAACACTAAATCAATAGAAAGGATTAAGACTGTATTTCACCCAAATGAGTACTTTAGGTTCTTTGGTGTAAAAGAACTCACAAAAGGAACACATAATTTTGATCATTATCAACTAAAGCAAAATTATCAAAGTTTTTTGGGGTTATGTATTCCTATTTTAGAACCAAAATGTTAAGAGAAGTTTGAAATGCCGACAATTATAATGCAATAATAACTCCTTCTAAGCAAATAAAATTAACAAAGTAGAAAGACACTAACTTTTACTTCATAAAAGAAACCTACAACATGACTAAACATGCCAAACAAGGAAGATAGCATATATGTTACTCATCTAGGAAATATTTAGAGAGAACTCAGAATTTAAATGACTCGAATAAAGTATCAAAGGACAAAGAGTAATCCTAGAGATATTACAAATTTTACTACATAAGTCTTACAAATTGATGACATGTCACTAATCACTATGCTATGGTGTTGAAGTGGCACCAATATCATTCATTGTCACATTAGTATGTAAACTTTTGTAGTAAAATTGGTAGTAGCTTAATATATGCAAAGATTTACACTTTATTAAGTATGTGGATTTGAAATAAGGGCCCAGTTAACGGGTGGCCTCAGAACATTTGTTAAGTCCATTTAGAAAAGTTTTGATACCAATTTTTCTAAAAATATTTCCTAAACCAATGACCTTAGGTCATCCATTAACTTTTCCCTTGAAATAATTAGGTATAAAATGTTATCATACTAAAATTAAAATCCATCTTATCTTTATTAAATTCATATCAAGCAATTTATAAATAGCAATCATTCTTCAATCCCCTTGATTTTGAAATCCTCAAATCCAAATGCAAGCAAAGTAGAAAAACACAAATGAATTTAAAAACAATAAAAAATTTCACAAAAGAATTAAACCTTGCCCTTATTGATGAACATTCCGGAGCTGGTACGAACTTCGCTTAGCTTGCTTTTACCGGACTCGTTATCCGCCACCGCAGATCTCTTCAGCTCCGATTTCGCCTGAATCACAATTACCCAATCAACGAATTCTAATTAGTAATCGAATCAAAATTCCTAATTGAAATAAAAAATCTCAAATCACACTCACAAGAGAGATCAAATGGTCGCATTCTAAGTCCGTAAGCAAACCTTCGTACACAAACGCTCTGCAAATAAAAATTGAAGTAAATATTGAATCTTAGAGAATTGAGCTATTTTGAGAGAGAGAGAGAGATTGACCTTGGCTTCCATGAAACTTGTTTAGCTTTAGCGGGATTGATGATGGAGCTAGCAGAAGCAGCATAGGAGGACGAAGATTCACGGAGGATCGAAGAAATCGAGACCAAAAACAGGAATAGATGAGACCAAACCATTGATTGGAATGCTTGGTCGTTGGAGAGAGAGAGAGAGAGATAGAGATTTCCGGGAAAATGTCAAATTTTCTGAGAAAAATTAAATAGTGTTTGTTACTTTGGTTTTGGATTTGGTTAACTCTGTGTGTATCTGTCTGAAGTTCTGACTCGCCTAAGTGTCAGTGCCACGAGGATTTGTCTACAGTTTCACGCTGTCGTGTCGACCTCCTACATTACAATTTTTTTTTAATAAATACTATACAATTTCATTGTATCGCGTCTCCTTTTAATCATTAAGTCAAAAACATCAATCGATTTATGATCTATGCAAAATTTGAACTCTAAACCTTCTATTTTAGCACAAGAGACTTTAATAATTGAATTAATTAAGGGGGTTAAAAATTAAAAATTATTATTTAAAAACATGTGTGAAAATACGTGTGGATGAAAAAATTTGTAGAAATATTATTTAAAAACTAAAAATATGTATTTGAGTGGGTGTACCAAATAGAAACTAAAAAAATTAAAACTCACTATTCAAGACTTTGCTAATTAAACTAACTAAAACCCAAGTTTCAAACCTATATTTTAGCCAACAATGACGCAACAAATAATAAGATTAATGATAAAATAAATTTCACAACATTTTTCAAAAATACTAAGATTGTAGGTTTTGATCCTTATATAGAAAAGCAATTTCAGTAATTGTATTAGAAAAAAATAAAGTTGTAGAATTTATTGTTTTAGATAAATTCTATATAATCATTATTAAATTTAAAAGCCCTTTTTGTTTTCATAATTCAATATAGGAGGAATAAGAGATTTGAGTTGGAGATGTCCTCCACGTTAAAAAATAAAAACCACAAAAATAGTCAATTAAGCTGTTAAACCAGTGGCATTTAAAAATTTTTATATAAACTTTTGGCCAAAATGGTCAACTACCACTATTTGGCAAACTTGAGTTTCACAAACTTGAGTTTCATGGATAATAGCTACCATTTTTTATGTAACTCAAATTTCATAAAAAATGGCACAGCAAACTTAAAGGCTATTTTTTCAAAGAACTCGAGTTTCTTAAACTCGAGTTACATAGCAAACTCAAGTTTTAAAAAGATAGTAAATGACTAAATATTTTGCAAACAATAGTATATTGCTAAATACTTTACTAAATAGTGGTATATGTCTATTTTGGCCTAAACTTTTGAATGGCTGTATTTGAACTTCTAAAGTTTTAATTAAAATAAAATTGTTAAGAGTTCACTTTTAAATTTTTTTTCATTTAATGTATTTTTACCTCTAAGATTTGAATTAAATAAATTTTTTATATTAATAATATAAAAAATATATAAAGCGTCTAATATAATAATTTAAATTTTTTTTGAGAAAGTTTCAACCTATAGCGTCTACTCCTGATAATAGTTCTTTATCATCAGACCAAGACACCATTCAATTTTTGATGTAGGTAGGAATTGAATCCCAAATCTCTTATACAACCATCAAAGAATTTACCGGTTGAACTAACTGGATCCCACAATAATTAAATTTTTATGAATTAAAAAATAAAAGGATCACAGTCATTGTATGGATCTATCACTGTTTACGAAATAATTAAGGATCTACAACTTTTTTAAAATTTGAGTTTGTGAAACTCGAGTTTGCCTTGTAACTTGAGTTTCACAAACTCAAGTTTCATGGAAAATAGTCACCATTTTCTTATGTAACTCGAATTCTATAAAAAATAGCACGGCAAACTTGAAGGATATTTTTTCAAAGAACTCAAGTTCCTGAAACTCGAGTTACACGGCAAACTCGAGTTTCAAAAAGATAGTAAATTGCTAAATATTTTACAAACAATAGTGTAAGGACTCAATTTGTAACGACTCCAAAATGATATTGGATTCGTACGTTAAGGGTCCAAACAATATTATTTGTAGAGCGTGGGTTTGAAAGGTTAGGCCTTGGTCACCGAACGGTGGTTAGTCGTGGTGTTCATACAGAACTAAACCATGTTCGCTTGAGAAGTCTATCTCCTCGATACGGTCTGGGGGGCTCTGGTTCTTGACCTTTTTTCCCAGCCCCTTTTCTAGATTGCTTACTTCCCCTTTTATATTAACCTGCACCCCTCATCCAGCGTCCACGTGTAGGTTCGACTTTCCAGGACTGATACTTGTCCCATCAGCCCATACTCAAAGTTGTTGGGGGTGGTTATAAAAACTGAAAAGTATTGCTCTGTCTGACTCAGAGTATTTAATAGCAGTAATGGCAGCTTTTCCTTTGTCATTTGTCACCATATTATCCAGGGGTTTCTTTTTTATCAACGCGGATGTGTTCGGTCCTTCCCAAAACTGTTCCTATGCCGTTCTTGCCCTTTCTTTTAGGAGGGTTTTAGGGATGCCGAGGACAGAGTCATCCTCGGCTATGTCTCAAAGCTACTTGGACTTTTATTGTATGTCCTCGGCTAGATCCCACCTCGGCTCGGGCCTTGGGCCCTAAGGTAAACTGGGTCAGGGTCACAATTTCTATGGCCCCACAAATAGTAAATTGCTAAATATTTTACTAAATAGTGGTATATGTCTATTTTGGCCTAAACTTTTGGATGGCTATATTTGAACTTCTAAAGTTTTAATTAAAAAAAAAATTGCTAAGAGTTCACTTTTACATTTTTTTTTTCATTTAATGTATTTTTACCTCTAAGATTTGAATTAAAATAAAATTTTTATATTAATAATAAAAAATATATAAAGCATCTAATATAATAATTAAAAAAAAAATTGAGAGAGTTTCAACCTATGACGTGCACTCTTGATGATAGTTCTTTATCATTAGACTAAGACACCAATCAGTTTTTTGTGTAGGCAGGGATTAAATCTCAGATCTCTTATACAACCATCAAAGATTTTATCAGTTGAGCTAACTGGAATCCACAATAATTAAATTTTTATAAATTAAACAGTGAAAGGTGACAGTTTTTAGACCCCTTAAACAATTTATTAAACCTAGATAATTAGTAAAGTTATTACTTAGTCCAATTAAACAAGTCTAGGTTATCACAATATAAAAAATCAAATCATACAAAGCAGCGGAAAATAAATAACACAAGATATGATCACCTAGGATACCAAACCGATAAAAACCTGGGGAGGATTTAACCTAGCTATCCTCAAGGTAAACTTGAATCCACTATCTTGAAAGAATCGATGTTCATACAATAAGACTTACAAGCCCCCACGCTTGACTTCTTATTACTACCAACCAGTAGAACTTACTGACACGACCACGTACAAGCTCCGAATCCACGGACTCCTTCTTTCTTTGGATTCCCACCAGTTACAAGCACACCCGCTTGTGTATTCTTTAAGCTTCAATGGCAGCAACTGAATTGATCATCAAGGTGTAGAAAATATCTTCTCATTGAAAACCCTAAGTTTGTGTAAAGAAAAACTCCTCTAGATCTCACAAGAGATTTATCCAAACCGCAAATATGAGCCACACTAAAACATGGTTAGGGTTTGCCTTTTATACTTAGGACAAATAAGAAATCCTAAAAACATTTTAAAACAAATAGGGCTGAGTTGGACAAATCTGCAGAAAAGCAATTTGCCCGAGCTTCAATCGGTCGAGCCTAAGCTTCGATCGATCGAGCCAGGCCGAAAGCCACAGTGCTTCCTGCTTTAAACTCGATTCCAACTTTACATTGACACACAATTTTGAGCTAGCTTTAAACACTTCTAAACACATTATTTTGATCATGGTTTACCAACAATACAAATTAGAGTTCTAAATACATAAAATCCTAAATTTTAGAACCTAACAAAAGGATCATAGTCATTGTTTTAAACTATAATTTTCTTTATACATATATTTATAATAAAAGTAATTGTGGCGGCGACCTTAAATGTTTGGAGTCGGCCACTTTTAATTTGAAAGCACTATTTGATTGAAATGCGTTGCGAAATCTTTATTAAGGCCTATGTGAAGACAGCTTCAAAAGTGTATAGTTTTGTATTCTTTAAAAAATAATAATAATAATTACAATATGTTGCTAACCCCTTTCCCTCCTAGATCTTCAAGCATTTTGTGCATGGGGAAGTGTCAATTCAGTTACAAGGCCTTTGACGTGTATAGTTTTGTATTCAAAATTATCTGTTTAAGCCCATCTTATGTAGCTAGCAAGTGAGAAAGTCTAATTTTGGAGGCCAATTTACGAGGGGGGTAAGTATTAGACACCCATCTTACACAGTGAACTCCTCTTTTAAAGCCATTACAATTTCCCTTATCCAAAACACTACCTCTCATCAAGACATTTGAGAAAGGTTTTAACAATGAACATTTGATCTAAATTTGGACGCCAAGTTATGAGGTGAGAATATATTAGACACTCATCTTACTTGGTGAATCCGTCTTTTAAACTATGGTAGTTATTATCATGTCACATCATCCAACTAATTAATATGTCATATAGAAAAACATTAAAAAAAAAAAAAAAATGTCATTCTTAAGAAAATCCAGATCAAACATCTAGAGTTTCTAAGAAATACATTAAAACATGTGAGCGTGATTGCATGAACATCATGTGATTAACTAAAGAAAAAATTAACAAGCATAGTATTTGTAGAAACAAATGATCTAGCATGTGAGTATCACAAGAATATCATGAAATCATGTAATTTATTTCAAGAACATCAAGTGATTTTTATTCCTTAGAAATCACCATGCTTTTTGTGTATAATGTAAGGAGAACAATCAGACAATCCAAAACAAGGATATTGATCAATTAAGAAACTTAAGTTCTTGATCAAGAACCCCAATCTGAATCCAACTCCAAAAATGCCCATGCTTTTATGTAAAACCCACTCGTTGTATTTTTAGACTAATAGGGCGTTTATGACGGACTTGGATTGAAAGAAGGAAATGGTTTCTGAAGTGGTAGGTACTAGGTACTTAATTACCACATTAAAAATCTAGGCAAAGTTGCAATTTATGTGGTCACCTTTTAAAAGTATGCATGAATAACACTGTAAAGAGTCATAAAGTTGCCAAAATGTCAACATTATCAATGTATCCAAAGAAAAAAAAAAAGCAAGTCATATGTTCATTACTAGTTTATTATAGATATCTCAATTGGGGAAAAAAAAATGAGGTAAGGCTGGCAACACGAGGACAAGAACAATGAGTTTCATTATCTCAGTTGTTAATTAAATAGGTTTAAACTTATTTAATCAAGCTTACATTTTTTAAAAAAAAATTAAATAAGTTTAAGCAACTTTGACATAAGGGATATAGCAAACCACCATTCATGAGAATATTAGCAGAAAGTACTATTTATCATTCAAAACATCTTTCCTAGAAAAACAGTGGCTCTCAAAATGCAACCTAAGCTTGTAAACTTCACAGTTTTTAATCCACATTTCTATTATACTCATGATACATGATACATCATATATTCAAGTCATAGAAGCAATACATTTAGCATTTAGGCCTTTCTGATGATGTTCCTTCTTTCTTCCAAACTGTTTTAGTCCCTCTATGTTGGGTTGTAGAAACAAAATCAAGTCCTAGAAACTCAAGCTCCCTTGAAATCATAGTTATTGTCCACACAAATATTTTGAGCATCATTACTGAGCCCCAAAACAATCTCCCTATATCGACCCAGATCTTTTAAATACTTAGTTGAGTTATACTCTTCTGCATCAGTCAGCTCCTCAGAGTATGTCCTTTGAAACTTAGATTGTTGGCATTGTTTTATGGAAGCTAAAGTGTGGGCATCGCCTTTCAGAATCTTTTCAACCTGCATCAAAGCAGTTTAAACCAATCAAAAACACATGACAAATTAGTACCAAATTTACCATTTATCGCTTGTTATGCACTTGCTAATTCAGATTCATAGTAGGGTCAAGAGCCTTGTCAAGCACTTTGCAGCTTCCTTCAAGTTCTGTACATTTTTCTTCTTTTTTTCCTCCATGTATATAGAGAAATGGCCAACCCCAAAATTTTGGAAACAAAGCTTGGTTGTTGTTGTTGTTATGCGTATATAGGGAAGGCAGTAGTGGGTTATGTTTTTTGCTTCTGGTGGTGCCATAAAGTAGGGCCTATCCACCCCTATTAAACCCATTGCTTGGAAAGATGAATATGATGGTCTAACTCACATATAGTAGATTTTTTAATATATCATTTTTAGATAAAAAGACATGCCTCGCTCATTTGAGGACGATGGATTGAAGACTGATGGATGCACAAAGAAGCTGTCAAGGCCATACGATTCATCTCTTCTGTGTCATAGGCATCCACAAGAAATGGATCGACAAGCTCCAAGATACAGTTCTTAGAGAGCAAAGGTTTGGCCTGCAACAAATTGTCCCAAAACAGCTTTCATTGTCAACAATATTCCACAATGCAGTCTCAATAATACATGGAATTGGAGCAGAAAGAAGCAGACATACCCACATCACGAGGCTTTGCTGTGAGCTATCCAGAGCTTTCCGTCCAGTGATGAGCTCTAAGATTAGTACTCCATAAGAATAGACATCAGTTTTCTCATCTACAATGCCATGCATGAAGTACTCGGGAGGAAGGTAGCTGTCATGATTTTGAAGGGAGGAAGGATGTTAAACAGTTGGAAAGCAAGAGCTTTTAAAGAAAATAAGAAACAGTGTTGAGTTTTGGTATTTACAAACCCAAATGTGCCTTCAAAATTTGATACAGTATGGTGAGTCCATTGATCGGGTAGCCACTTTGCAAGCCCAAAATCAGAAATCTAGATCAAGTTTTAAGTCACGCATCAAACCATGAAGACTCAAACTATCAATATATAGATTCTGTAATTGTGTTTTGCAGAAGTCACTTATCATATGGGTACAGGATAACTTAAAATCTATAGACCTAATTACAAATTAGACAAGTTTATATTTAACTGAAGAGTAATGATAGTCATACTCATACACTCCTTATTACATACTCACCGTACATGCCACGTGGACTGAAATTATGTTTTTAAAACACAATTTCAGTTAAAAATGTGAAATTGTGTTTTGAAAACACAATTTCAAAAGGGAGTGTGTAATAATATTTTTTATTAACTAAATAATTTAAACACCATCAGTACTCTTGTTTGCCAATGCTGATATATTCATCAAAAAGCACAGAAATCAATTTTGTCAGTATAGTGCATTAACATAATTTTCTCTCAGATACATTAGAAGCCTTATGTCTTTATTTAATAGTCAAATCTTTAGACCTAATTTTCTCTCAGATTTGATGTCAGTATAGTGCATTAATATAATTTTCTCTCAGATAAATTAGAAGACCATGATACAGATCCAAAAAAAAAAATGGGATGTTAATCATTAAATTACATTCAGGTTATAAAGTTACCTGAGGCTCAAAATCCTCTGCAAGCAATATATTAGAAGCCTTGATATCTTTGTGGATAATTCTCCTATGACATCCCTCATGAAGATAAACAAGGCCCTCAGCAATCCCTAATGCAATCTTATGTCTGATTCCCCAATCCAATTTCTCCCTTGGCCCTGACAATAGGTAACAAAGAAATGAACTTACAAATTTTATTGTTTGGGAACTTCAGAGGATTCAAAATTCATAGCGTCATGATGATGAACAAACCATAAAGTATAGATGCTAGACTCCCATGGGGAGACAATTCAAGAACAAGGTGCATCCCCCCTTCAACCCCATACCCAATCAATTTAGCAATATTAGGGTGATCCACATGGACTATAACCCCAAGCTCAGATAAGAAGTCGGCAGTCATTTCTTCTTGAGTTCCTCTTGTCAGTCGTTTAATTGCAACCAGCTGCCCATCTTCCAATGCGCCCTTGTAAACTTCAGCATAGCCTCCCTCCCCAATTAAATTATCTTCATAAAAGACAAACAGAAATTGTTTATCAGACTAGAAATATAGCATTAAAATGACAGAAGAAAAACATTCTTCCTTTTAATCAACATCAGTACAGTTAAAAGGTTAATCTTCACATTCAAAATGTAAATTAATATCTGAAGAAAGTAACTACTGACCATGGCTGAAGTTGTTGGTTGCAGCTTCGAGCTCTGAGAGTGTGAAATTCCTCCAGCAAGATTTGAAGTAGCAAAGTTCACCATCTATAGAAGGCCTGAGTGCTGGAACCATTTCCTCTCTAATTCTTTTGCTTTTCCTCCTAGTGAGTTTTGGGACACTTTTCCATTTCTGAAAGCTCACATTCGGTCCTTTCTTCAACATATGAAAGAAGCCATTCCAGCGTGTAGAGGATCCTGGATCTTGGTTACCTTCTGAGTCAGAAGTACTGGCCCCGGGAGAAGCTGTATCAGATTCTAAGCTTCTTGAGCTGCCCTCAAGAACTCCTCTTGGAGAGGACTCATACATGCCCCCCTCCATGTCTATTGAATTATATTGAATTTAACACTTGCATTAGTACCATTACAGATGATCCTTAAGTTCAAATACTCATAAATCATGATATCTAAATGACAAATAAAGACATAATTTACCATGAGATGAAAAAGAGTCAGAGAACCCAGCTCGTGGCCTTCTGCCTATAGAAGTATTAGCTTCCCATTCTTGATTTTCTGTGTCAATGTCATGAGAACCATTGCTGCACATATAGTCCTCATGTGTCAAAAGGCAACAAAGGATATGACAAAATTCAATAGAGCCAATTAAGTGCAAATTCAAGGCAACCCACAATTGCAGGTACCAACTAGCCAAGTTGGACAAATAAGAAGAAACGGCCAAATTTTTTTTGAAGAAATATCCCAAGATAAAATCAACATGTAATTGATTGGCATTAAGAATAACCAATTAAACATAATATGTCATAAAAGAGGAAGAAAAGGGAAATTAATGGACACTAGACAACAAAGCAACGATGTAACAGTAAAAAACATATCCATTTTGTTAACAAGCTATGACATATATTACCAAAAACAAAAACAGAAAACCAAACTTAACAAATACTGGCTAAACCCTGTATATAGGAAACAATCATGATGGGTCTACATCAAACAGCGGTAATTTTTAAGCCCCCACCTTTCATACAATTCCAAGTTTCCCTTTTCTTTTTCAGGTGTGTTTTCACAAATAAATGAAGCATTATGGAAAACAAAACCATATGCAAGTAAATTTGCCATTGGCCTTTTTTCTTTTTTCTTTTTTTCACATCTCTTAGTTAATAACATAAATGTAACCGTCCATATACAATTAATAAAGCAGAGGAACTCATCAATGCAGCCACAAAAGTAGAGGTTAGAAATAAAAAAGGTGTCGATATAACTATCTCAACTGTTACTGCGCATTAATGCAGAAAAGAAACCAAACCCAGAAAATTAAAAGCTCAATAAGGAGCCTCAGCAACTACCATGAAGAAGCAGAAGGTTCTCCAGCTTTTTCCATGAAACCCCACAGAGAGAGAGAGAGAGAGAGAGAGCTCAGAACTCAGAAGCCAAAAGGGAAATGAGAGGGACAAAGCAAAAGAGAGAGAATGAAAGTAACGGTTGGCATGAATTGAAATTTGTGTGCCATTCTCTAATATTATCCAAATATGTTTGACATTTCAGCGAATATCCCTGCTACAATATCGGCTTTCTTTGTCATTGTTGCTTGTCAATCCAACTTCCGTTGCTCTTTTTAGTTTAGAAATAGTAATAATTAAGTAAAAATATCAACTTGAAACTTGAACATCAACATGGGATAAATAAAGCATGTTTAATTTGAAATTTGTGGAGATCTTGAAAAGCTTGTAAGCATGCACGTAGAGACTATTCATCTTTCACCGTACATGCACAACTTCGGACAGCTTGACTCCCACTTTTGTGCTTCCGACACGTGGACTAAGTCTCTCTCTCTCAAATCAAGATGTCATATTTGGTAGGTCTCAATTAACTCAGCTGATAAAATCTTTCATGACTGAATAAGAAATCTAGGGTTCAAGGGGTGTTTGGATACTGCTTATTTGCTGAAAATTGAAAACTTATTGTTGAAAACACTATAACAAAATAATTTTTAAAGGTATGAATAATGCTGTGGGATCCAAATTTACCTAGAAATCTGCATTTTGTTGAATTTGGTGGTCTGTGAACAGTACCCATGAGACCTACTAAAAAAATGCAAAACGCACGGATTAAGCAAAACACCCAATCCAAACTCATGCTCAATCTTACCTATACTAAAAACTGATTAGTGTCTTGATCTAATGATAAAGAGTATAGGTACTAAAAAAATGCAAAACGCACGGATTGAGCAAAACGTCCAATCCAAACTCATGCTCAATCTTGCCTATACTAAAAACTGATTAGTGTCTTGATCTAATGATAAAGAGTATAAGTTGAAACTCTCTCTAAAAAAAAAAAATGTTATATTTGAAATACAAATCTTCTAACTACTTTATGTTCGACCAATCACAATTTGTAATGTGTTTAATTTTTTTTTTTAATTTTAAATATTGGTTATTTTTTAAGGAAAGTCAAACAAATTCATGATAAGTTATAATTGGTGGAATATAAAGCGAGACACAAAAAGTGGTACAAAGAATTCTTATTCAAAAATCCTTATTCAGTTGTCACTGCCACGTTTACTGGATCCAAGGTGTTAGGAATACCAAAATCCTTATCCATGATTAGTCAAGGCTGTTCTTTCTTTTATTTTATTTTTTTGGGTCCATTAACAGGTGCCCTTAAGGCATTTATTAGTTGACCATTATAGGAAAGTTTTAATACCATTTTGATAGAGAATATGAAAAGCTATCAAAAAATCACTTGTTTTTTTTCCTATAAAAATTAAAAAATATATATATATATTCTAAACCAATGTCCTTAAGGTATCCGTTAACATTTTTCTTTTTCTTTTTTATATTTATTGTCTTTTGTTTGTTTTTTCTCTCTCTCATTTGGTAATTTGCTCAGCACCAAGGATTTCGGAATTAGGATTTCTAAGATTCTTAGGTAAAATCTACCACAAACTTCCTAAAATCATTTTCATTGTAAAATTAGTGGATTGAATTTTACCATGTGATTAACTATTTTAGTATCTATTTAAATTATTAATAATGTAGCAAAATTTAATCCATCCATTTCAAAAATTGATTGAGAGAATTTCAAAAACTTCACCAAAAAGTTATCCTTACAAATCTAAAATCTAATCCTTAATTTTGTGGGGCTAAAAAAAGCTAAATCTAAACCCACTTAGAAAGATGTCAATTTCAATTTTGAGTGATGTTATATCACTAATTACAAAAAACTAATTTAAGCATTCATTTATTAGAATGTCAAAGTCCACCGATCACACTCATTGTCACATCAATTTGTAAATATTTTAAAATCTGTAATAACTTCTCCAAAAAAAAAAAAAAAATCTATAATAACTTTTCATTTTCCTTCAATATATCAAAACTGCCAACCCAAATAAAGAAATTAATTTGTTTCCGGTTTATCTAGCTGGATTATGCACACACCCATGTCACAGAAGAAGTGCATTGCCAAAAAGCCTTTCTTGAAGAAGAGAAAAGGCCTACCTTAAAGGCCAGATCTCACTATTTTAAACTGCATGTGAGGAATTGTTTGTGTCTGAGCCAATATAGCGTAAGTAAAGTATATTACCATCTTAGAATTGGTATCCAACTGACTAGTTCATGACTTGAAGAAATAGTCATCCGATGATATTAGCACGTCAAAGTCCATCAAATGTTGAAGGATAACCTTGAGTGGGACTTTGCTCATCTTGGAAAAGAAAATTTTGCAACAAAACTGAGGTCAGATGTTGTTAGATTTCTGAGTTTACCTATTGTTGATCTAGCAGCCACATGTATAGTAACTCTAGAAGAGCATTGACTGAGTTAAGGATACTTCTAAATATGAGGCAATTTTTTATCAGACACAAAAACACAAAAAATATCCTGAATCACATTGCTACGATGATGCCAGGCACCTAAACTTTATAGTGCTCGCAACATATATTACTTTAGTTTAGTGATGTGTATTCTTCTTGGTATAATGACCCAGAGGACAATATCCTAAACAACTAAAGTTTCAGAACTAGTCATTTATCACAATAACATGCAAATTCACAACCGGGTATGCAATTGAACAGGAGTTTAAAGAATAGTTTCATTACACTTTGAATTAGTGTTTAATATATAGAGTAAAAACTGCTAAGAAAACCTATTATAATAAACAGCAGTGCTTACAAAATGTAATTACAATTCCACTGTTGGGCTCATAATTTCAGTGGACATTGCGAGTAATCAATCCCTCAAATATAGCATAAAGGTCCTTGTTCTCTTGGCCAAAGATCTCATCAGCCTTCTGTAGAGTCTCCTGAAATATTCCAGATATATAAATAGATGTTGGACACTTCATAAAGTGTTGTTAACAAGAAGAAAAAATGGAAAGAGCACGTACCTCTTTGGTTTGCTTGTGCGCATTCAATTCCTTAACATTTGCAAGAAAGGCACCAAATTGCTCATAAGACAAACGGCTCCTGATGAAATGAAGGGAAGGGATCAGATGAACAGCTACTTTATTTGAAAAGCATAGAACCTTTTTCTTTTATTGAAAACAAATTCACCTGATGCATCTTGAACCCACAATTTCATCCTTAACATTATTCCTTTAAGAGGTGGAGGCACCATTTGAGACAAAGCTCAATGGCAAGAAGCCAAGAACCAAATCATAAGCACATTAACACAAAATTCATTTTTGGGGTTCCAAGACTGCTATTGCTTGGTTTTCAAGATTAGTTAATAGAAATAAGAAAATCTACTTGAGTTGAGAATGGGAAAAGCTATGCATGATAGGAAAGGAGGTGAAATTTTTTGCCATGGCTCATGGTTTATCATGTTAAAGTTACTTAAATTAAAATTTACCATAGCTTGTGATTCGCCATGTTACATTTATTTGAATCAAAATTCAATGGTATGAATAATTGTTATTCCCTAAATCCAGATATTTTGTTTGAATGAAAACCTTTGGGAAGTTTGGGTTACCAAATTGAATGAAAACCTTTGGGTTACCAAAGGACTTAAAAGTTTGGTCCACCTCAGGATTGCAAGAAAGCTGCAAAATGTTGCACTTATGGAATTACATTGCCAAAAGAAGCACCATTTTAGCCACAAAATGGATGTGTGAACTCATTATATGAATTCTTGATTTTTGCATAATTTAGACACAAATGTGTTTTTTAAAAAGTTACTTCCACAATTCTGGATCTAAAAGCTCTGTGCCTTTACCTTACTTGGCGGAAGAACTCTTTCCCATCAACCCGCGTTCTTCCTGAAACAGATGAAAATGAGGACAAGTGAAACAGGTTAAATACCCAATAAATAATTTCCATACGCAATCTTCTTACACAGGTCCATGGGTATGAAAGAGGTACCAGTTTGTGATCCTGTGTCAGAGCTTGATACTGAACTGTGATGGCTCGAGTGCATAGAAGAAAACATTGAAGACCGATCATCAAACAGGCCTCTTGATGATGAAAATGACATTGAATGTCGCCTTGGGGATACAGGTTTAGATGTTACTGTTGGGGACACTGACGCAGATAAGATAGGAGGGGAACCTGGAGGAGTAAGCCGAGGTGTGCTAGTTTGGGATGCTAACAGGAGGCCATGAGATATACGAGGTCTTAAGGCTGCAAGGGTTAGCAAGCAACAAAATTAAGGTTAGTACTGATAAGCAATACAACATATGGGCTGCATACGATGCATTAATTCATGCAATACACTTATTCCAATTGCCTAAGGGAAGAAAGCCTTATATTAGAATGCATCCTTTTTAACATGCACATACCATCTGTCTCATGATCCTCTGAAAATGAATATCCTACTTCAGACGTCTCACTCCGGACTGAAGGGAATCTAGGAGGTGGAAATGTGGCATCATCTTCTGAAACAAAATAGACAGTCTCTTTCAGATTAATGGTGGCATGGATAAAATTATATACCATAATTTGAATCAAACACTTTACTTTAAAATGTTTGACAAGTCATTGCATAGCATTAGGATGAAAACATTGGTGTAAGTTTCAAGAGCAAGCATTTTCAACCCACCAAAAAAAAATGCAGTATGTTTTGGAGCACATTCAAATGTTAAACAGACATATTTAATAACTTCCAATTTATTTCAGTCATATGAGATATTGCAAAATTTCACAAAGGAATTCAAGAAACCTATGGCTTTGGATGAATTAAATTCACTTGTTTTCATTTTTCATTTAGATTAGATGGCAATAATATGCGTAGCTGGTCCTCCCTCACCCCCCAAAATCTACTCCTTAACAGGTTGATTAGTTTAGACCTCACCCTTTTAAAAAGGGCTCTTTCCACTTGGCCATAAAGGCCAAGTGTTTCAGGCCCAAAAGATTCCTCTGCAGGAATTAAGACCCATTAATCAGTAAGTTTCTTTTCCATGTGCACACTGTTGGGACATTTATCAACATGATATGCAAATAGATCACCTAGAATCCACTAGTTTGAATAAAAATCAATACGAAAAAGGAATGCAAGTAATATAGAGGACCTCCAATCTGCGATGTGGAAGATACACTTGACTGGCTTTGTAAATTAGCAACAACCTCTGGAGCTCCTGCCTGTAGGATATACCAGATTTAGTGCTGACACAACACCAACCAGAATATACTAACACATTTGGCTAGAGTTCATGAAATTGCTACTTTAAGATAGACAAAAACTTCTTTATAAAACTTGGGAATGCAGAGAGAAGATTACTCACAGGATTTTCATCATCCTCTTGAAGTGATTTCATGAGTGTCTTCCTAAAGACCTCCAACTGCACACACATTCGAAACAATAAGACCCCGACCTCCAACAATAAAACCACATTCTACTCTCCTTCAATTATATATACTCTGTATCAACTCTGTACTTTTCAATGGACAAAATTCCTGCCAATGAGCTCTAGCTCAACGGACACCTTCTCCCCCTTTTAAGTACTAGATTGAGAGTGAGGGTGAGGTTATGGGTTCAAGAACCATCAAGTTTGTGTAACTTACCAATAAATAAAAAAGTCAAAATTTTGGAGGAATTTTTTCCAACTCATTACATGACAATCATCTACGTATATTTTAATCACATGACTAGCTAAATAATTTATAGAAGGGAAAACTTAGATACAATTTCTTATATGTTGTATTTTAGGTTCCATAATGAAATTCAATCACATGACCTTGGAAAGTTGTGACCTAGGAAGCATGGACACTTCAATTAGGGTGTCTGATCTATGTCATATCGGTGTCATATTGGCCATTTTATGTTATAATTTTTCAGAAATTGCTCGTGTCATTACAAGGAAGTGCAATGGCTAGTAAGTCAATAAACCAAAATGGTTGTGTTGTATTGGTTGGTAAACAACTTTGTTGAATTTAGTAAGTCTTGCCTTTTTAATCAATCACATGACTATAAATAGTTAATTTATCCACACACACATTTCTCTTTTAGATTTATGAGAAAGATTTCATACTCGATAGACCACTATAAAGCACTGTACAGTAAAAAAAAAAAATTAACATTATTATTTCACCATTTAACAGCTGAAATAATAATAACAACATCTAATCAATGCCCTCACAAATCTTGCAACCATATTTTTCTCTTCAATTAAACGAAATTGAACATTTTAAAATTTATTACTAATTATTAAAGCTTTTAAAGAAAACCAATAATTATACAAAAACAACGAAACCGTTTAAAGCAGTTGCATGAAGTAGTTAGTAGTTAGAAGAAGTCAGTACCTTGGAGACATCTCGGTTAAGCCTCTTCACCGTGATTGAAAGCAAAGCGTTCTCTTTCACCAACCTCTCCTACAAATACCCAAAAACCAAAAGAAAAAAGTTAACAGACAATTGATTTGGGGAGGAATAGGGTCGGGTCGGGTCGGGTCGGACCTTGTCGAGGTCGGCTTGGGCGAGTTTATCGGAGACATCGGAGAGGGAGGCGTCGAGCGACTCGACCTGGGATTGGAGTTGGGCGATGAGAGAGTCCTTGTCGGCGAGCTTGGCGCGGAGAGTGGACGACTCAGATTCGAGGGCGGAGACACGTGTCGAGAGGGCGATGGATGTGATTTTGCGGGCCACATCGAGCTGTTCGAAAGGATCGGAGGGCAGAATTTGCAAGACCTCCTCGGGAAGATCGTAGTTTGAGGAGGAGCCACGCCCACCAACATCCGACTCATTCGCTAACATTTTCCAAATTCCAACTTTTGTTTTTGTTTATTCTAATTTTTTTTTCTTTTTTTGGGATTTTTTTTTTTTAATTTTTAAATTTGGGACTGTGATGAGGTACAGTATTATATAATAATAAATGTTATTATATAGTACTGTGTATTGGTAGGAACATTTTGTTTGTTTTTTTAATGTGATGGACATGGTGGGAGAATAATATGTGTGGTTTTTTTTTTTTTTTTGAAATATAATATGTGTGGTTTTGGAAAAGGTTTGTGATTTCTGAATGGATAGGACATGGACACAAGAGACAAAACAGCACCAGTGGTGTGGAAATGACTTGCAATCCTCTTTTCTTGTCTTCTTTGAACTTGTTGTTGTTGGGTTAATTATATTAAAATTTATAAAACTTATATTAAAATTTTTTTTTATAGGTGGTGAACCTACTACTAAAAATTACTTTTTTTATTTACCATAGAAAATATTGTGAGAATATTCAACTGCTTTAATTGGAATCGTGCCATCAACAAAATATATATATATATGTATATGTGTCATCTAAATTTTGTTTATAAATCAATTTGAAAACCATTGAAAAAAAAATTGTCAAAAAGTGCGTTTTATTTCTAATTCTATAAATATATAAAACATATACTATAAGTGTAAATGAATGAGTTAAGTAATCTTTTTGGGATTAAAACTTTGTTATTGTTAATTTATGTAACTTTAAAGAAAGATCTTTTTTTTTTTTAATTGTTGAGAAATTTAGACTCCAGTTGATAAAATTAATAAGTTTTAAACTCAAGTTGTTAATTAGATTTAGTATGAATAAACCTTGTTAAAACAAACTAACATCAATATCATGCACAAGGGAATAGTAAATAAGACAATATATGATGACTCAGGAAAACCAATGAAACAAACTAGTTTCATAGTAAAAAATCTGGGGGGAAATCTTCCCAAAAAACAATTCACTATAGTAAAGAGAAGTTTCAGATCTAGTACAAAACCTTTATTCCTAGACTCTACAATCCTCATAGATAAACTTACAGTAGAAATTTTCTACCACTTCAAAACTTCTGAACTCTTCAATATATGAATGCCACCTTTTTGCACAGATCCTAGTACGCAACTAACCAATGATGCACGGCTCCTAGTACGTGACTAACTCCAGCAACTTGAAGATGTTGTTGGTTGGAAAGTTCTTCACTTCATTAACAATAAAGATTAAGAAGCACTTGATTACAAAACTCTAAGGCGCAAAGAAGCAGTAGTTTCTTTCAAAGAGAATAAGGCACTCGATCACTTTTTGCATGTGTTCTCCTTATATTCTCTTATGTAACAACCTCTAAAATAAGCTTTATATATGTCTAGGGTTGTGAGAAAAGAAACCCTATACAAATACATAAGCATGGGTCAAAAATCAGATTTGGAAATTCTAATTTTGTAGATCTCCATAGATATTTCTGTCGAGT
The DNA here is from genome assembly GCF_932294415.1 of Quercus robur. NCBI lineage: Eukaryota > Viridiplantae > Streptophyta > Magnoliopsida > Fagales > Fagaceae > Quercus > Quercus robur. Next base: position 48,861,943 of record NC_065539.1, read on the forward strand.
AGCTGTTGAGACCTCGATAGATATATCTAAGACTGAGCAAGGGATCCGGCCCATCTGAAAACCTGACCGCCCAACCCGACCCGATAGGTTTTGGATGGATCTGAGAATATTTGGGTCGGGTTTCTGGTGTTAATTTAGGGTTATTTTCGGGTTCGGGTCGATGTCGAGTTGGTGTTAGGTCATATCAATACGTTACTTCCAAACCCAATTTTTTTTTTTGAAAAAAACCTACTCTTTGTTGGTTTCTCTTTGCCTCCTTTAGCTCTCCGCCACCCTTAGCTACTCTCCCAAGTCTCAATCTCACAAAACATCACAGACGACTCTTTGTTGTTCTATCTTTACGTGTGTAAGTCATCTTTCTCTTTGTTAATTTAGTTGGGTTTTTAATACTTTCAGATTTTGGGTTTTATTCTATGTGAATATCCTATTTGGGTTTGATTTTCTTGCATTTTGTGATGTGGGTTTGGCTTGAATCGTACTCATAGGCAGCAAAACTAGTTTTTTTAAGGACCCATTTCGATTTTTTTTTTCCAGGTTTTTAACCAAAGAGCTATGCTCCTCTGCCCTTTTAACTAATGAAACCACTCAGAAATTGCTCATCCAAGGTTTGCTTTCTTTTTCAATTCTTTTGGGTTCTTGTTTTTGTTTTGGTTAGTGGATTTTTGTTTGTTTTACTGATTCTGGGCTTGGAGGGTTGTGGTTTGTGTGTGTTAATTTTTGTTCACATTACTCTGTTTTTAGTTGGTTCTTAGGTTTCTAGCTTTGTTTCAGTTAATGGGTTTTTGTTGTTTTACTTATTCTAGGATTGATTGTTGTGGTTCAATTATTATGTGTTAATTATGGTTCACATTGCTTTTATTTGCTTCTTAGGTTTCTGGGTTTGCATTGGTTAATGGGTTTTTGTTGTTTTACTGATTTTGGGCTTCGAGGTAGTGGTTTAATTATTATGTGTTAATTATGGTTCACATTGCTCTATTTTTATCTGCTTTCCAATTTCTTAATCGGGTCCAGGTAAAGACAAGGGTCTTGATTAAATTTTTGGGCTTGCTCTGTTTAAAAGGGTTTCTTGGTTCACATTGGTTTTTAACTGGTCTATAGACTATTGTGTTTATTTTCTTTGGTTTAGTGTTCTTTGTTGTGTGCTTGATGTTATGTGATGACATTGGCTTGTTGTTTTTGCTAAGGTTTTGTTCATGGGAACTACTAAATTAAGGTCAATTTGTTATGTTTTTAACTTGTCTATAGACTATTGTGTTTATTTTCTTTGGTTTGGTGTTCTTTGTTGTGTGCTTGATGTTATGTGCTGACATTGGTTTGTTGTTTTTGCTGAGGTTTTGTTCATGGGAACTACTAAACTAAGGTCAATTTGCTATGTTTTTAACTTGTCTATAGACTATTGTGTTTATTTTCTTTGGTTTAGTGTTCTTTGTTACGTGCTTGATGTTATGTGCAGACATTGGTTTGTTATCGGTTGCATTTTGTACACTCAGCTTTGAATATAATGCAGTTCATTTATTTGTTTAGACATATTTTATCAGAGTTGTTTGGTTGGTTGCATTAAATCATTTGTTAAGTTCAGAAAGTATTTCAAGACAATACATTCACAACTAAGGATTCAATACCTTTTTGTCTTGTTCACTCTTTTATTTATAGGCAGCATTTACCTCATCCATTAAAGGTTGATAATTCCTGTCATGTTAATTATCATGTCTTTTTATGCATGTTAGAGAAACCTCTACCTATAATGTTTCTGTGAACTTATTCTTAGTTCCAAAATGTGATTCCAAAAGCGTTTTTAAGTTGGATGTACTTGGCTGGGAGATTCTAGGCATTGCATTCCCTGCTGCCCTTGCTGTAGCTGCTAATCCCATTGCTATTCTAATTGATACAGCATTCATTGGTCATTTTGGTATGTTTCATGTAAAAAATTCTATATATTTTTAGAGTATATAGCTTCTTTATTGTCTTTTCTTTTTTTCTTTTTTTCTTTTTCATTATTATATCTGCATGATGATAAACAAAACATACCAATAAAGTTGTATAGCATTTGACAACTTTAGTCTCATTTTTTAATAGTTTCTTTAATAGTTTTGTGAATGCATTGTTTAATGATTGATTTGTTTTGTGTGGTACTAGGCCATGGATTCATTGGAGCCTACACAACCTGATGTTGCCATTGCAAGACCAACTATGAGACCTCCTTGTCCACCGCAGGTGATATCTTCTTCTAATTCTAATAAGAGAAAATCAACATCATGTTGACACCCTATTTTGCAACCCATATTTAACCTCACATGGAGGGTAAAAGGGTAATTTCACATTGAAAATATGCATTTTGATTCTGGTTATTAGATCCTTACTCTTATTTCACCAAAATGATCTTGATGTTGTAACGATCAAATCGACTAGTCATAACCCCAAATCAGACCACCAGAGTGAAAGTTATCATCAAATCAAGTTTTAATGGCTGAGATACACCATCACAAATTGATTCCGACTATATGTGATTATAAACAATTGATTTTAATTGGTTATAAGTATAATCAATTTGAGATCGACAATGTGTCATAATTTGATTGGTTAGGACTACATTTTATGGTAGGGTTGCACACACCTAATTAACTAGATAGTTAAACATTAATTATTCAATGAATAATTTGTGCAATTATCTTTTAATTAGAGTAAATTTGGAACCAATTAAGTTTGAAATGGGAGTGATTGGAGCCATTTAATGTTAATTGGGAGCTAATTTGGGACATATTAATGCTAATTGTGTTGAAACCATTTTCTAACAAATGACCTCTATTCAACATTTCATCCATATCTCTCATAATATTTTGAATCTGTGAATGAGGTTAATTTTCCCAGAAACTAGACATTCGGGGCTTCAATTTGAGCACAAGAACAAGACAATTCCGATTAGAATTGAGTCAGATATGATTTTTCGAAATTGGCTCTACAGGCTGTTACAGCAGCTACGAGAAAACCAAATTTTGCCTTACTCCTCACTCCCACCAATTTTTCCATTTAATGCATCAGATTTTCCCAAAGGTTAAAATGAGGTCTAGATTCATGATTCTTTGTCAACCCTTATTAAATGGCTTTTCATTCATATTTTCTCAACCACTACTATATAAACTCTCCCTCTCCTTCATTCCAAGAAGAAAAAAAAAAAAAAAAAAAAAAAAAAACCCTCTCTTCCCCTCTCTTGAGTTCTAGTAAAGTTGAGTAGTCTTGTCATATCTTGGTTTTCCTGAGACTTAAGGTATTGAGTGAGACTCACTCTTCCTCTCTTAACTCTTCTTTTAAGATTATAACTATTTCTTGTTCGCTCTTGTTCTATTTTTAGGCCACAAAGATTGAGAGAATAACAAATTATATGATACTGGCCTTTATCAACTTTGTCTCCCACATAAAATAGAGAAGGCATAATAATTAGGCAGAAAGAGAACACAAGCTAAAGGCTCCTTGCCATTAAAATGAACAATTTATAATAACAAATTCAAAAATATCTTTGGATAATATTTTCTTTGAAGAAGATAGGGTTAAGTGAGGAAAAAAAGAACACTAAATTAATGAATGGTCAAGATTAAAAGAACACTAAATTAATGGTTTAGATTTATATAAGTACCGTACGGTAGAATGACCCTTTCTTTATACATAAAGGAAATAGAGCTAATGCTAAAATAATTCCTCTTGCACTATCTGGACGCATCAACACATATCAGAAAGAAAAAAAAGGGCCAAGTTAAACTTTTCTTGGATCTACATTCTAATTCTAATTGCAAACATTAAATATGGGGAAAAGAAAAAAGGTTGCATCACTAATAGAGAAAATAAAGTCTTTTACAAAGGATTTAGTAGACAGATGCCCTTGAAATCAAGTCTTTACTTCTTGTTGGTGTTCTCCTTCACCATCTGTTCAATCCTGCCTACAAAGGACTTCAACTTGTCCAGAGAAGATAAATTGTTGCTCAAACTAGACTCCATTGATTGCATTCGAGCATCAATTGAAGTTTCTAAGTGCTCTTTTATGGATTCTAGGCTGTTAATGACTTTGTTATAGAAAAATCCATAGCCTGCAAGAATAAAACTTTCGATGGTGCTAGTTGAAGTAACAAAGGCTATAATGGCCGAGGAAGCATAGGTGTGCCGATTGGGCTGGTGCATCCGAGTCGGATACATATGGACGCGCTGTGCAGGCGTGGACGTGGATGCACGCACATCTTTGGCTGAGCTTTTTTTTTTTTTCATTTCCTATTCGGCTCAATCCGGTCCAAAATGGGCCAAAACAGGCCCGAATCGGTCTAATATAAGCCAAAATAATTGTTTTAAAAAAAGCATAAAATAATTCATCAAAATACACTATTTTGACAACCTACTTTAAATAAATAATCCTAAAATCATCTCAAAGTCTCTCTTATTCTCTCTCTCTCTAACCCATGGCTCTAGCAGTCGAGCTCTCCTTCAGACTCCTTCCATCTCTCACTTTATTATCTACTAATGCTCTTAAATTGCTATATGTTTACCATAATATGAAAAAAAAATGCTTAACAATATATAGAAAATAAAATAAAAATATATTTATTAATAAACGTATCCAGCCACACCCGTATTTTATTTTTTCAAAAATTGTCATGTCGCCGCACCGCACCCGCACCCGCACCCGCACCTGCACCCGAACCCGAATCTGCATCTATGCTTCCTACTGCTACTTTCCAATTATTCCTCATTTTCTCTACTCAAGGGAGACAAAATCCTCATAAATGGTTGTTTATAGCAAGGTGTTTAGAATGAGATTTTTTGCAATTTAACACCAAAATGCTAACAATTTCATTAGTTAGCATAGTTTCCGAATTATTTAGGAAACTAACATCTCGAGTCTCTCAGATTCGAGTTCACTGTAGCAACTCGAGTTGTAAAGACTTGAGTTCAATGTGCTGGCAGAGCTGAGGCGGAAAATTTGTCCATTTGGAACTCAAGTTTTAAAGACTCGAGATCCCTAAATAAAACCCAAAACACAATACCCATGCTCTCTCATCTTCTCTCAAACCGAGACCAAACTCCAATCCTAATCCCAAGCCCACACACTCACCTTCTCTCAACAACAAACCCACAAAACAACAACAACAAAAACAAGAACCAAACCCTAATCCTAATCCCAATTCCACGCTCTCATCTTCTCTCAGGCAATCGCTTTCAAAGCAATCGACGGTGGCGGTGATGAGAAGGGAGAATGGAGAGTTGGTGTCCAGCAGAGCTCTAAGTGGCAGCTAGGCAGTGGTGGTGGCTACTGGGCTTGGCCTAAACGAAGTTGGATCGGATGCCTTGTTGTCTCAGAGCGTCATCTTCTTTCTTCTTCTTCTTCTTCTTCACTCTGTGGTTTGTACTCTGTACGCCTTATTCTTTTGTTTTATTTTAGCTATATGGAACTCAAGTATTTCAGACTTAAGTTCCATGTGGATAATTTTTTCCATATCAACTTGGAACTCGAGTGTTTCAGGCTCGATTTTTACATTGAACTCAAGTCTCTAAGACTCAAGATGTTAGTTTTTTTTAAATAGTTTTGGAAACCTGCTAACTAACAAAATTCTTCCTAAAATGGTGTTAAATGGAAAAAAAAAAATCCGTTTAGAATAATATAGAAAGGAAACATTCAGTACAAGCCATACAAACAATTAACAAGTTAACATAAAAGATGAAACATATGTAAATGTTAATTTTAGCAATAAAAATTCCAATAGTTTTTTCTTTTTTTTTTTGAGAAAAAAAGAATCCACTTTATTAATGAGTGGAAAAATTATGAAGTTACATCAACATAAACCAGATAAGTAATGTCGGGTGGAATAGATTCCATCCAAACAGATAAAGGAAAAGACTTTCTAGCTCTCCTAGCTAAAGCATGAGCAACTCCGTTGCCCTACCGCCTAACATGAGAGAGAACAAGTTTGGAACAAACCCCTTAAAGACTTACAGTCTTTTATAATATGACCAATACTAGACCAGTCTGGACAGTGACCCACTAGTGCTTTTACCACAAGCTTCGAGTCTCCTTCAAATACCGCATGTCTCAAGCCCAACTCTTCCATGAATAACATCGCTCTCCTTGCTGCCATTGCCTCAAGGACTTCCACAGTCGACGACATTTCAATTTTTTCTGCTAGTGAGCCCATAACTTGACCCAGATCATTCCGCACCACAACACCAATCCCTGCTTTCTCTTCATCTACAAAATAAGCACCGTCATAATTCACCTTATACATTCCTGCAGCTAGTGGTACCCAACGCTGTGTTTGAGCCAGTTTTCTCTCGGGTTCGCCAACTGAATTTTCGTGGAACTCAGTGAGCAGTGCTGTTGCCGCATCAAGGATCTTTTCAGGAGGCAGGTGCTGCTTGTTAAAGTGCATTTTGTTACGTCTATTCCATATTAACCACACGACAACCATGAATAACTCCATATTTTCTTCCTGCTGCCTTGCCGAGAAAACCAAGTCTACAAAGGAACCCATACTCTGATCTTGGCTTCTTAATTTCTTGAACCCGTGACCCCAACAACCCAGCACTTTATCACAGTCCCAAAGAGCCTGGCAAACCGTTTCACTTGCTCTGTCACAATTGCTGCATAACGGTAACCCTATCACTTTTCGCCGATGCAAGTTTGCCAGTGTTAGGAGTGATTCAGTGCATGCACGCCAGCCAAAATGTTTTATCTTATTAGGGATTCGCAAGCTCCACATCCATTTCCAAAAATTCCTCGAATCAGCAGTGTTTGACCCCGAAGCAGCCTCCTTGTTCTCCAGCTCACCTAATAGTTGATACCCTATCTTTACCGAATAATTTCCATCCCGACTCCGTGGCCATACGGTGCAATCTGCCTATGGCATTTTGCAAAGTGGGATAGCCTTGATTCTCTGAGCCAAGTATGGAGAAATTTTTTGGTCAATCAACTGTCCATTCCATTCCATTGTTGTCTGGTCTATTAGTGAACTAACTATGGAGTCATCTTTACACTCTTGCGTGAGTGGTACTGCCTTGGTTGGAAAACAGCCCGGAATCCAGCTATCCTTGAACACCCTAATCTGTGACCCATCACCAACCTTCCATAACATCCCCTTCTCAATGACATGCCTTGCTTTAAGAATACTCTACCAAGCAAAGGAGCCCTTCTTGCTTTTTGCCTCCAATACCGAACCTGTGGGGAAATATTTTATGCTGAAAACCTTAAACAAAAGAGAATTTCTATATGTTTGTAGCCTCCATATTTGTTTGGCAAGCATAGCCTCATTGAATCTCTCCAAATCTTTGAACCCCATACCTCCCTCCTCTTTCGGTTTACATAAGACTTCCCAACTCTTTCAATGAATTTTTCTTCGACCACCACGTTCACCCCACCAAAATTTTCTAATTTGCATTTCAATATCCTTGCACAAACCCACCGGCAACTTGAAACAACTCATTGCAAATGTAGGGATAGCTTGTACCACCGCCTTGAGCAAAATCTCTCTCTTCGCTTGAGATAGGAGCTTTTCCTTCCAACCTTGAAGCTTTGCCCACACCCTCTCTTTGATATAACTAAGACTTGCCTTTTTATTTTTCCCAACAACAACCGACAAACCAAGGTATTTTTCATATTCCTTGATTTCTGAAACTCCTAGGAAGCTTAGAATATCTCTCTTCTTTTCTTTAGACACTGCTTTGCTAAAGAAAAGGGTTGTCTTCTCTTGGTTTATTTGTTGACCGGATGCCCCTTCATATAGCGATAGGATGTGTTGGATGGCTTGCAAATCCTCCATCCTTGCTCGGCAAAACAACAAAGTATCATCTGTAAAAAATAGGTTAGTAATCTTTGGGCCATTTTTACATAAGGAAAAACCTCAAATAACATTATCCCTTGCAGCTTGTTGGATCATTCTATTCAACCCCTCCAAGCACAATAAGAAAAGATATGGTGATAATGGGTCCCCCTGACGAATTCCCCTAGTTGGAGAGATTTCGCCTTTGGGTTCCCCATTAACTAAGATTGAATAAGACACCGTGTTGATACATTCATATATGAGAGTCACCTAAGCATCGCAAAAACCCATTTTTTTCATGATTTCAATAAAAAATCTCCACTTCACTCTATCATATGCTTTACTCATGTCTAGCTTTAAGGTCATGAAATCTGCTGTCTTTGATTTTTGTGTCTTCATATGATGTAATAATTCAAAGGCCACCAAAATATTATCTGAAATAGCCTTATTAGATTGGAATGCACTTTGTGACTCAGAAATCAAATGTGGTAGGACTTTTTTAAGTCTATTTGCAATAACCTTTGAAGCTAATTTATATATGACATTGCAAAGGGATATGGGACGAAATTCAGAAACTACAGTAGGGCTTTTTACTTTGGGGATTAAAGTAATGAAAGTGCGATTAATAAAGGGAGGAATAAAACCTGAGTTTAAGCAATTTAGGATAGCAGCTGAGACATCGTCTCCAATAGTATTCCAGAACTTTTGGTAAAACAAAGGGGGTAAACCATCAGGTCCTGGTGCCTTTAATGGTTCCATCTGTTGTAGTGCTTCATCAATTTTAGCCCTAACAAATTCAGCAGCTAGCATGGCATTTTGTTCCTCTATGATGATAAAAGGTACTACCCTCAGAGCTTCCTCCATACGTGTTGGTGAGGCCGTTGTAAATAATTGTTGGTAGTAGTCAATCAACATATCTGAAATCTCCTCTTCGTTGGTGCATACTAACCCTGCTTCATTTTTCAACTCCTCAATCCTATTCCTCTTATATCTGTGAGATGCCCGATTGTGAAAATTTTTTGTGTTCTTATCCCCCTCTTTGAGCCACAAAGCTCTTGATCTTTGCTTCCACATTTTTTCCTCCTTGATTAACAAACCTTTTATCTCCCATTTCAACTGGTTAAATACGTACTATTACCATAAAATTACGTATACTAAGATGAAACACAGATTGTTTTACCATATGGATTATAAATATGTCACACAGAGAATATGTCACACAACAGAGAACAAAATGAGAAAATGATGTTTTTACCATGTGGATTATTTAGACTATGAAAAAGAATATGGCACACAACAGAGAACAAAATGAAAAAATGAGTCGCACCTTGGTCTTGAAGATCTAAGCAATGTGAGAAAAATGATGCTGATGGAAAGACAAAGAAATCTGAATAGTAGGCAAAAGGAGTACTGGAATTAATGGTATTGTATTTATAAGTTATAACCGTCGGGATAATTTGCTAGTACCAAAATGGCCCTTTGCATGGTGAGCAAGAATAGGCTTGGCTCTCATAGCATCTCCAACAGTCTCTTCAAATTTTTGCCTGTTTGGAAAGTGAACAATGCATTTTACCTTTTACCTACTTACTTTTTCAAATATACTTTCCAACAGAGACTCTCTATCATTTTCTCTATTTTATTTAAATATTATTTCATCATTTATTCTTTATTCTTTTTTTAACAACTATACATCTTCCAACATTTTTTTATTCAATACCTTATTATTATAATAAAAATATATATTTGAAGAATGAACAGTAGCTTATTAGACTTGATGAGCTACTTTTTATGAGTCAAAAAAAAAAAATTAGGATATAGAGAGGCTGTTGGAGGGCTTTTTTAGTGTGTTTACTCTCCAAATTAGGCTTTAGAGAGCCTATTGGAGATGCTCTCAGGCACTTCCATTGTAAATTTGTCGCAAAACATACTAGAGCTAAGGGCATTCATGGAAGATAGAAATTAAGAATAATAATGAAAAAAAAAAAAAAGGAAAGGAATAGTATTAATTTAAAGGTTAAAATACGAAACTGATCCTTTAAGTTTTTTCAGATTTCATTTTAATTTTCTAACTTTACTTTCATTCATTTTAATTATCTAAGTTTCAAATTTATTAAATTCATTCATTTTAATTATCTAAGTTTCAAATTTATTAAATTAAGGCCTTTCCATCAACTTTTATTAAAAACTTTTGAAAAAAAATTTTGAAATTTTTTTTTCAATTATTAGTTTAATTATTTTAATTTAAAATTTTAATTTTTTTTAAAAAAATTAACCATAACATATAACAAAAATGGATGAAAATATCTTAATTGAATAAAATTAAAAGTTAAAATACTGAAATAAATAAAAAATCAAAATTAAAAGACTGAAATAAAATCTGAAAAAACTTAGTGGTAAATTTTATATTTTAACTTAATTTAAATAGTACGTTGACGTTTGTAGCTGAAGCGAGCTAGTAACAGAAAACATAATCCCACAAATTTATAGATGGTGATGGTATGAAAAATTTCAAAGAAACAAACGGATCCAACGGTTCTTATTTCAATTGAAACGGATTCAGGTACCTCTTTCACTTTCCCGCCACTTCATTCCCATTGAGCACTTGTTTTTACAAGCAAAGTCACAGCCTTGAATATTAATCCAACTACTCCTGTTTATTTTTTCAATGATTGCTTCACTGATCATAGCAAAGAGAGAAGACCCAGAACGCGTTTTTGGTTTTTTTAGTGAAAATTAGATCTCTCTGAATCAATAATTTCGGACTCGAAGTAATTATTCGAATATGCACGAGAGGTGTATGAGGAAATGATTGTTAGAGGTGCATTTTCCTAAGTGGGGTCTATTTGATTCAGTGTTTGAACACCACGAATAACAAGTTGTTTTGCTGCATAAATGGTTCTGATTTTTTGAAACTGTATGAGGATATGATTCACCTGGATTTTAGAACATGGAGCACCATAATCAGGAACTATTGTGTAGAATCCAGGCACAATGAAGCTTTGTCTATTTTCCTTCAAAATGTACGATGTTCGTCAGGCTACAAACCTGATCACCAAGTCTTTGCAGCCATTCTTAAATCCTGCACTGCCCTCTTGGCTATCAAATTGGGGAAGGTTCTTCATGGTCATGTTGTGAAGCAGGGTCATCTTTCCTGCCACTCTGTGTCTAAAGCTTTGCTTAACTTGTACGCCAAATGTGGTGAGCTTGATGATTGTCAGAAACTTTTTGGTCAGATGGGTAACTCTGATCCTGTCAATTGGAACATTGTACTGTCTGGATTTTCCGGTTCCCGAATATGTGATGCTGAGGTGATGAAATTGTTTTTTGCAATGCACTCAGGTGGCGAGGCTAAACCTAACCCTATCACTATTGCAATCACTCTACCTGTGTGTGCTCGCTTACTGAATTTATATGCAGGGAAGAGTGTGCACTCTTATGTGATTAAATCTGGATGGGAAACAGATACCCTTGTTGGGAATTCGTTGGTATCATTGTATGCAAAATGCGGGCTAGCATGCAAGGATGCATATGCTGTGTTTACTAGCATCAATCACAAAGATGTTGTTTCGTGGAATGCAATTATTGCAGGGTTTGTCGAGAATAAGATCATGGTTGATGCGCTCGAATTGTTCAGATGGATGTTGAAAGGACCAATAGAACCGAATTATGCAACAATTGCAAATATTCTGCCTGTTTGTGCCTTTTTAGATAAGGATGTTCCCTACTGCTTTGGTAGAGAGATACATTGTTATGTACAGCGGCGGACTGAATTGCTAGCAGATGTTTCTGTCTGCAATGCTTTAGTGAGCTTCTACTTAAGAGTTGGATGGATGGAAGAAGCGGAGTCGTTGTTCCGGAATATGATATCAAGAGATTTGGTTTCATGGAATGCCATAATCGCAGGATATGCATCACATGGTGAGTGGTTGAAAGCTTTGGACCTGTTTCGTGAATTACTCTCTTTAGAGGTGACTGGGCCAGATTCTGTAACTGTTGTTAGCATTCTTCCTGCTTGTGCACACTTACAAAATCTACATGTGGGGAAAGAGATTCATGGTTATATTCTTCGACATCCTTACCTATGTGAGGATACAACAGTGGGCAATGCCCTAGTTAGTTTCTATGCAAAATGCAACCACATAAAAGCAGCATTTCAGACATTTTTGATGAATTCTGAGAGAGACTTGATATCATGGAATTCTATGCTAGATGCCACAGTAGGGAGTGAGTATGATACTCAATTTCTGGGCCTATTAAACTGGATGCTCAGTGAAGGAATTAAACCTGATTCCATTACTATCTTGACCATAATTCATTTTTGTACTTCTGTATTTAGAGTAGACAAGGTTAAGGAAACACATTGCTATTCAATTAAGGCTAGTTTATTACAAGGTGATGTTGAACCTACCGTTGGAAACGCATTGCTTGATGCATATGCCAAGTGTGGTAACATAGAATATGCATTCAAGATTTTCCAAAGTTTGTCAGAGAAAAGGAATTTGATCACATGCAACTCTATGATCTCAGGTTATGTCATTTGTGGATTACATGATGATGCATATAAGATTTTTAATGGGATGTCTGATGCAGATCTCACCACCTGGAATCTAATGGTTCGAGCTTATGCAGAAAATGATTCTCCTGTTCAAGCTCTCAATGTGCTTCAGGAGTTACAAGCTCGAGGAATGAAGCCTGATGCAGTGACAATCATGAGCTTCCTTCCAGTATGTGCGCAAATGTCCTCAGGTCACTTTCTGAAGCAGTGTCACGGATATGCAGTTAGAGCTTGTTTTGTGGATGTCCACTTGAAGGGAACTTTGTTAGATGCATATGCAAAATGTGGTGCTATAAAGTATGCTTATAAGCTTTTTCAGTCAAGCTCCCATAAGGATCTGGTTATGTTTACAGCTATGGTTAGTGGGTATGCCATGCATGGTATGGGAGAGGAAGCACTTATGGTTTTCTCTAATATGCTTGAGTTATGTGTAAAGCCTGATCATGTTATCATCACTGCTGTTTTATCTGCTTGTAGTCATTCTGGCCTAGTAAATGAAGGGTTAAAGATATTCAATTCAATAGAGAATATCCATGGGTTAAAGCCAACAATGGAACAGTATGCCTGTGTGGTGGATCTCCTCGCTCGAGGTGGAAAGGTAGAAGATGCATATTCTTTTGTGGCTAGGATGCCCATTGAAGCTAATGCAACTGTGTGGGGGACACTGCTAGGTGCCTGTAGGACTCATCATGAGGTGGAACTGGGCCGTCTTGTGGCAGATCGTCTTTTTGAAATTGAGGCTGACAATATTGGGAACTATGTGGTGATGTCAAACCTGTATGCAGCAGATGCTAGATGGGATGGGGTCATAGAAGTAAGAAAGCTTATGAGGACTCGAGATCTGAAAAAGCCAGCAGGATGCAGCTGGATTGAAGTGGAGAGGCGGGAAAATGTTTTTATTGCTGGGGACTCTTCTCACCCACAAAGAAGCCTCATATACACTACATTGAGCACATTAGATCAACAGATCAAGGAGCGGATTCATTTTTGAGTCACTTATGGGTTCAGTTATGGCATATGTGGTGTCATAACTCATAAGGCAGGTGGAATTACTTTGCAAATGAGCTCAGACATGATTCCCTGCAGCTTTTTGAGGCAGAATTCCTGTGTGGCTTTTGGGTGCAGATGCATCACTTTACTTGAGTGACTCCACTCCATTGACAATACTGATTGACTCTTCTACTACAGTCATACTCGGTTTAGTTATGTCCAACTTTTTCCACAAATGTAAGGGATGGTTTGCTGCTGTAAGTGCTACATTTCCAACTACAGAAACTTCCATTTTTAAATTTCTTGCTTACTCTTCTCCTCCTTTTCCCTTTTGTAGGTGAGTTTCAAATTTCAGGTAAGCTTTTGAAGACCTTGTGTGACTGCCTGCTTCAGCTTAATCGCTGGGATCACTCTGCATCCCTATGGATGAGAAGGATAATGTCAAATCATTTCGTTGAAAGTTCTCAGGGGTATCCCTTCAGTTGCACACCTTGGCAGGTCAGAGGCATTGGGATGAAGTTTTTCACGACCCTCAGCTACTAAGAGTTTCATATCTTATTTCATCTTCAAATTTTCATTCTCTCTCTTTATGCAGAATACCAAATCGGGTTCTTGGCATTCCATTTGTGGGAAGTTGGGAAAGATGAATGAACTACAAAGTTAAGGCATAATCAAACAATTTCTTTTGTTATGATGTATGCTCACCAAACATGGTTTCACACATACATGAAGTGCATTATCCTCAGTCCTCACACTTTCTAAACTCCACTTTCCTGTCCTTTTACACTTGTCCATGTGCTCTTTTTGGGTAAGACGTTTTAGCAAATATGAAATACACCCTTCTTACAGGATATACCAAAATTTGTTAAATACTAACCTTTTTGTTATATAATTGACTTCATAGTTATAGCTGCTCCCACATTTTCTTTTAAATGCAGTCCAAATACATATTTTTTCAGTTTTTTACCATCTGTTATTCTGCTTGTTATTGCTCTCTTAGGAATATGCTATGTTAGAATTATTGTTAAATGATTAAATTCACCGTTTCCTAATAGTTTAAGTTTTTGGAATAATCGGTAATTTATCATCATATCAAAGTAGGAGGTTTTGAGTTTGATCTCTTACTCCACACTCCTTCCATTTAAATTGTTAAAAATACCACGTGTTGGACCTCACTTATTAAGGGAGAATTTAGGCTCAAACATGAGGGGGAGTGTTAGAATTATGACTAAATAATTAAATTCATCATTTCCTGATAGCTTAATCTTTTAGGACAATCTGAAATTTATTATGCTAAATTGAAAGTGTTGGCAAGGTTTGAATGTGTTAATTTTGAATGATTGCTAAGCTTGAGATCATCACAACAAGATCTGAATGCAGGCAACGGAAAACTGATCATGCCTCTATCCAAAGTAATTCAACATGGGGCTGGCTGCAGGAATTTTAATGTACACTTGATCTAGAGCTATAAATCTAAAGCCTACAAAATACAAATTCCTCTAAAATCTGCATTGGAGATTTGGAGGTCCAAACTTTAACTCCATTTTTATTTTCAAACATATGCCCTAAGTTGTCCTATTTTTCTTAACAAAAAGTTAGTTTTTATGCCTATTGCTGTTGGGAAAAAATAAATTTATTAAGATAGATTTTGGTCAAATTAAAAATCAAGTAAGAGTAAAAGATGATTAGTTTCCAAAAGAGAACCACCCCCCCTAGAAAAAAGAAAAAGAGGAGGGATTTAGAAGTTATTCTTCTTTTCGAAAGATGTACTCTATATGGTGACATGATGTTCTGTAGTTTGAAGCTGCCAAAAACAAAGGTCTTAACAAGATCAGCTGCATTGTCAAAATTTTGGTTTCTCACTTGTGTTTGGAGATGTTAGAGGGCACAAGGTAAGCAACTTTGGTTCAGTGTATCCTGGTCAGGACCGTGGTGATGAATGCAAATAAATTGCAGCTCTTTGATGGCTTTCTCTTCTTGGCTATTCAATTCAGGTATTGCTGATTCTTTATTCTTTTCCTCTTCCAAGATGGAAAGCTTTGAGAACATTGTAGAAGGGATCATGGCGCTTGGAAGAAAACCAGAGTTCCCTGATTTGATGGGGGAGAAGCTATGCTGGTCACTTGATCCAGTTAATGTACCAGGTTTAAATGGGCAAGTGGGTTTAACTATCTCAAGCTTGGGCCTAGAGTATTGCCTTCTCTTGGGTGATGGCCTTTTTTACACCCATGACCTTTGTTGCTGCCCCTTCTTGTGCTGCATTAGTTTCTGATGGGCCTGTTAAGTGCTGTACTACCTTTTGGAAAATTGTGCGTCTGTTAGTACAGATGTGGTTAAAGGTTTACAACAGGCTGTTCCCCTGATTATCCATGGATGTCTATTTCATTTGACAAGCTTTTCATCTCTATCAGGCTCTGACCTGCAATAGAGACCCATTTATAAACTGGTTTGTGTTCTCATTCTGATAGCATCATTGTAGATAGGAGTTTGACATCTCAAGCTGATTTGAATGATTATATGACCTAGTGATTTAGCAAGCAAAACATATATAATTCAACAATGTTGCTTATTAATCAATACAGGACATATGTTTCTTTTGATCTCCTGTAGTTCTCGGTAGCTATCTGCTAAACTTATTAAATTCACCAAGTGTGTCTTTTGGTGGTGGTGGTGGTGGTGTTGTTGTTGTTGTTGTTGTTGTTGTTTTTTTTTTTTTTTTTTTTTTGGAGTGACAGTTTATTGCTTTTATGGGGAAAAAGTGAGACAAAAAGCAAAACAGTAAAAAGATTTTTCCTTGTGTATAGTTAACTTTCCAAGGTCACATTATTGAATTTCATTAGGGAACCTAAAATATAACATATAAGAAACTGTATCTAAGTTTTCCCTTGTGTAAATTATTTAACGAGTCATGTGATTAAAATATACATTGATAATTGTCATATAATGGGTTGGAAAAGATTCTTCCAAACAGATTTGGAGAAAAATTTTGTCAATTTTTTTTATTGGTAAGTTACACAGACCTAACAAGTCTTCTTGAACTCACAACCTCACCCTCCATCTAGCACTTAAAAAGGAAAGGAGGTGTCAGTTGAGCTGGAGTTGGTTGGCAGTAATTTTGTCCATTGAAAAGTACAGAGTTGATGCAGAGTATATATAATTGAAGGAGAGTAGAATATGGTTTTATTTGTTGGAGGTTTAACAAGGTCTTATGGTTTAAAATATGTGTGCAGTTGAAGGTCTTTAGGAAGACACTCATGAAATCACTTCAAGAAGATGAAAATTCTGTGAGTGATTTCCTTTCAGCATTCCCAAGTTTTTAAAGAAGTATTTGTCTAGTTTAAAGTAGCAAATTCATGAAAATAGCTGAATGTGTTAGTATATTCTGGCTGGTGTTGTGTCACCACTAAATCTGTTATTTTCCACAGGCAGGACCTCCAGATGTTGTTTCTAATGTACAAAGCCATTCAAGTTTATCTTCTGCATTGCAGATCGCAGGTCCTTTATATTACTTACATTCCTTTTTTGTATTGATTGTATTATAACTAGTGGATTCTAGGTGATCTATTAGCATATCATGTTGATAAATGTCCCAACAGTGTGTCTGTGTGCACATAGAAATGAAACTTGCTGACTAATGGGTCTTAATTCCTGCATAGGAATCTTTTGGGCCTGAAATTGAAAGAATTAGCTCACTCCTGGCCATTATGGCCAAATGGAAAGAGCCCTTTTTAAAAGGGTGAGGTCTAATCAACCGTGAAGGGGGAGATTTGGGGGTGAGGGAGGGCTAGCTGCGCATATTATTGCCATCTGATCTAAATGAAAAATGAAAATGAATGTATTAACTCATCCAAAGTCATAAGTATCTTAAATTCCTTTGTGAAAATTTTCCATATCGTCTGACTGAAACAAGTTGGAATTTGAAAACATACTGCATTTTTTTGTGGGTTGAAGATGCTGGCTTATGAAACTTACACCAATATTTTTATCCTCATGTTAATGCAGTGACTTGTCAAATATTAAAGTGAAATGTTTGGTTCAAATTATGGTATATGTAATTCCATCCATACAACTATTAATCTGAAGGAGGCTGTCTATTTTGTTTGAGAAGATTATGCCACAGTTCCACCTCCTAGATTCCCTTCAGTCCGGAGTGAGATGTCTGAAGTAGGAAATTCATATGTGGAGGATCATGCGACAGATGGTATGTGCATGTTAAAAATTAAAGATAGTCTAATATAAGAGTTTCTTCACTTAGTCAATTGAATTATGTGTCTTGCATGAATTAACGTGGATTGTAGGCATGCCATTTGTGGTATTGCTTATGGATTCAAAACCCTGCAACCGAGCATGCTAGTTCTAACCTTAATTTTGTTGCTTGCTAACCCTTGCAGCTTTAAGACCTCATATATCACATGGCCTCCTGTTAGCATCCCAAACTAGCACACCTCGGCTTACTCCTCCAGGTTCCTCTCCTAGCCTCTCTGCGTTGGTGTCCCCAATGTGAACATCTAAACCTCTGTCCCCAAGGCAATATTCAATGTCATTTTCATCATCAAGAGGCCTATCTGATGATCGGTCTTCAATGTTTTCTTCTATGTTCTCAAGCCATCACAGTTCAGTATTAAGCTCTGATTCAGGATGACAAACTGGTTAGCTCTATCATACCCATGCACCTATATAAGAAGATTGTTTATGGAAATTTTTATTTATTGGGTCATTAAACTGTTTCATTAGTCCTTGTTTAATCTGTTTCAGGATGAAAGTGGGTTGATGGGAAAGAGTTCTTCTGCCAAGTAAGCTAAAGACAGTTTTTAGATCCAAATGGTGGAAGTAACTTTTCAAAAAACATCTTTCTAAATTATGCAAAAATCAAGAATTCATACAATGAATACACACATCCAATATGGCTAAAATGGTGCTTCTTTTGTCGATGAAATTCCATGAGTGCTATATTTTGCAGCTTACTTGCAATCCTGAGGTGGACCAAACTTTTAAGCCCTCTTGTAACTTGAACATTTTTATTTAAAGAAGAGGTCTGGATATAGGGGATAACATTTATTTATACTATTGCCAAAAGCAATAGCAGTCCTGGAACCCAAAATTTAAAAATTTTTGTGCTTATGATTTGGTTCTTGGCTTCTTGCCATTGAGCTGTAGCTCAAATGGTACACCCTCCCCTTAAAAGAGTAATGTTAAGGGGGAAGTGGGTTCAAGACCCAATGGGTTTGTGTGTAAGTTATCAATAAAAGAAAAAGGTTATTGGCTTTTCAAATGAAGCAGTTGTTCATCTGATCCCTTCTCTTCTTGTCATCAAGAGCCGTTTGTCTTGTGATCATTTTGGTGCCTTTCTAGCCAATGTTAAGGAATTGAATGCCCACAAGCAAACCAAAGAGGTAGATTCTCTCTCTCCCTCCTTTATTTTATTTTCTCTCTCTCTCTCTCTCTCTCTCTCTTTGTAGTGTCCAACATCTATTTATATTTCTGGAGACTCTACAGAAGACTGATATTTGACCAAGAGAACAAGGACCTTTATGCTATATTTGAGGGATTGATTACTCGCAATGTCCACTGAAATTGTGTAACGCTAATGCTGGAATTGTAATTACAGCTTGTAAGCATTGTTGTATATTACTAACTTACTATATAGTTTCTTTAGCAGTTTCCACTCTATAGTAGAAGTTAATTCAAAGTGTAATGCATTCTTTGAACTCCTGTTCAATTGCGTATTAGGTTGTGAATTTGCATGCTGTTCTGATAAATTACTAGATCTAAAACTAGAATTGGCTATAGAATATTGTCCATTTTGTCACGTATACTAAACTAACAAAGCCCTGTTAATTACTCACCGGTGTGTATGGGTGTGTGTACCATGTCAGCTGAAATTGTAAGTTCAAAACATGATTTCAGTTAAATTATAAAATCGTGTTTTCAAAATACGATTTCACAAATTAAAAATTGCAATTAAAATCATGTTTTGAAGACATAATTTTCATGTGTTGTGTATCAATGTGTGCACTTTGCAGTGTGCAACAACAATTTCCTAAAGTATCTTACCACAAAAAAAAAAAAAAAAAAAAAAAAAAAGAACAAAAAAAAAGAAAAAAAATCCTAAAGTGATTTACATACGCTGTAAAGCAAGATAAAATTTAGGTGCCAGACATCATGTTAGCAATGTGATTTATATATCATTTAAGACCAAGGATGTCAATATCGTACCGGAGGCCGTACCGGTTTGGCTACCGGTACGATATATTTCGGATACCGGTCAATACCGGTGTACCGTTTCGGGTTTACCGCTATTTTTTATATTTATAAATATATATATATATATATATATGTATGTATGTATGTGTTTGTATATATATATATATATATATATATTATAATAAATATAAAAGTTTACCATAAAACATTTCCTCAATTCAAAACTAATTATTCATGGTTTTAAACTTTAGTATCAATTAAAAGGGAAAAAAAATAAAAAAAAATAAAATAGAAAGCTTAAAAGTTACCATTGCATACTAAAAAAACAAATAATACTAATAAGTTAATGCAAATAAGTTACCATTCTTTCCTAACAAAAATTACAAAACTTAAAAAAAAAAAATTTCTGTACCGGCCGGTATTGCCCGATACGGCCAGTACGAGGCCGATACGCCCGGTATTTTTACCGATACGAAACATAGGGGTTAACCGTACCGGATCACCGGTCGGTACAGTATATTCCGACCGTACCGGCCGGTATGGTACGGTATCAACAACTGTTTAAGATAGCTTTGATGGAACTTCTCTAGGATCTAGCTATTGGATGTAGATTTTTGTGAAATGTAGGGTTTTTTTTTTTTTTTTAATAAACAAAAAAAATGCTCATACGACACTATGGTGTTTGGTGTGTGCTCTTGGCTTGTTGTTAAAAATTGATTAAAGTGTAATTGTACCTATAAAAAAACATGACTTTGAAAAATTGCTCTTAAAGACAGGCCAAAATGGGGAATTAACCCTGATTTTTAAACATTATAATTAGTAGACTACGTTTTCAAACTATATTTTTTACTAGCATCTTGAGGCTAAGAGACTCGATTTTGGACTATAAATCGAGTCTTTGAGGGTCGGTTTTCATGTTTTGATCAAGTCTGGGTTGCACTTTTTCCACGTGGCGTCCACTTGTAAATCGAGTCTCTAAGACTCGATTTACATCTATATTACATTTACAGTAAAATGAAAAGATTTTGGCCTTTACACTTTACACCTTCTCACCTTAACAACAAAGAAAACCACAACAACAACAGCAATTCTGAAAATATGTGTTCATCAGAGAAAAAAAAAAAAAAAAAAAAAACAAAAACATGGGTTGTAGTGAGAGAGGCCTAAGTCTCACGCGGCCTGGGTCGCGATGCGATATGGGTCGCACTAGGCCTAGGTCGTGCTGCGACCTGGGTAACGTTGCGATCTGGGTCTCATGAGGCCTGGGTCGGCTTGAGCTTACATCTCCATTTCTTCTTCTTCTTCTTCTCTCTCTCTCTCTTTCTTTCTTTTTTTCTTTCTTTCCGCATTTTTGCTATTTCTGCATTTTGGGTCTTCTGAGTATGAATGTCTGTAATTATTATTTTTGGGTTAAAAATTCAGTCTTAGAGACTCGATTTCTAAGTAGACACCAAGTGGAAAAAATACCACATCAAACATGATCAACTAATGAAAATTGAGTCCAAAAGACTTGATTTATAGGCCCTAAATCGAGTTTCTTAGACTCGAGATGCTAGTAAAAAATATACTTTGAAAACGTAGCCTACTAATTATAATGTTTGAAAATCAGGGTTAACTACCCTGAAATGCCTTAAAGGCACGACAAATGAGAAGCAATAAGCAGTTTTTCCGCTACTTTTAAAATCATAGCCAATTCCCAATAGGAGAAAGTACTTGTGCATTACTTTCGACATGTGCTAAAATGAGTTTCCCTTATGTTAATCTCTCTCTATCTCTCATCATTCCAAATTTTTTCTCTCTTGTGAACCATTAATTCAAATCATGATTACTAACTGTGCAATGTTACGTACACAAAATTTGACAACATTTTTGGCATTTGTTATGTGACAACCATATGCTGATTTTTATCTTGACCCACTATTGAATATTAGCATCACTTTTTTTTTTTTTTAATAATAATTTTGTTTATCTATTACTAACAATAAGTTATATCAATAGTGGTTAAATTTGTTATCAAATTTTTTGTGTCTATAGACTTTCTGCTATCAATTGGTCTTGGTCTCACCCCTTTGTTTGTAAGCCTATTTATGTACTGTGTTTATTAGGGATGACAATGGGGCGGGATGGGGCCAAAGGATAGGGTCTTCATCCCCGCCCCACATGATTTTGTCTTGCCCCATCCTGGCCCTGCCTCGCATGACGGGGAAAACTTTCTCACCCCATCCCCACCCCTTGGAGCCTTGCGAAGCCCCGCCCCACTCTGTAAAATTCTACTTTTTGTTAATTTACCCTACAACTAGTATAATTTTTTTAATGAAACCTATTTTTATTAATAAAAATATACTTGAAATTACAACTAAATTTTTCCTATCCAATCAAATCAATTTTTTAGAAAATATTGAATAATATATCCAAGTGTTTAACAAGATAATCACCAAAAAAAAAAAAAAATCATATTATAACACATAACAAAATAAAGACAGAGAACCACATTGGGTAAAATAAAATAAGCTAATATTAAAGTCTAAACCCATCCCCGTCTCGCCCTATGGTGCGAGGTTAAAATCTTACTACCTTTGCGGGGCAGAAAAAATCCGTGTTGGGCAAAGCGGGAAGGGACGGGTTAAGTGGGAGCGGGGCAAAATTGCCATCTCTAGTGCTTATTACACACTACGTGTGTAAATACTCTAAAAATATTTTTACAGTTACACATTGTATGCAATATTTTTTTTTTCTATATTTATTTATTTATGCTAACATGAGATGTGAACTAGACTCTCCAAGCAAGCCAACCAAAATACGATACATGGTAAAGTAACAAAAGTGATCCCAACACAAGGAACATATTTATCTATCTTTCGGTAAAGTTTTTTGTACCTACCAAATTGTAATAATAGTAAAATAATTTATTTCGCTTTAGGAATAGGGAAAATAATAAAACATTAATGCCACAAGCCGAGTTAGAATTTATTGGTGAATCTGCAACACCTGTCGTCCTATTTTATTACTCTTGTATTCCATTTTGAAATGTCTCAAAATATAGCACTCTTGAAAAAGTTAAAAGAATACGATGTTGTTAACTTTTCTAATTAACTTTTTATTTTATTTAAGTGGTCAATACTCTTTTCTGATTAAAAATTAAACTAATGAGGGTTATACAATGTACAATATATTTTTTCCTATATTTATTTATTTATGCTGACATGAGAAGTGAACTAGACTCTCCAAGCAAGCCAGCCAAAATACGATACATATGGTAAGGTAACAAAAGTGATCCCAACATAAGGAAGATATTTATCTATCTTTCGGTATAGTTTTTTCTTTTTTTGTACCTACCAAATTGTAATATTAGTAAAATAATTTATTTCGCTTTAGGAATAGAGAAAAAAAATAAAACAATAATGCCACAAGCCGGGTTAGAATTGATTGGTGAATCTGCAACACCCGTTGCCCTAATTTAATACTCCTTTATTCTATTTTGAAATGTCTCAAAATATAGTACTTTTTTAATTTACTTTTTATTTTATTACTCCTTTATTCTATTTTGAAATGTCTCAGAATAAGAAGTTGTTAGTACTTTCCTAATTTACTTTTTATTTTATTTAAGTAATCAATACTCTTTTTTTGATTAAAAATTAAACTAATGAGGGTTATTTTAAAAACTTATATATTCTTATATAAAATGGACAAAGTTTAGTTACAAAATTGGTTGTAACTTAAGATTACAACTTTACTCAATAAAATAAACATTACTGCATATTTTGAAAATCTAACCGTTGAATTGCAAGTTCTTTATGTTTTTAATACACACAACAAATTTTGTGTCAATCGGATATAATCTATAAGTTTATATTTTATGCATAATTTTAAACTACAAAAATTTACAATTTGAACAATATATTGATGACACAGCTATTGATTTTTAATTTTTTAGAAATTTTGCAAGCATGGAAGATATAAGAAGAAGATGTAATCAAATGGTGGATTTGTCAAAATTCACCTTCAATAAAAAGATATTGAATAAAACTTAGTTTTAGGCTTCAACCAATTTGTAGCTAAACTTTGTCTATATATAAAATATTTTTATTATATAATATTTTCTTAAAATTTTTAATTTTGTAAGAAAGATCAACAAATTGACACAGAAGGAGTAAGAAGACAGATATAGTCCTAAGGATGACCAAAGCATCTCTCTCTTCTTTTTTTTTTTTTTTTTTTCTAAAGACATGAATATAAGCTTTCATGATTCTTCTCTATAAACTATAGCATGAGTTATCATATTTATTTTTCTTTTCAGATAGGAGGATGTTTCCACTACCCTTCCCAAAGTACCTACTTCATAAAGGTTGGTGGAAGAGTAGACTAAAAGAGAGAGCATCATTGCTTCCTTCCAATTCATTTCTTATCAAAAGGTTCATTTGACCCCACATTTTTTAAAAGTTTCATGGATTTGTTCCATCTTTTCCTTTTTTTTTTCTTCCTTTTTTTTTTTTTTTTAAATCGAATAATATTGTGTTGAAGAATTAGGTGGGGACAGCAATCAAAGTCTACTGTTTATTCTTGTTAAAAAAAAGTTGCAATTACTAATAGAATACAAGTGAGCTGAAGGATCAAATAATCAAATGATTGAATTGAGCACTCTAATGGTGACAAGCTGGAGTCCTCTTAAGTCCTCTTGCTCAAGAGTGCTTGAGTAGCAGAATATAGAATGCCAAAGTTGCCCTCTGCTTGGAAAATGAAATAACAATATATATGTAACAAAGAATTGGTATAGTTTAATTGGTAAAGTCTTTTATCTATAAGTAAGGAACTTAAAGAGTCCTCTTTGCCTTTTCTGGAATCCAATTCCAAATTGTATGCAACCATCACATCAAAGTCTCCCATACTCGAACGAGTCTATGTGATTCTATCTGAAAGATCCGATCATAGGGTTGGTTTTGGAATTGAATTAATGAGTCTATTGTAATTTGTAATAGAGTGAGATGTCAAAGGATACCATGCTGTCCATGCTAAGGTCCTAATTCCCAAGATCATCTCAAACCTACCTTATAACATCAAGTTCTCCTTCTCTTTGCTTAAGGGGCCTTCAATGTATCTATGTAGCGGGCCGATTCACTACCCGTGAAGGTGGCATAGTGGTAGGAAGTTCTTATGATCCATCACTTTGCAACTCTGAGGATGTAGGTTTAAGTAATAACTAACTTCATTATTGTACAGGCAGTCTCACGTCATTCATGAGTAAAGTTTTAAGTGGTTTGGGGATAGTGACCACACATATGAACTTTTTTTTTTTTTTTTATTAAAAAAATTATAATAGACCTATATGCAACCAGTTATTTGATATAAAAAAAATGGACCTTGGAGCCATTGGTTATTTGATAAAAAATGGACCTTGGTGCCATCTGAAAGGACCTAGGCCTCTCCAAATCATTGATTGACCATCCTTTGCTTTCCTGGCTATTGTAGATCGCCAATTCAAGCATTTTGTTTTATTTAAATTTTCCTAGTGTACCAGCCTCCATTTCATGCTTGGATAGAAGACTCATTTTTTTTGCTTCAATGTTTACCATTATGTTGTTAGTGTAACTAGCATAAGGCAGATGATTATTGATCATAATATTTGTACACTATTAGCTCTTGTTGTTAAGAGCACAATGTATCCCCTTAATTAAGGACACCCCCCCCCCCCCCCCCCCCCCACAAAAAATTAAATAAAATAAAAGGAAAAAAAGAAGATGAAGAAGAAATGAAGGAAAATCTAATACTTGATCATTTGGTACGCACTTAAGCTTCTATGGAAGAAAGAGCACTAGGATATTAACTCAAGATATCATTATTATATTTCGTTATCTTTAGGTTGGCAAAAACTTATATTAAAAAAAAGAAATATCTTTTTGTTGGGCTTGGAATATATAACAAATATAAACTTGCTTAAACGTTTCAATTAAAGTGCCATGATTTATTGATAGAGCGAATCCTTTACTAAATCAGTACCCAATATCATCATGAACCACATTAACACAGATAGTAGATCTCTTTTTAACTTTTCGGAATTTTTTATTTTTTTTATATCTACAATATTTGTCGTCTCCAATGAATTCTTGCTTTAAAAGTGAGATTGCCTTTTATTGTTATTTATTTTTATATTACCTTTACTTATTATAATAAACAAAAATGTACTAGTGGGGAGTGTGGTGTAATTAACTGATTATATATTTTAGAGAAACAAAAGTCAGATCCTAAGATAAGTTTCGATTATAAGCAATTGGTATATATTTTAGATTATTAACTAGTTAGTAGTTAGTGGCTTTTTTTTTTTTTTTTTTTTTTTTTAAGGAAAAACTAGTTAGTGTGCATGAATGATGCAATTATAAATTCGTTATTAGTTCCCCCTAGGCCGTAGGCCCCAAATTATATTGCAATTTGCAAGTTGCTGGCTGGTTTTGCCTGCGTTATGTGAAACATGCATAACTGTTATTATCAGACCGACCAAGACATTTTTATTTGAGTAAACTACATATTTGGTCCTTATCCTTTAAACTACATATTTGGTCTCTATCTTTTATAGTATATTTCAATTTGGTCCTTAACCTTTTAATTGTGTCAATTTAGTCCCTAACCTTTTAGTGTCATGTTAATTTAGTCTTTATTGTTATATTTTGGATGAAAATTGATGACATGTCAAATGGTCAAAATAAAATTATAGCATATTGTCACATCAACAAAAACTAATTTTTTATTTTGACCATTAGACGCGTTATCAATTTTCATCCAAAAAATAATAGTAAGGACTAAATTGACACGATACTGAAAGGTTAGGGACCAAATTGACACAATTGAAATGTTAGGGACCAAATTGAAATATGGTGTATAGAATAGAGACCAAATACATAGTTTACCTTTTTTATTTTTATAGTGGAAAATTATCAAGGACCAAGACAATTTCAATGCATGGAAACTTGGACTTCCTCACTTCCCTTGGTTTACAAAGAGACCCTTGAGAATATTGCCAGAGAAAAATAAATGCATTCACATTGGCATTATATTTAAATATTATATGCATATGTTAATATAGTCAAAAGTATTCTCAAAAAAAGAAAAAATAAATAACATTGGTATGTCGTAATAGCTTAAGAGACTTTACCAGTTGAACTATAACTGGAACTTATGGAATAATTATTCTTTAAATTGAAGAATAGCTATTCCTCTTTAAAATGGTGCATATAATAAGTTTTAAAATTAATATATTTCCAAAAATATAAAGTTTCCTTATATATCATTTTTTACAATCTTTTCATATGTAACTATCAAACTTATGGATAATAATAGTTATTCCATTACAATGTCTTCTATTCTCAATAATAAAGATTACTATTCCTAATGATCTACATTCAATGTACCAGATGTACCCTTAATATTAATGTATGTACAATTTTATAGTATAGTGTAAATTACAACTTACCCACCCATGATTTGGCCGAAATTTAAGTTACCTACCGGTGGTTTGAAAATTGATACTTTACTTATTTGAAGTTAACTCAGTTAGAGTTTTGTAACCCACTTATGTTAAAAATATGGTTAAATATATAATTTTACTCTAGTTTTACATCTCCCTCCTCTAAAAACACAAAAAAATATAAAAATACAAGATCAAATAAGATTAAAAAAAAAAAAAATCTAGTGGAACATTTACATTATGGGATTTCAAACCACAGGTAGACAACTTAAATTTCGGTTAAACCTCTGGTGGGTAAGTTGTAATTTACCCTATAGTGTGTGTGTGTAGAGAGAGAGAGAGAGAGAGAGAGAGAGAGTATTTTGAAGAAATCACATGCAAAATAAAAAGCCATGAGGCGTTGGAATGGGGAACCAAGTGAACAGACATTCAATTATTTTATTGCCTAAGCTAAAGAATTATCAATTTTTAGAGAACCACAGTTGTTGTTTTTTTGTGTGTGTGTGTGTGTGAAAAACACACATTAACACAAACTCCACTCAAAAGTCTAGAAACACAATAATTAAACTCCATTTTAGCTAATAGATTTATAATCCAATGTGATCATTTTTAGGGGTTTGTTAAGCATATTTTGGTTGAAATGGTATTTTACCTGATTCATTGTGAATAGTCTAAGAACATGTAGTTTATAAAAAATTCAAAATTGGATGTGAATCTCTACCTATGCAACTTGCCCTTTAATTTCTCTAAAGTAAAGTCCTCTTAGCCAAGATAATTTCAACCTTAACCCTAAGTCTTTTCCTTTTTCCCTATATAATTGCAAGAAGGAGAGAACGAGAATGATAACATTTATAAGTGAACTTCCAAACTTACCTCAAAATGAATATTTTTAATTATTAACTTGAGCATTTATTAATTAAAATCCCATTAACAAGAACTTTATAATTCAATGCAATTATTTAGTTTCTTTTATAAAGAAAACCAGTGTATAAATTCCCCTACCTCACTTGTTGTAACAAGACATTGAAATTTCTGAATGCTGTGATTTTCTCTCGAATTTATAGATCTCTAGATTTTGTCATTGTCTTGGGGTTTGATTTTTTGTTTTTAATTTTTTTTTTTTAATGAGTTTGTTAGTATAATACTGAAATAACATGATTGGACTTTTATATTTAAAAAAAAAAATGTTAGGATTTAATGTGACAGAGTTTCCTTATAAGTAGGACTTTTTTTTTTTTAGAGTCCAATAAGTAGGATGACTTTGATTCTTCTTGATAAATATTATAATTAATTTAAAAAAAAAAAATCAAAGCTCCTTATTCATTCATATCAAAGTATCTTCAAATAGGGTACCCCATAAACTAAGTGACGTATAGGAAGATTGAATAATTTCACCGACATTCATGTTTTTTTTTTTTTTTTTTTTTTTTTTTGGGAGGGGGGGGGGGGGGGGGGGTGGTTACCGACATGCATGTTAGTTTTGAAAATGATACATTGTAATAAGGTGCAATTGGCATTTGCTACGGTACAGTTCTATTTATGGTTCTGTATGGTCATATGCTCTATTTATTTTTTGTACATTTTTTTAATAAACTTTCTCTTTTCTCTAGTGAAATATCTTTACTTTTTTTTTTTTCTCTCACAGCCACTCATCCCCTCACCCTCAAACTCTCTCTCTCTCTCTCTCTCCATCAAATTCATTCTCTCACCCTTTGAATACTGACCAAATTCCTCTAATAAAGAATAAATATTTAATTAAAAAGAATAAATAAAGAATATTTAATTAAAGTGGTAAAAAGAATAGAACATGTGATATAGATTGTATTATAAAGTGTTGTATCAAAATAGAAAAAAGTAACTTTTTAATGTGTTAAAATAGTATTTTTTTTATTTTTTATTTTTTAACAATACTTGATGCTAAAGCTCTAACATTTAACAAACTACTTCTATTCTGTGACCAAAGTTAGTGGTTTTTTTTTTTTTTTTTTTTTTTTTTTTTTTTTTGGGAGAAAGAACAAAGGTTAGTGAAGTTGATACGCATTTTTCATTTTTTTTCTTTTCAATTTCTTTGAGTTTTAAACATGTAAATTTTTATAAAATTTGGTACACACAATATCACCTAAAATGCTACCAAACCCAGTTTGATTGTCATTCACATCACATGGTACCGGTTCCTATCTAATTCAGTAGCATCTGTACGTATGATTAATAGCACCATTATTGCTACATGTTTTCAACGTACTCAATAGTCAATATCATGTAGCACTATTTTCTTTTAATAAAAAAAAAAAAAAAAAAAAATCTCCTTTTTGCAATGTTTCTTTAATTCCTTCGCATATAGTTTTCACTTTTCACTTCGGGAAAAAACTGACATAAATACTTGAGTTATTATATCTGAGAACGTGATTTAAAAATTACATTTTTAGTTTATGAAAACACTGTGTAAAATAAACACTTCTTTTTAACTTTTAATTAGCTATAAGCTTATAACTAAAGTCAATGAAGTTGATACGCATTTTTCCTTTCAATCTCTTTGAGATTTAAACATGTAAGTAAAGTTTTATCCCCTCATGAGCATTTGGGTGGTAAGTTCATGGGTTTGAAATTTAACGTACACTATACCAGTTTAAAGTCAATTTACCATACTATCAATCAATAGTATTTCTAGTATGTCTCATTAGTTGAGAGTAGAATAGTCTAAAACATCACTTATATATTAATAGTCTAAAGCAATCGCACCATGCAATTGCACTATTTCCTTCACAAACTTTTTTACATTTTAAACTTTTTACATTTTCTTAATATTTTTTTATTTAATAGTTGAGATTGAAAGTTACAAAATGTAACTTTCAAACTCTATCCTTCAATACTATTGCATTAGGTGTAAAACCCTAGATATTGTACCTGATTTCAATCCCATAGTAACAACTAACATGCATGTCAGACTGCTAGTATGACAATATGTTTGTATGATCTATTTAGAGCATTCTCATCAGCTCTCTCATAAAAAATGCCATTTTGACACTTTAAAAACTTATTTTATCATTTTAACACATCATTTTATAACATATCATTTATCAGATGTTCTATACTTCAATTCTATACATTAAAATAATATTTACAACACATTAAAATAATATTTACTATACATTAAAATAATATATTAATTACTCCCTATCATCCTCATACTCATCGTCAACAACAACGACACAACCCCCACTGCCGCAACAACGGCCACCAACAACCACTGCCACAACAACACCGGCAACCACCACCGGCACAAACTCACAACCACCAATGCCACCTCAAAAAAAAAAAAGAAAAAAAAAGACACAACTAGAGAGATCGGCACAAACCCACATTTACCAAACCAAACAAACCCACATCCCAAACCCACCATCGGCACAAACCCACATCCCAAACCCACCACCGGCACAAACCCACATCCACATCCACCACTGGCACAAACCCACAAACTCGAGATCGGCGTGGCGAGATCGGCCTTGCGAGATCGGCGATGAGAATGCCAGACAGAGACGTAGAATGATGGCATGCTGTTGATCGGTGAGGTCGCCGTATCGTTGAACAATGGCGTACGTAGAACGATGAGATGGTGAGGGAGGGTGATTTGTGATCGGCGGCTTGATCGGTGAGGCCGCCGTACCGTTGTTTTGAGGGTGAGGGAGGTGATCTAAAGAAGAAAAAGGGAGAGAACATGGGTCGGAGAGAGAGAAAACAGTGAGAAGAGAGAGAAAACGTTGAATTAAATATTGAGAGGAGAGAAAAAATGTTGAATAAAAAACTATTTTTCTGAAATGGCATTTGTGTCCATACCGTCTCATATTTGAGACAGTACTGTAGCATATTCTAAAATTATAGAACATATAGAACACCTCATGAAGCTTGAACAGTAGTATTTGGTGTGCCAAATGTCAAATATTTGGCATTTGACACACCTAATAAAAATGCTCTTATGGTACGTACAGTTCCATAATTGGCATTTGTTATGGTACAGTTCTATTTATGATTCCGTAGGGTCATATGTTCTATTTATTTTTTGTGCATTTTTTAATAAACTTTCTCTTTTCTCTAGTAAAATATCTTTTACTTTTTTTCTCTCACAACCACTCATCCCCTCACCCCCCCCCCCTCTCTCTCTCTCTCTCTCTCTCTCTCAAATTCATTCTCTCACCCTTTGAATACTAACCAAATTCCTCTAATAAAGAATAAATAAATAATTAAAAAGAATAAATAAAGAATATTTAAATAAAGTAATAAAAAGAATAAAACATGTAATATAAAATGTATTATAAAGTGTTGTGTCAAAATAGAAAAAAAAAAAAAAAATTAATGTGTTAAAATAGTTTTTTTTTTTTTTAAATAATACTTGGTGCTAAAGCTCTAACATTTAACAAACTACACCGATTCTCTGACCAAAGTTAGTGAAGTTTTTTTTTTGGTGTGTGGAGAAAGAACAAAGGTTAGTGAAGTTGATACGCATTTTTCAGTTTTTTCTTTTCAATTTCTTTGAGTCTTAAACATGTAAATTTTTTATAAAATTTGGTACACACAATATCACCTAATTGAAATGCGACTTGCCAGTGCCAGCAAACCCAGTTTGATTGTCATTCACATCACTTGGTACCGGTGGCATCTGTATAATAGCACCATTATTGCTACATGTTTTCAACGTACTCAATAGTCAATATCATGTAGTACTATTTTCTTTTAATATATATAAAAAAATTAATTAAAAAAAAAAAAAACCTTTTTGCAATGTTTCTTTAATTCTTTCGCACGTAGTTTTCACTTTTCACTTCGGGAAAAAACTGACATAAATACTTGAGTTATTATATCTGAGAACGTGATTTAAAAATCACATTTTTAGTTTATGAAAACAGTGTAAAATAAACACTTCTTTTTAACTTTTAATTAGCTATAAGCCTATAACTAAAGTCAATGAAGTTGATACGCATTTTTCCTTTCAGTCTTTTTGAGATTTAAACATGTAAGTAAAGTTTTATCGCCTCATGGGTATCCGGGTGGTAGGGTCATTGGTTTGAGATTTGATCATAAACTATACAATTTTAAAGTCAATTTACCATACTATCAATCAATAAAATTTCTGGTGTGTCTTATTAGTAGGGAGTAAAATAGTCTGTTTAAAAGCTAAAACATCACTTTTATATTAATATATTAAAAAAAAGAGTAAATCTTTGTAAATTTTGGTACACCTGATGCAGTATACCATATTGGCTTATCCTAGTAGCTAGCAACCCCAGTTTGATAGTCATTCACATCACTTATATATTAATATATTAAAAAATAAATAAATAAATTTTTGTAAATTTTGAAACACTTGCACATGCAGATGCAGTACGACCTTATGGACTTGTCCTACTAGCCATTACTAGCAACCCCAGTTTGACAGTCATTCATGAGATGGTACGAAGTGTTTCAGACGTAGAACCTATAGTGTGAAGATGCATATATCTAAAATACTTTTTTTTTTTTTTGTATTTTTTTGTCATTCACGTCCCATGATACTGGTTCCTATATTACCAAGTATCCTTTCTGTATAATAGCCCCTTCATTGCCACACCATTTTGCCTTGTGTCTACAGTTCCCACTTCTTCCTTTAATAAGTTCATCCATGGAAACCTCAAAGCCTCATGTAGCATTACTTCCCCTCCCTGGAATGGGCCATATGATCCCATACCTCGGTCTTGGCAAACTCTTTGCCACTCACCACAACTTCAAAGTCACAATCTTCCTTGTCAGCATTGATCACTCATCACAAACGGAGTCCAAAACTATCATCTCAGAAATGAGCAATGAGCTCTGCAACATTGTGCAACTCCCCCCAGTTGACATCACTAGCCTCGTTGATCCCAACGCTACAATTGGTGTAAGGCTCCCTGTAACGATGCGTGAAATCGTGCCAGCCTTGCGGTCGTCAATAGCTACACTGAAGCCATGTCCAACGGTTCTCGTCACCGACATTTTTGGAACTGATGCTTTCTCAGTCGCTGAAGAGTTTAACATGTTAAAGTACGTTTTCTTTCCTTCACATGCATGGATCCTTGCATTGACTATCTACACTCCAATACTAGATGAGGAAGTGAAGGGCGAGTATGTTCACGAAAAAGAGCCACTGAAAATACCAGGTTGTGCTTCTGTTCGTGTTGAGGATTTGTTTGATCCTTTATTGGATCGGACTAATCAACAATATGATGAGTATGTGCGTGCAGGGATTGGGATTAGAATGAGTGATGGGGTTTTGGTGAACTCTTGGGAGGAGCTTCAGCCTAAAACTTTTGCGGCTTTGAGAGATGATAAACTACTTGCTTGTGTACTAAATAGACCAGTGTACCCAGTTGGTCCAATAGTAACACAATCAGGTAACTCATCCAAGAATGACTTGTTGTTTGAGTGGCTAAACAAGCAACCAAATCAATCTGTGGTGTATGTGTCATTTGGGAGTGGTGCAACACTCTCACACGGGCAAATGATTGAGCTAGCTTGGGGTTTAGAGATGAGCAAGCAAAGATTTGTTTGGGTGGTACGAGCACCCACCGAGGAATCTGGGGATAAGGCATATTTGAATGGGAGGAATGGTGATAAAAATCATGACCAACTTGGGTACTTACCAAAAGGGTTCGTGTCAAGGATCCAAAATGTTGGACTTGTGATCTCAGATTGGGTTTCACAAGTGGACATCTTGAGCCACCCTTCTATTGGAGCGTTTATATCTCATTGTGGATGGAGTTCAACACTGGAGAGTGTTTTGAAGGGTGTCCCTATAATTGCATTTCCACTCTTTGCAGAGCAAAGGATGAATGCTACGATGCTTACAGAGGAATTTGGCATGGCAGTCCGATTGCAGGTTTTGCCGTCGAAGAAAGTGGTGGGAAGGGAGGAGATACAAAAGAAGGTGAGGAAGATCATGGTAGACAAAGAAGGGCATGGAATAAGAGACAGGGTTAATGAATTGAAATATAGTGCTGAGAAAGCTTCGTGCAAAGGTGGTTCCTCCTACAACGCACTGTCTGAATTGGCAAAAGGCTTTGAGGCCCGCATGCAACTCCAGAACTAGAAAGCTCGATTGCCCATATAATCCGTGGCCGTGAGTGATCATGCCTGCTAGTCCTATCTAATGTTTTTGTCATAGCCAATCCATGCAATAAAGTACAATAATAAGAACATGTTAGGATTAGTATAAGATGTGAGGTATCATTTGTTCATTTTTAAAGTTTCTCTCAAGTTTCAAGATTTTTGTAGTAAACGAGAAAGTATACTATGTTTCGGTAATACCAACTCAGCATCTATTTTGATATTTTCTACCAAATAAATAAGTAACACCTGTTTCAAAAAATCAGGTCAGACTACTTCAATAAATAATTAATTTATATTCTCAATAGTATAGAAGATTGTGATTAATTTATTGAAATAGTCTGATGTGATTTTTTGAAACATGTGTCACTCATTTATTGGGTAGAAAATACCAAAACAGATACTGAATTAATATTACCGAAACATGGTATACTTTATCGTAGTCAACATTTTATGGTATTGATAATTAAAACACTTACGTTTCAAATCTCTCTCATTCCCAACTATTGCACAAAAAGAAGAAGTAGAGGTTTTGGTTGCTATGTGCATTAAACAAGATACAAGATATATACATAAACATCATTTTAAAATAAGAGTGCGTTTGGGAAGCCGTTTTGCGCTTCCCAGACGCGTTTGCGTTTCTGCCTTCTTCTTTTTTTTTTTTTTTTTTTTTTTTTTGCCGAAAAGTTTGACTTTTCAACATATTTTCAGTCATATGTGGGTCCCGTGTACTGTTCACGGACCCACAAATTTCACTTTTTAACAACTTTTTCATTAAAAATGGGTCCCATGATACTATTTACACATTTAAAAATTATTTTGCTACAATGTTTTTCAGTTTTCAGTTTTCAGTTTTCAGTTTCAGCTATATCCAAACGGACCCTAAGTATCAAATCTCTGTCGCGTCTAATATGCACAGAAGCATTAAATGCATTTCTATACCTTTTTAAATATTTTTTTATTTAGTTATTTAAGGATTACTTTAAGACACATTCTGCTAATTTTTAATGGCATTTAACAATGTAACACCCATGCAAAAAGAATTAATGAAAAGGATTGTCCAACCTTAAAAGGTTACAGCTTGTGAACAAATAAACCCAAATGAGGTGATTCAAAAAAAAAAAAAAAAAAAAAAAAAACCAAATGAGGTGGAGCTTTTTTTGCAATTAAGATGTGGAATTTGTATTAGGGTTAATTTTGATAGTCCAATGCTAATATGATAACCTCACAATTAGGTTGTTGAACTTTCTAAAAAATATGGTTGTTGAACTTTTATTGTATTAGGATTGTAGGACAATTTTCATTCTAAACTATCAATTAATCTATTTTTTTGGAAATAGAGTAAGTTTATTTATAATAAAGATTTGATTTTCATGAATTTAAAAGTTTACATTGTATTAGGTCATTTTAAATTTTATCTTATTCCATAAAATATGATATAGATAATATATAATTTTTACGCTGAGATTTTCAAAATATTAATTTCATAAAAAA
Source organism: Quercus robur (assembly GCF_932294415.1). NCBI lineage: Eukaryota > Viridiplantae > Streptophyta > Magnoliopsida > Fagales > Fagaceae > Quercus > Quercus robur. The sequence goes on from NC_065539.1 coordinate 48,897,548, forward strand.
ATTATTAAGTAATAACATTAAGCAAAAGTTAGTGTAGATCGATATAACTTTATCCTGGAGCAACTTTAATGTTGTACCCCTCAATAAATTTATAATGGATGTATTTTTTGACAACTCAACTGATGGATCATATTCTACCATTCATGTTTTCAAAATATCAAGATAATAAGAGATCAATGATTTTCTCATGTAGAAAAATGTTGAAAATCAAGAGTTGATATATCATGCATATAGTAAATAGCATTTTGATAAATTCATAAATTTGACATATGTGTTAAGAAGGAAGAGAACATGTAATCCAATACTGAGATTTGCAAAATAGCAATTCTCTAAAACATTATTTAGTGGTGTAATATTGAAAAATAGTTAATTTATATGTTGCTTATCAAAATTTTAGTCCCATGAAGCAATATTAAGTGGCATTACGTTGAGAAATAGTTTCTCATTGGTACACTACTCAATAATATTTTATTGGATTCTTATTTTGAAAAATACACTTTTTTTTTAGAATAAAAAATTACATCATTAGATTATATGTTCTTGTTTCTTTAACAATTTATTTTAGGGTAAAACTACACTAGTTGTACCTTACAACTTGTTTGGATGAAGGGGGGAGGAGAAGGGGGAGTAGAAGGAAGAGGAGGGATATGATTTTATGAATCTTGCTTGGATGTTTTTTTTTTTTTTTTTTTTGGGGGGGGGGGGGGGGGGGGGAGGGAGGGGGTGGTATCTTACCCCTCATAACATCTCTTTTTTAATTCCCCAAATTGGAGGAATTTGGAGGGGCGAGGGGTGAGGTTTGTAAATTTATATGACCAATTCCCTCCCCACCCCTAAGTCTTATCTCCTTACTGATTTTAAAACATTCAAACAAAAGGAAGGGATATTTATTCTCATTCTTCGTACTTAATTTTTAAAACATTTAAATAAGAACAATAGATACCGATTTCTCTCCCTTATCCTCCCCCTGAGGGGCTTTCCCTCTACTCTCCTCTCCTTCCAAACATAGTGTTAGGTTTCCCACTTGAATTTAATCATATGGTGAGTATTGATCAATGCAACACATAATTTAATTTAATTGAAAACCTAAGGTGTAACATCTAATAAAATAAAAGCCTAAGTTTTGTCATTACTTTTAACATGTACACCAAATTTTGTACTGATAGGATTTTATTTAATATTCAATTCAAAGAGTCTTTAAACATGTTATAAATGAGATATTTATTGATTTTTAATCATCTTGAAATTTAACAAGTAAAAAGAATATATAGGAAAATATAATCCATGTGATATGTTAAATATAAATCAAATAAAAATTTATTGATTATTATAATTGTGGGCCAGAAAATTCATGGCCCAGGCCCGCTCTATATATCAAGGCCCAGGACCTGATCTGAGGAAACCTATTGTCAAGGATAAGCTTAAATGCACGGATAGGATAAGTGAAAAGACTGCCCCTACTGTAGTGGAGAACTCTGTGCCTGACAAGCCCCTATTCTTGACCAAGCAATTCAACCTTTACGTCTACTCCCAACCACTTGAGGTATGGGCTGATAGGACAAGTCCTCTGCCCCGAAGGTAAAGCTTACACGTGGACCCTAAAGAGAGGGAAAAATACGAGTATAAAAGGAAACGAAAGCCAAGAGACAAGGGAGGGGAAGAAGGGGAAGAACTCGATGCTCCTCGGACTAAGTCCGAGGAGTCCAACCCTTCAGGCTACATCGTTGTATGGCCCGGACGTTCAGGCCAAACCACCTTCTACATGAGCCCCCTCCCTAAACTCAAGACCGGACCGTCGCCCCGTGATCAAAGGCAAGCCTTTTAAACCCACTCTCTACAAATCATATTGTGAGGGATCTTTCATGTGTGAGCCCAACATCATTCTTGGGCCGTTAAATAATCGTGTCCCTACAATTGGCGCCGTCTGTGGGAAGGCTGGCGCGTTGGCACAGGTGGCGTTTGAGTCAACTCTCTAGCAAGCAGAGATTCGCGGGTTTTCCCCCATCTCCGGTGACATGCAGTTGTTGTTCCGACATAAACTTATGCCAGGGTTTACGTCCTGCAGCGCCAACGGCACGGGCAGCTCTAGGGGCTTCCGACCTCAAGCTAACTCTCCCCGCCACGGTCAAGGGGCTGACCTGCGAAAAAAGTGAATAAGTACAAAAAAGTACTCAAAAAAGTTTTGGACAGAACCAAGGCCTTGCATGGTCCTCGGACTCAAGCCTGTGGGGAAACCAAGTACACAAAGAAAAAACTATAAGTTCTGGACAGAACCAAGGCCTTGCATGGTCCTCGGATTCAAGCCTATGGGGAAACCAAGTACACAAAGAAAAAATTATAAGTTCTGGACAGAACCTAGGCCTTGCATGGTCCTCGGACTCAAGCCTATGGGGAAACCAAGTACACAAAGAAAAAACTATAAGTTTTGGACAGAACCAAGGCCTTGCATGGTCCTCGGACTCAAGCCTATGGGGAAACCAAGTACACAAAGAAAAAACTATAAGTTCTGGACAGAACCAAGGCCTTGCATAGTCCTCGGACTCAAGCCTATGGGGAAACCAAGTACACAAAGAAAAAACTATAAGTTCTGGACAGAACCAAGGCCTTGCATGGTCCTCGGACTCAAGCCTATGGGGAAACCAAGTACACAAAGAAAAAACTATAAGTTTTGGACAGAACCAAGGCCTTGCATGGTCCTCGGACTCAAGCCTATGGGGAAACCAAGTACACAAAGAAAAAACTATAAGTTTTGGACAGAACCAAGGCTTGCATGGTCCTCGGACTCAAGCCTATGGGGAAACCAAGTACACAAAGAAAAAACTATAAGTTTGGACAGAACCAAGGCCTTGCATGGTCCTCGGACTCAAGCCTATGGGGAAACCAAGTACACAAAGAAAAAACTATAAGTTCTGGACAGAACCAAGGCCTTGCATGGTCCTCGGACTCAAGCCTATGGGGAAACCAAGTACACAAAGAAAAAACTATGAGTTTTAGACAGAACCAAGGCCTTGCATGGTCCTTGGACTCAAGCCTATGGGGAAACCAACTGCTTAAAAGAAAAACTACACTACATGGACCTTAGAATCTATCCGAGGAGATCTCTCCATTAACAATTGTGCTAATTCCTAAACTGCATGGACTCTCAAGTCTGCCCTCGGATTCTCAGTATCAAAGGGATTGATGCTGTATAAGGCAATATGTTACCAAAAACACAATCGGAGTCCCTTATCGCTCGGTTACCCCCTCGGATGAATTATTTAGAGTTTATCGTTCTCGGACGATCTCCTCGCACTTTTTACGAAATATTCGGCTGCTATCTCGGTTAGTTTCCTAAGTTTAATTTACTGTGAATTATCGTTATTATGCCTGGTAATGTCGGTAAATTAAAATTAGTTAGACTATGTTTTGAGGCTTCCTGCTCTAAGTATCAATGAAGAAAAACACACATGGAGTACACCCATTCACAAAGTAGTGTTGCAAAAAAAAAATATATATATAAAATAATATGCAAAACAAATAAATAAATTTCCCTTTTATTATAACAATAAAATAATTCAGCATACAATGAAAAGCTGGAATCAGCTTATAGCTAGGTACATAATCGAAAAGAAAGATACAAGAGAATAAGATAAGGCCGAGGAGGTAGTCCAGAGGAGAGGTTGGCTACTGCTCAAGACTTTGTTCTTCCTCAACACTTTTACATGCCCATAACTCAAGCAGCAAAAGAACCCGGCGTGGGGCCTGCACCATTGAAGAAAAGGTGCAGAGAGCGCCCAACTTCAGGCTAGCGCAGCTGAAGAAAAGGTGCAGGGAGCCCGACTTGAGGCCCACACCGTCGAAGAGAAGGTGCCGGGAGTCGGAAGTTGAGGAGCCTACACCAAAACTTGCCTGCGATAAGGCAGACGGCGCTGATGGCGGAGAATCTTTCTTCTAACACACCAAAAATCTGGCGTGACCAGAACCTGCTTTGGATTTTGACTAAAAGATGGGAGGGTACCGTTCCCATCATGTCCAAGCGGGAAGACACCTTAAATCTGTGCCTCCCCTGCCCAGACCACATCACTTTACGTTTTGGAAGGGTCCGGTGCCCTTGTGGCGGGTGAAACTCCCCCATCTCCATCCAAGCCTCAAGCATACGGCGCAAAGGGTAGATGACACCGGAAGAGAGAACTGGGTATGGACAAAGGGTTATGGTTCTGAAGAGAGCAGAAGGGTTTATATGCCAGGAAAGCAATCACCTATCCCACTTATATAGAGGGTAAAGAGGTGACCTGTGATTTAATTTGAGCAGATTCCCAAGATGCGCTGCAGACAAAGCAGCTCTGGCTCAACTTCCCACACCATCCACAACCGTAGGATCTCAAGATCCTCAGGAAGGTGCACTTTGATTGCTGAAGCTCCAGAGTACTCGCGAACGATGGGATGACTCTTGACTTGGCACGTCTCCCGAGTGAATGTGAAAACACAAGTATAAATGGAGTGCAGAATAGGAGCAAGTCGTGATGTGGGCCCAAAGTCATCAAAACCCTCCTCCCCCAACTAAAAGTCGGGCAGCAGGATTTTGAGGGGCTATTGTGGGCCAGAAAATTCATGGCCCAGGCCCGCTCTATATATCAAGGCCCAGGACCTGATCTGAGGAAACCTATTGTCAAGGATAAGCTTAAATGCACGGATAGGATAAGTGAAAAGACTGCCCCTACTGTAGTGGAGAACTCTGTGCCTGACAAGCCCTTATTCTTGACCAAGCAATTCAACCTTTACGTCTACTCCCAACCACTTGAGGTATGGGCTGATAGGACAAGTCCTCTGCCCCGAAGGTAAAGTTTACACGTGGACCCTAAAGAGAGGGAAAAATACGAGTATAAAAGGAAATGAAAGCCAAGAGACAAGGGAGGGGAAGAAGGGGAAGAACTCGATTGTAATACCCCAATTTTTGTTTTTATGATTATCACTGTACCTTTTCAATTTTATTATAGAGTTGAGGTAGTATATGTGTGTGCACAGCAAGATGGGAGTAGACAATTTTTGTGGTGCTACAAATAGGCAAGAAAAATCAAAGTTTTAGTGCATAAAATTTAGTGCGACAATTAAATAAATAAATAAATAAAAAGAAAAGACGAAGATGTTTTATGGGCCTCTTGGAAATTAAAGAGATAAGCTTAAGTGGGTTTTAAACTCCAGCCCACTACCCCACCAAGCCCATATCTTTGAGATGTTAAAATATAAGGAGGAAAAGATAAATTAGGGTTTTCATAAGTAGGGTTTCATCACTTAGGGGGCTAAGCGGTGTTTTTCCTTGGAGTTTAGAGCACATACAATTGAAGAGGCAAAATTGTTTAGGGGCACAAGTTTTGGGCTACGAAATCAAGGTGAGAACCTCATCTCAATATTTCTTTACTGTTTATAAATTTTGAGATATATTTACGATTTTGGTAGCATGATAAGATTCAGTTATGTCTACTATTTGAGTAATCGATTACAATGGAAAGATGGTTATATATCTAAGCGTTATTTACGTAAAGACCCAATTGTAATACTCATAAGTTAATGGTACTTTTGTATTTTGTATTTGTTACTCGTTGAAATTGAGGACCTTGGGTCTAACGAAGGATTATATATATTAGATTAATTCCTAAAAGTGAGTACACGATTTCATTGAATTGCCCACCGATTTCATTTGAATATAGATTCCATGATTATAACCTTAAATCCTAAAGGTGGCCTTGTATCCTTACGTTTTCAATGGGAATATTAATCCAAGGTCTATGGTATTTCGGCTGCTGCTTCTCTAATGGTAATATGAGATTTGACCTAATGCAAGGAAGCATTATTGGCCTAGAATATCAATTGTGGTTATAGAAATTTGTTTGAACTCTTTTAGTACATACCAGTTTTGGGGAAATATTGTTGCGGTGGGACTTTGATAAGGAATAATAAATTGGTTAATTCAATGGTATATACGAAAGTAGTTTTCATACCTGATTTTGTAGGATAGTAGGAAAGAAAAGGTTTGTAAGGGTTAGATTTCATGCTTACTGATTAAAGCATTCTTTTGTTTAGAGCTTACGGAAGATTAAAGTGTTCAGCTGTGTTCAGAAGTATTAGCAAGAGAGGTAAGTAATTATGCATAATATGCACAAGTTTTATTCTTTAGGTTCTTAGAAGTCAAAAGTTTTCAAAAGTTATGTTTTTAAAGCTTACGTTTTCTAAAGTTTATTGAAAGCATTATTTTTATATTATTGAAAGAGAAACTTCGACTTTTAGACAATGTTTTAAAGAGAGACTTCGAATTTGAAATATTGTTTTGAATTTCCAAATCTCATTTAAAATATGATTTCTAAACTAAACTATTTTCCGAAAATAATTGAGTTTCAAAGTAAGTTTCTAAAAAGGTTCTTGTTCTTTAAATTTGTTAAAACCAAGTGATTTTAGTCATATTCCTATTCTCAAATGGTATTTAAAATGTTTCTTTTAGCAAATTTAATTTTCATATTTACTCAAGAATTGTAAAAATATTTATATAACTCTTCAGTTCTTATTCCTTTCCTAAGAGAGTCAAGCATCCTTTGATTTATGTTCAATTAGATATTGTGACCTTTGATATGCCTCTGCATTTGGAATAATTGTTATTATCAAGTAAATTAGTATATTTTGTATAAACTTTACTTTTGTGATATATGACTCAAAAATAAGTGTTTTTAGAATTGATCAGATATATCAGATATGTGTGTAAATCCGCTCATAGGATTGTATGTGAGAATATGTGTTGATCCCTCACCAACAGGGGTTAGATGTTGGTATCCGCTCACAGGATTGTATGTGAGAATATGTGTTGATCCCTCACCAACAGGGGTTAGATGTTGGTATCCGCTCACAGGATTGTATGTGAGAATATGTGATGTGTATATGTGATACCGTGCTCTGATCAATCATTTGTATGTGTTTTCGAATAACTTTAAGATTTGATTATATATATGTGTTTAATGGTTCTTTATACGTTTGGAAAACTATATCGAATATTTTGAGTGAAATTGTGAAATCAAACTCGTGCTTTGCTTGACCCTATTCTGTTGTATATTGTGTATAATTGCTTACTGGATGTGTGGCTCACCCCATCAATTACAATTTTTTTCAGATTAAAGTTTAGTTGGGTAACAGAACCTTTGGATTGCTTCGTAAGGTGTAAGGTAGAGCGTGGGAGTTTTAGGCGAAGTCAATAATACTTGAAGCCTTAAAAGATTATTAATTATTTCTTTTTATTCCGCTTTAGATTGCACTGTATTTTGGAGATTATTCTAAATTTGAGGAGTTTGGATTTTTGTAAGAGATTTATCAATAGCATTGTTTATTTGGAGTTTTGAATTATGTTTAAATTAATCATGTTTATTGAGTGATATTAGTTCAACAAGTTAGTCATGCATCAAAATTCATGTTCCATGGATTTGGGTCGTGACATCGATGCTCCTCGGACTAAGTCCGAGGAGTCCAACCCTTCAGGCTACATCGTTGTATGGCCCGGACGTTCAGGCCGAACCACCTTCTACATGAGCCCCCTCCCTAAACTCAGGACCGGACCGTCGCCCCGTGATCAAAGGCAAGCCTTTTAAACCCACTCTCTACAAATCATATTGTGAGGGATCTTTCATGTGCGAGCCCAACATCATTCTTGGGCCGTTAAATAATCGTGTCCCTACAATAATATTTCCAAAAATTGTAGTAATTTAATTAATAAGTCTAGTAATACAAGTAAATTACTAAATTGTACAATAATTTGAGAGTATAGTAATTTTGTACTCCTATGCACTCTCACATAATTGCAGTTGTCTTCTTATTTTTCTTCTAAAAAATAATGGGTATCGCTATTCTTTTTTAGAGATAATTACAATATGTTGCTAACCCTGCAACTTGACTCCTTTCCTCCAGTCCCCTAAGCACTTTGTATATGGGGAGGTACCAATTAATTTTATAGTATAGCTGACTATGTATTCATGTGAGAGAAGAGCGTGTGACATAATTGTTAATTTTCCTAGTGATACAATTTGCCAGTAAATTATAAGTGCTTAAAATAAAAGTGATGTTAGCAATTCATCCATTGAAAAATTAATTCTTTGAGGACTACATAATTTTGCCATAACTTGAAGACATGGACAATTATGATAAATGGACAAAGAAAAAACCATGTTGCTCTAGTTTTATGTCTCTCTTCTCCAAAAACACAAAAAACATAAAAATATAAGATCAAATAAGATAAATAAAAGAATCTAGTGAACATTTGCATTATGGGATTTCAAACTACAGGTAGACAACTTAAATTTCGATCAAACTTTAAGTGAGTAAAGTTTCAAATTTCAAATCACAGAAAGAAAATTTAAATTTCGGTCAAATCGCAGGTAGGTAAGTTGTAATTTACCCTATATATATATATATATATATAGAGAGAGAGAGAGAGAGAGAGAGAGAGAGAGAGAGAGAGAGAGAGAGCATTTTGAAGAAAGCACATGCAAAATAAAAGTTGTGAGGCATTGGAATGGGAACCAAGCAAACAAACATTCAATTATTTTATTGCCTAAGCTAAAGAATTATCAATTTTTAGAGAAGCACAGTTGTTTGTTTGTTTTTTTGGGAGAAAAATACACACAAACTCCACTCAAAAGTCAAGAAGCACATTAATTAAAATCCATTTTGGCCAATAAATTTATAATCCAATGTGATCATTTTTAGGGTTTATTAAGCATATATTTTGGTTGAAATAGTATTTTACCTAATTCATTGTGAATAGTTGTTGAGGACAAATTTTTCACACCACATGACTTCATTTCATTGGCGACCTGCACCATGTCAACATTATCGTGGATTTTCGGAAAACCTCTTTTAAAGCCCAAAAGAGCCCATATTTACACAAAAAGGCGTTAAAGCCCATGGTTCAAGCTCATGACACATCATCTTATTTTTGGCTCATGATCCAAGCTCATGAGTCTCATCGGGGGAATTTTGGGAGTCGTGGTTTGGATGGCCAAAGAGTATGTTTAGTAAAATTCTAGTGGTTCAAAGTTGATAAAGGAAAGCATGTTGCTTGGCGTGTCTTCCCCAATTCCCTGAACTTTGACGGGTCAGTGTGCAATAGGCAACATTTGGGTAAGCCTCTCATATCATATAACACTTAAAATGATAAAACTCCCTATGCTCTTTATATAAAAATTAATATTCATCATATAATATAAGTATTTCATATCAATTATATTATTATCATCTAAATCAATTCCAAGCACATGGCTAAATAAATATTAATATCTTATATCTAGCATTAAAATGCTCTCTTTATTCTCTAAGATTTGGTTAAGAATACAAAAATACCATAATTACATCTCTAAAACTTCATTAAATATATTTTCCAAAAGAGAAAACTTAGCCAAAAACACCAAAAACGGCTCCAGCGGAAGCTGCAATAGCTTCTGCAGAAGCTGAAATAGCTCCAGTGGAAGTTGCAAATAGCTTCTGCAGAATTTTTAACAGCTCCAGCTAAGTTGTAGACAGCTCCAGCAGAAGCAGAAACACCTTCTACAGAAGCTGAAACAGTTCCAACACATTCTGTAGTAGCTCTAGCCGTGGTACCAGAAAAATCTCATAAAGCTTATGTTACCATCTTTAGTCAAATCATGAATTTAATGCCATATACTTTCCTTCAAGCAAATGATGTCATTCGGATGACATCATCCAACTGTAACAGCTATGATTGGCAGCTGTTACAACTATAACTTCAGCCATTAAGTCTCAAACTTTCTTCTTTTGGCTAAAAAACAAAAGACCACTTACTTTGTCAAAGTTTTTTCCTGATTTGCTAAGTTTCCCTTCAACTAGTTCTGATCTAATTACATAACTTGGCTCTATAAAAAGAGAACCAAGCCACACACCATCTCACCCTCTTATGCAGAAACTTCACTCATTTTGTTGCAAAATACACATTTTTACACTTCTCCATCTCTCTTACAAAAATATCTCTTCTTAGAGCACACCATTACTCATATTCCTTACCATCTTCACATATCTTAAAACAAATCAAATACTCTTCCAAGAACTTATTACTAAAAGCCCTTTCTTATGAAAGGCAAAAACTTATAAAATCAAAAGTCCTTCTTATGGAAGGCAATATCACTCATATTTGACTAAAAACTAAAAGAGTATTACATGGGGAAAGTCATTTAAGTGTATGATGAAAGGGAATAAACTTAACCAACATATGCACACGGCTAGACATACTCTCTCTCCCTCCAGTTGCACCCATTTTTCCCCTTCAATCATGAAGTCACCATGGAAGGACTCATAATATCATATTGTACTGTTGGACTTATTCTATCATGTTGCTGAAATGTCTAAGTCCACTGCTGTCCTACGGTTGGAGCTCCAAACTATGAAGATAAGTCATTATATTTTACCTTCAAACTTATATTATCAAGTATATTTTGTTCATTATTATTATACCACTCAACTAATGTCATTATACTGCTGGAATCTTATTAGCTCATTAACACTATAAGGCTAGAGCCACAAACTATGAAACTCACCAACATTATACGGCTGGAGCCACAAATCACATAAAGAACAAAGTGATGCTACACGACTAGAGTCAGAAACATAAAAGATAAGTCAATGTTTTCTCCATCTTTGAAATTACATTATTAAGTATATGTTAACTCATTATCATTTTACCATTATCTCACCATTTAATAAACATGGTCTTGTTGACACCCCATTTTGCAACCCATATTTAACCTCACATGGAGGGTAAAAGGGTAATTTTACATTAGAAATATGCATCTTGATTCTGGTTATTAGATCTTTAATCTCATTTCACCAAAACGATCTTGATGTTATAACGATCAAATCGACTGGTCATGAACCCTAATCGAACCATTAAATTGAAAGTTATCATCAAATCAAGTTTTAATTACTGAAATGTACTATCACAAATTGAGTCCAACTATATGTGATTATGAACTATTGATTTCAATTGGTTATAAGTATAATCAATTTGAGATCGATGATGTGTCATAATTTGATTGGTTAGGACTACATTTTATGGTAGGGTTGCACACACCTAATTAACTAGATAGTTAAACATTAATTATTTAATGAGTAATTTGTGCAATTGTCTTTTAATTAGAGTAAATTTGGAACCAATTAAGTCTGAAATTAGAGTGATGAGAGGCATTTAATGTTAATTATGAGCTAATTTGAGACCTATTAATGTTAATTGTGCTGAAACCATTTTCTAACAAATAACCTCTGCTCACCATTTCATCGATATCTCTCAGAATATTTTGAATTTGTGAATGAGGTTAATTTTCCCAGAAACTAGACATCCAGGGTTTCAATTTGAGCACAAGAATGAGACAATTCCGATCAGAATTGAGGTAGATATGATTTTTCAAAATTGGCTCTATAGGCTGTTACAGCAGCTACGAGAAAACCAAATTTTGGCTTGCTCCTCACTCCCACCAATCTTTCCATTTAATGCACTAGATTTCCCCCAAGGCTAAAATGAGGTCTAGGTTCATGATTCTCCACCACTACTATATAAACCCCCCATCTCCTTCATTCCAAGACAAAAAAAAAAAAAAAAAAAAAAAAAAAAAACTCCCTCTCTTCTCTTCTCTTGAGTTCTAGTGAAGTTGAGTAGTCTTGTCATATCTTGGTCTTCCTGAGACTCAAGGTATTGAGTGAGACTCACTCTCCCTCTCCTAGCTCTTCTTTTCCTCCACCCTTAGGACCTCCATCGAGAATCCCCTCCTCCATTATATGGATCTTGCATGAAGGTATAACCCCCTTCCTTAACTGTTTGTTTATATTGCCATGATGAGAATTTAAGATTAAAGCATAATAATTCCCTTGAATATGTTTGAATATTCTTAATTGTTCTTATGTGTTCTTCACATGTTCTTGATTGTTCATCACATGTTCATGCATATCACTAGATTTAATCTTAAATCCACATAAAAAATATGAAAAACATGTTTGTTTAATAATTCTTTCAAATCCTCGAATCTAGGTTATCACTATCCACACACATTCACTAGAATTTATTTTTCAATTCAAATGCAATGCTTAATAAATTGAATTAGGGTTTATCACATGCACACACATTAAATTCAACATGTAAATTGATTGACATATTGGATGATATGATATGAATTTTGGCCACCATAGTCTAGAAGACCGGTTTCACTGGGCAAGGTGGGTGCCTAACACCTTCCCACCTTGTAACATAGCCTTCGAGCTTAGATCAAGGGTTAGTAGATCAAATGCTTATCCATGTACTTTTTGATTTTTTAATTGTAACTAGGAAACAAAGTAATGTATTTTATCTTAGATTGTATCTAGGACCAAAGCCATATAATTTCCTATGATCAATATAAATTCAATTTCAAATTAATAAAATGAGAAACTTTTCAATTTTGGTTTTCTTATTTTTCCAATAATTAAATAAGTGGCGACTCCATTGTAAAACCCTTAATCTAAGGGGGAAAACATAATCAGTCGAACCTCCATTTTGAGAGGCAATAACATGACTCCACCCATTCACGTGGGTTTGGCCCAACACATCATAAAAACGGGCCGGGGGCGTGGTCTCTCACAGGTCTCACTAATAATAAACATACATATTAATAAATTGATATACCACCAATGGACATATATTACTTGGACATAAACCATTGTTGGACTTGTATCATTTGGACATATACCACCAATGGACATATATTACTTGGACATAAACCATTGCTAGACATACCTTATTATGATGAACATGAACCATTAACCGCAACTAAACATGGACTATTGGACTCATCCCATTGTTGGACATTTGACACCTAATTAATTATTTTCTAATATTGGACATCACTCAATATATATAATAATAACGTATTAACACACCATTTAATCAAAACTATCATGCTAAGCATATTATTTATTTATTTCAACCATTATTATGATTCTAAGACTTTGGATTTCATCTATTTTGTAGGCTTAAAAATACACCGGTAGCCATTGGTCTATGCGGCCCAATGTTGAGTTCCGGGTTGACCTCTCCAAAATAAATTCGGGCGTAGCAAAGTCACATCTCCAAAGGCATGTAGCTACGTGCACACAAAAAAAGAAAAAAAAAAAAAAAAAAAAAAAAAAAAATCCCCCAACAATAGTCTAAGAACATGTAGTTTATAAATTTTTTTTAAAAAAAATGCAAAATTGGATGTGAATCTCTACCTATGCAACCTGCTCTTTAATTTCTCTGAAGTCCTCTTAGCCAAAATAATTTCAACCTTAACCCTAATTCTTTTTCTTTTTCCCTATATAATTGCAAGAAGGAGAGAATGAGAATGATGATATTTATAAGTGAACTTCCAAACTTACCTCAAAATGAATATTTTTAATTATTAACTTGAGCATTTATAAATTAAAATCCCGTTAACAAGAACTCTATAACTCAATGTCATTATTTAGCTTCTTTTATAAAGAAAACCAGTGTATAAATTCCCCTCTCTCACTTTTTGTAACAAGAAATTGAAATGTCTGAATGCTGTGATTTTCCTTTGAATTTATAGATTTCTAGATTTTGTCATTGTCTTCGGGTTTGAGTTTTTTTTAAAAATTTTTTTTTTTTTTAATGAGTTTGTTAGTAGAAACCTTTATATTTTTTTTAAAAAAATGTTAGGTTTTAATATGATAGAGTTTTCTATGCATTAGCGTCCGCAATGCAAAAAAAGTTTGAATTTACAACCAAACATATTTTATCTATTTTACCATTTTATTTTAAAACTTATCTAACAACAATTTTTATTTTTACATACAACTCAATAAAATAATATAAATTGCACAATTAAATAATATTATAATATAAACATCACACTTCTCTCTCTTCCTCTCTCCGTCAAATCCACGACTAGCAATCACCACCACCAAGTCACAAAAGCCACCAACCTCCTACCACTTAAACTCAGCCCAACAATTTCAACCCACTGAAGCCAACAATCACAAACCCGCTACCACTGCAACCCACCAAAGCTAGCAAAGCCACCGAAGCCAACAATCACAAACCCAAAAATTTCAACAAAATTTACACACCAGCCGAACCACAAAAAACCACCGAGAAACCATAAACCCAGAAACGACCAATAAACAACCACCAAGAAACATAAAAATTTCAACAAAATTTACATACTCACCGAACCACAAACCCAGAAACGACCAACAAACCACGACCCAAGTCCAGAAATGACTAATCTTCAGTTGAAAGAGAAGAGAACAGTAGCGGTAGCATCGATTCACCCACCCACGACCACCTGAATCCCACCCACAGTGATCTGAATCATGGCTACCCAAAGCCTCCACATCGATCTGCCACGCCGATTTGAAGCCCAAAAGCCGATCTGCCACCACCAAACCCAGCCACCGATTCAACTCCACCACCGAAACGCCACCACTGAACCCAGAAATCACCGATTTAGAGAGGGAAAGACCGAGAAGGAGAAAAAAGAATAAAGAAATAGAGAGAGAAGAGACAGAGATGGAGAAGTGAGACGAAGAAGAGAGTGGGAGAGACCGAGAAATGGAAGAAGAGTGAGAGAAGAGGGAGAGTCAGAGGAGAAGGAGAAATGGGAGTTGATAAAATAATAGGATTTAGGAATTCAACCTATGAACAATGAGGTTGCGTATATGTAACCTTACTGAAGTGGAGAGGGAAAAAAAATTGAGTTTATGGATCCGTTTGGATTGAACTTATTGTTGTTGAAACTGAAAACTGAAAACTAAAAACTGAAAACACTGTAGCAAAATAATTTTTAAATGTGTGAAAAATACCATGAGACCCATTTTTAATATTTTTAAATGCGTGAACAGTGCTGTTACAGTAAGTGAACAGTGCTTCTACAGTTCATAAACAGTGATTTTTGTCTCTGCACAGTAAATTTACTGTTCATGCGCTGAAAAAAAAAAAAAAAAAAAAAAAAAAAAAGAAGGAAACGTGAAATGAAAACGTGAACGTAGGTTTCAGCTGAAACCAAACGCTCACTATGTGTTCGTTTGGATAGCACTTAAGTGCTGCGTCTGCGTTTTCTCTCTCTCTTTTTTTTTTATTTTTTTTTATTTCAATCGCAACTGTTGACCCAGTCTTCTGTGAACAGTGCACTTGTGCACTGTTCACAGGTCCCACAAATTTCACTTTTTATCAACTTTTTCATTAAAAATGGGTCCCACAGCACTATTCACACATTTAAAAATTATTTTACTACAGTGTTTTCAGTTTTCAGTTTTCAGTTTCAACAAAATAAGTTCTATCCAAACAGACCCTATATATCCGTATGTGGTATGATTTTAAGGATCTAGGGTAAAATAGCATCTGGGGGGTTTTTACCCCCCAATACTAGGAGATAACATTTATTTTACTTTTACTTTTTTATTTGTACTTATTTTTTTATATTGAATGGTTGGGATTTAAAGTTGTATTTGATCTCAATCTTGATACATAGTAACAACTAACATGCATGTCAGTATGTCCCTCGCAAGTTGGTAATATATATATATATATATATATATATAGCTTCAAATTAGGCATTTGCTATGGTACAGTTTTATTTATAGTACGGTATGGTTATATGTTCTATTTATTTTTTGTGCATTTTTTAATCAACTTTCTTTTTCTCTAGTAAAATATCTTTACTTTTTTTCCCTCACGCCACTCATCCTCTCACCCTCAAATAGGGAAAGGAGCCAGAATTTTGAATTAGAGGTGGCTTTACTATTAGCTGTGTGCAGCGGTTTCAATCTTTGACTTTGCTACTACTTAGTTGCTGAGTTTTTTTTTTTTGGTATGGATAAGAAAAAAATTATTTTTGTTTAGAATTTTTTAAAGGGTAGGATCGTTTATTTTGGATAAAATTGGTTAATTAAGCTTAATTTTTTTTTTTTTTTTTAGTTTTACTATTGATAATTTTTGTTGTTGAGCTTTTTTTTTTTTTTTTTTGGGCCTATATATTTTGTTTTAGATTTTGGATCTATAAATTTTGTTATGGTCACTAAAATGAAGAAAATGCTAAAGTGACAAACTTTTTTATAAATTACTGATATGATAAGTGGTTATTGGTAAGTAAAAAAATAATGTAAGTAGTGGGGCAATATAGGAACTGTTGGATATAATACAACAATTTACTTTTGTGATAAAGCAAAATGAACAATACACAAATCTAACAATAAGAAATAACACAAATAGATGTGAAAGACAAATAAAATTAATAAATACTGAATATATATAAATAGAAATCTGCAAATAATTATAGACTCATAGACCAAATGCGTGAAAGGATGAACAATTGAGATCAAGTCTTGTGTTTGACACAATCTCCTTAAAAGCAGATTTCGCCATTCACACTTTCATTGTGGTGCTTTGAGACTCGTAGACGTCTGCCTCTCAGGATAAAATGATCTTTAGCACGAAAACGAAGCACACAAGGTCGTGCTCTGCGAACTACTCAATGCCTCTTTCTCTCTCTTTGACACAAACTGAATGAACAAAAATCTCACTAGGAGAGTTTTCTCTGAAAAGTTCTTTTTCATGAATAAGGGACAATGAAACTATACGTAACTTAAAATTGAAACACTATTTCAAAGATAATTACTGTATACAGACTTATTGACTCAAAATAAAATAATAAAAAATATTATTATTAATTGGATAAGTGAGCCTAGTCCATACATGCCTAAAGTACAACCCAATATCCAACCCAAACTCATATTCTCTATCATTTCCAATGTGGGACTCAAATATTTTCACCACTTATAATAACATTCTCAAGTGAACATAGAAAACATCAATTTCTTATTCAGTCCATGCTATTTTTCTAACAATCCCCCACATGAATAGAAATTGATAAAGTACAATGCAAATGAAGATGCAGACACAGAGAGAGTAGAAGAAAAGTTACTGTATCGGGAAAGATGGCTTTTGGCTTTGAACTTTCCTTTGTGAAAGACTATCGGATATATTAGCTAATCAGTGAACACAATATTTTTGAATTGTCAGCCGTTTGTGTATACCAAGACAATAGAATTCACACAGATCCTTTTTGGACATTTTTCAATTCTTATAGTTGTGTTCATTTCGGCTGGCCCTGAACATATCCTGGTAAATTCATGAAGTGCTTTAAAGAATTTAGCCTTAAAACTCTCATGGAAGCGATCCACTTCACACTCATATAGGTGATTCTTATTAAGAGTATCATGCTATACCCCACTCGAAATTTCAAGATATAAGAATCATTAAAAACAAAGTTTACACTGAACATCGCTTATAGGCATCACTATTTCATCATAGGAATGGGTGGGAGATGTAATCTCCATAGTGATAAAAACTAGTCTCCACAATTTTGTTGTCCCTTTGAAAACCTAGATCTTGGGATCTCCAGTCAACTAGGTGGGGTTACTGTCATGGAAACTTTAGGTTATAGGCTTTAACCCCATTCCCCTTGATGAGCAGTTTACTTGCTCTTTACTCAAACCTTTGGTTAACAAATCCGCTATATTCTCTTTTGACTTTATGAAGTCAATGGAAATAATTCTATTAGAGAGCAACTGCCTCACAGTATTATGTCTTCGACGTATATGTCGAGACTTACCATTGTACATATGACTCTGTGCCCTACCAATAGCTGATTTGCTATCACAATGTATACAAATAGAAAGCACAAGTTTCATTCACATTGGCATATCCTCTAGGAAATGACGAAGCCACTCTGCTTCTTCTCCTACTTTGTCCAATGCGATAAATTCTGATTCCATTGTGGATCTGGCAATGCATGTTTGTTTAGATGACTTCTAAGATACCACTACACCACCAAGTGTGAAGACATATCCACTTGTGAATTTGGTATCTTTTGTGTCAAATATCCAATTAGCATCACTATATGCTTTTAGTATAGCTGGATACCGAGTGTAGTGCAATCCATAGTTTAGGGTGTATTTCAAATACCTCAAAACCCAAACTAATGCCTTCTAGTGGCCTTCCCTTGGATTACTAGTGTATCTACTCAACTTGCTGACAGCATATGCTATGTCCGGTCTAGTATAGTTCATTATATACATAAGACTATCTATTATTCTCGAATACTCCAATTGATATATGCCTTGCCCTTTATTCTTAGTTAGATGTAAATTTACATCTATAGGTGTTCTCACTGGACTGTCATCATATTCCTTGAATTTCTCAAGAACTTTCTTAATATAATGTGATTGAGATAAGACAAGTCCATCAGATTTTCTAGAAATTTTCACTCCTAATATCATATTTGCAACACCTAAATCTTTCATGTTGAACTCACTAGTCAACATTCTCTTGGTAGCTTTAATGATATCATTATTGCTACCTATAATGAGCATATCATCAACATAGAGACACACAATGACATAGCCATCTGCAGTATCTTTAATATACACACATTTGTCACACTCATTGATTCTAAACCCATTTGACATCATTGCAATGTCAAATTTCTCATGCCATTGTTTTGGAGCTTGCTTTAATCCATAAAGAGATTTAACAAGCTTGCACACTTTCTTTTCTTGACCAAGAACAATGAACCCCTCTGGTTGTTCCATATAAATCTCCTTATTTAATTCACCATTCAAGAATGTTGTTTTTACATCCATTTGATGTATCTGTAAGTTATGCAACGCTGCAATAGCCACCAACATCCAAATGGACGTTATTCTTATAACAGGTGAATATGTGTCAAAATAATCCACACCTTCCTTTTGTTTGTAACCCTTTACAACAAGTCTTGCCTTGTACTTGTCAATAGATCCATCAACCATTTATATCCTAGAGGTTTACAACCTGGTGGAAGATCCACTAGTTCCCATGTATGATTTTGTAAGATGGATTCAATCTCACTATTCACAGCTTTTTTCTAGAAAGGCGCCTCAGGTGTAGAGATAGCTTCCTTGAAGCTTTGAAGTTCATCTTCTAACATATAAGTTAGAAATTCCGGACCAAACGATTTTGACTTTTTAGCCCTCTTACTACGTCTAAGCTCAACCTCATTCCTCTCTTCCCTCAACTCTTAATCATGAGAGGTATTAGACATAGACTCAAAGTTTCTCTTAAAGAACTTGATTCTTGTGTGGATTTGTAAGGAAATATTTCTTCAAAGAATGACGCATTCCTGGATTCAATAATAGTATTGACATGCAAGTCAGGAATGTCAGACTTATAAATTAGAAACCGATATGCAGTACTGTTATGAGCATAACCGATGAAAACACAATCAACGGTTTTTGGTCCTATCTTTGTCCTTTTAGGAATAGGAACCACCACTTTTGCCAAACACCCCCACACCTTTAAGAATTTATAGGAAGATACTCTACCTTTCCATAATTCATAGGATGTCTTATTGGTTTTCTTTTTAGGCAATTTATTAAGAATATAATTTGGAGGAAGAATAGCTTTCCCCCACAAGTTCTGTGGTAAACCGGAACTAATCAACATTGCATTCATCATTTCTTTTAAGGATCTATTTTTCCTTTCAGCAACTCCATTTTGCTGAGGTGAATAAGGTGCAGTGGTTTGATGAACAATACCATGCTGAAAACAAAACTCACCAAAAGGTGATTCATATTCCCCACCTCTATCACTCCTTAGAACCTTCATATTTTTGTTGAGTTGATTCTCAACCTCATTCTTATATTGCATGAATGCCTCAATTGCCTCATCTTTGCTCCTTAGCAAATACGCATAACAGTATCTAGTGCAATCATCTATGAAAGTGATGAAATATTTCTTACCACCTCTAATTTGTATAGATTTCATGTCACATACATCACTATGTATTAAATCTAGACGTTCAGTGCTTCTTTCAACTAATTTAAAAGATGCTCTTGCCATCTTAGCTTTCACACAAATTTCACACTTATGATTAAAATCAATTTTAAATTTAGGCAATAAATTTAAATTTATCAATCTATCTAGAGTATAATAGTTAACATAACCCAATCTACCATTCCAAACATTAGATGACTCAAGCATGTAAACAAAAGATGCACCCTTATTATTATCAATAACAGTCATTACATTCATCTTAAACATGCCATTACTCAAATATCCTTTGCCCACATACATTCCACTCTTAAAGAGTAAAAATTTATCAAACTCAAAAACCAACTTAAAACCATTCTTGCTTAACAATGAGCCAGATACAAGGTTCTTTTGAATTTCTAGCACATATAGTACATCTTTCAAAGTAAGAAACTTGCCCATAGTCGTTTTGAGCACAACCTTTCCAATTCCTTCAATCTTTGAGGTTGAGGAATTTCCCATGAAAATTTTTCTTCTATTACCCACAGGATTATATGTAGAAAACATTTTCTTTTCTGAACATATATGGCGAGTAGCCCCAGTGTCCACCCACCATTCCTTGGTATTTCCTCCTACCAAGTTCATTTCAGAAATCACAACAGAAAAGTTCATGTTGGTTTGAGCCACAACAGGATTCACAACAATTTTGTTTGACATCTATGTTTAACAAAATTCAAACAAATTGTCCTTAAAATCAGCCAAGTTTAAGAAATAAATGCCAAACGTTACTATGCAAAAAGAAAGTCAAGCCAACTATCACACCGAATTGCAGAAAGAAGCACACACAGAACAAACAAACTAAACAACAGAGTCTGAACAATGCCCAGCCGAGCAGTAAGAAAAAAAGGTCCTAAACTAACATAATAATCAAGAAGAAAGAGATCAACAACAAACAGTATATATATATATATATATATATATATATATAACAAAGGGTTTTACTAACATGTGCCCTTAGAGCATATGTTAGTAAGCCATTTTAGGAAAAAATTTATCGGGAATTGAAAAGGCTATAAAAAAAGTTTGACAATTTTTTCAATTCCCAATAAAAATTTTCCTAAAATAGATTGTTATTGTATGCCCTAGGGGCATACATTAACCGGACCCTAAAACAAATACTGCAGTCAAACACGGGATTCAACGATTTCAAAATATTAAAGTTCACAATTTTAACTTTATAAAATAAACAAGTATATAGATATATACGAAAATCGATAAACACAAACCCAGTTTTGCTAGTTTCAACACAGAGAAAAATAAATGTCGATTTAGTATTATTCAACCAACACAAAATTCCTTTCATCGTCAATCACAAATGTAAATTAAAATATACGAATTTGCTTTAAGATTGTTGGATATAATACAACAATTTACTTTTGTGATAAAATAAAAGGAACAATACACAGATCTAACAATAAGTAATAACACAAATAGATGTGAAAGGCAAATACAATTAATAAATACGGAATATATATAAATAGAAATCTGCAAATAATTAAAGACTCACAGAACAAATGCGTGAAAAGATGAACAATTGAGATCAACTCTTGTGTTTGACACAATCTCCTTAAAACAGATTTCACCCCTCACACTTTCACTGTGGTGCTTTAAGACTCGTGGACGTCTGCCTCTCAGAATAAAATGATTTTCAGCACGAAAACGAAGCACACAAGGTCGTGCTCTGCGGACTACTCAATGCCTCTTTCTCTCTCTTTGACACAAAATGAATGAACAAAAATCTCACTAGAAGAGTTTTCTTTGAAAAATTCTTTTTCATGAATGAGGGACAATGAAACTATACATAACTTAAAATTGAAACACTGTTTCAGAGATAACTGCTGTATACAGACTTACTGACTCAAAATAAAATAATAAAAAATATTATTATTAATTGGATAAGTGAGCCTAGTCTACACATGCTTAAAACCCAACCCAAACTCATATTTTTTATCATTTCCAATGTGGGACTCAAAGATTTTCACCACTTATAATAACATCCTCAAGTGAACATAGAAAACATCAATTTCTTATTCACTCCATGCTATTTTTCTAACACGAACTAAAAAAAAATTGCTATCAAAACAGTCTATAAAAATGTTGTAATTGAGAACGTGATTTAAAAATCACATTTTTAGTTTATGAATACACACGGTATGAAATAAACACTTCTTTTTAACTTTTAATTAGCTATAAGCGTATAACCAAAGTCAATGAAGTTGATACATATTTTTCTTTCCAATCTCTTTGAGATTTAAATATATAAGTAAATTTTTATCCCCTCATGGGTATCTAAGTAGTAGGATCATTGATTTGAGATTTGACGTAAATTATATCAGTTTAAAGTCAATTTACCATACAATCAATCAATAGAATTTCTGGTCTGTTAAAAAGCTAAAACATCACTTATATTAATATAAATAAAATAAAACAAAGTAAATTTTCGTAAATTTTGGTACACAGAGTATACCTTATGCTACTTCAGTGCTAGCAACCCCAGTTTGATAGTCATTCACATCACACGATACCGGTTCCCATCTATTAAAGTATCCTTTCTGTATAATAGCCCCGTCGTTGCCGCATGTTTTCAATGTATACTTAGTACACCATTTTGCCTTTTGTGTCTACAGTTCCCATTTGGTTTAATTAATTGCATCCATGGAAACCTCAAAGCCACGTGTAGCATTACTTCCTTATGTTAATGCAATGACTTGTCAAATATTGAAGTGAAATGTTTGGTTCAAATTATGGTATATATAATTCTATCCGTACAAATATTAATCTAAAAGAGGCTGTCTATTTTGTTTGAGAAGATTATGCCACAGTTCCAACTCCTAGATTCCCTTCAGTCCGGAGTGAGATGTCAAATTCATTTGTGGAGGATCATGCGACAGATGGTATGTGCATGTTAAAAATTAAAGATAGAGTCTAATATAAGAGTTTCTTCACTTAGTCAATTGAATTAAGTGTCTTGCATGAATTAATGTGCATTGTAGGCATGCCATATGTGGTATTGCTTCTGGATTCAAAACCCTGCAACCGAGCATGCCAGTTCTAACCTTAATTTTGTTGCTTGCTAACCCTTGCAGCTTTAAGACCTCATATATCACATGGCCTTCTGTTAGCATCCCAAACTAGCACACCTCGGCTTACTCCTTCAGGTTCCCCTCCTAGCCTCTCTGCGTCGGTGTCCCCAATATGAACATCTAAACCTGTGTCCCCAAGGCAATATTCAATGTCATTTTCATCATCAAGAGGCCTATTTGATGATCAGTCTTCAATGTTTTCTTCTATGTTCTCAAGCCATCACAGTTCAGTATGAAGCTCTGATTCAGGATGACAAACTGGTTAGCTCTATCATACCCATGCACCTATATAAGAAGATTGCATGTTTTTGGAAATTTTTATTTATTGCGTCATTAAACTGTTTCATTAGTCCTTGTTTAATCTGTTTCAGGTTGAAAGCAGGTTGATGGGAAAGAGTTCTTCTGCCAAGTAAGCTAAAGACAGTTTTTAGATCCAAATGGTGGAAGTAACTTTTCAAAAAACATCTTTCTAAATTATGCAAAAATCAAGAATTCATACAATGAATACACACATCCAATATGGCTAAAATGGTGCTTCTTTTGTCGATGAAATTCCATTAGTGCCATATTTTGCAACTTACTTGCAATCCTGAGGTGGACCAAACTTTTAAGTCCTCTTGTAACTTGAACATTTTTATTTATACAAGAGGTCTGGATATAGGGTATAACATTTATTTGTACTATTGCCAAAAGCAATAGCAGTCCTGGAACCCAAAATTTAAAATTTTTTGTGCTTATGATTTGGTTCTTGGCTTCTTGCCATTGAGCTGTAGCTCAAATGGTACACCCTCCCCTTAAAAGAGTAGTTAAGGGTGAAGTGGGTTCAAGACCCCATGGGTTTGTGTGTAAGTTATCAATAAAAGAAAAAGGTTATTGGCTTCTCAAATGAAGCAGTTGTTCATCTGATCCCTTCTCTTCTTGTCATCAAGAGCCGTTTGTCTTGTGATCATTTTGGCGCCTTTCTAGCCAATGTTAAGGAATTGAATGCCCACAAACAAACCAAAGAGATAGATTCTCTCTCTCTCTCTCTCTCTTCTTGTTATCTCTTTGTAGTGTCCAACATCTATTTATATTTATTTCTGGAGACTCTACAGAAGACTGGTATTTGACCAAGAGAACAAGGACCTTTATGCTATATTTGAGGGATTGATTACTCGCAATGTCCACTGAAATTGTGTAACGCTAATGCTGGAATGTAATTACAGCTTGTAAGCATTGTTGTATATTACTAACTATATAGTTTCTTTAGCAGTTTCCACTCTATAATAGAAGTGAATTCAAAGTGTAATGCATTCATTGAACTCCTGTTCAATTGCGTATTACGTTGTGAATTTGCATGCTATTCTGATAAATTACTAGTTCTAAAACTAGAATAGGCTATAGAATATAGTCCTTTTTGTCACGTATACTAAACTAACAGAGCCCTGTTAATTACTCACTGGTGTGTACGGGTGTGTGTATCACATCAACTAAAATCATGAGTTGAAAACACGATTTCAGTTAAATTGCAAAATCGTGTTTTCAAAACACGATATCACTATTTGAAATTTATAATTAAAATCATGTTTTGAAAACATAATTTTCATATGCTATGTGTATCGATGTGTGCACTTTTGCGGTGTGCAACAACAATTTCCTAAAGTCTCTTACCAAAAAAAAAACAATTTCCTAAAGTGATTTACATACGTTGTAAAGCAAGATAAAATTTAGGTGGCCAGACATCATGTTAGCAATGTGATTTATATATCATTTAAGACAGCTTTGATGGAACTTCTCTAGGATATAGCTGTTGGATGCAACTTTTTGCTAAAGGTAAGGTGTTTTTTTTTTTTTTTAACAACAAAAATGCTCATAAGACACAATGGTGTTTGGTGTGTGCTCTTGGCTTGTTGTTAAAAACTGATTAAAGTGTAATTGTACCTATAAAAAACGTGACTTTGAAAAACTGCTCATAAACACACGGCAAATGAGAAGCAATAAGCAGTTTTTCCTCTACTTTTAAAACCATATCTAATTCCCAATAGGAGAAAGTACTTGTGCATTACTTTCGACGTGTGCTAAAATGAGTTTCCCTTATGTTAATCTCTCTCTCTCTCTCTCTCTCTCATCATTCCAAATTTGTCCTCTCTTGTGAACCACTAATTCAAATCATGATTACTAACTAAGCAATGTTAAGCACACACAAAATTTGACAACATTTTTTATATTTGTTATGTGACAAGCATATACTGATTTTTATCTTGGTCCACTATTGAGTATTGACATCAATTTTTTTTATTTATTACTAACAAT
This sequence comes from Quercus robur, assembly GCF_932294415.1. Taxonomy (NCBI): domain Eukaryota; kingdom Viridiplantae; phylum Streptophyta; class Magnoliopsida; order Fagales; family Fagaceae; genus Quercus; species Quercus robur. The sequence continues at coordinate 48,922,820 of NC_065539.1, forward strand.
ATGTTATATCAACGATAATTAAATTTGTTGTCAAAATTTTTGTGTCTATAGATTTTCTGTTATCAATTGGTCTTGATCTTCACCCCTTTGTTTGTAAGCCTATTTATGTATTTACACACCGTGTGTGTAAATACTCTAAAAATATTTTTATAGTTACACACTGTGTGCAATATATTTTTTCCTATATTTATTTATTTATGCTGACATGAGAAGTGAACTAGACTCTCCAAGCAAGCCAACCAAAAAACGATACATGGTAAGGTAACAAAAGTGATCCCAACACAAGGAACATATTTATCTATCTTTCCGTAAAGTTTTTTGTACCTACTAAATTATAATATTAGTAAAATAATTTATTTCACTTTAGGAATAGAGAAAAAAAATAAAACAATAATACCACAACCCGGGTTAGAATTGATTGGTGAATCTGCAAAACCCGGGTTAGAATTGATTGGTGAATCTGCAACACCTGTCAGCCTTATTTTATTACTCCTTTATTCCGTTTTGAAATGTTTTAAAATATAACACTCTTGGAAAAGTTAAAAGAATAAGAAATTGTTAGTACTTTTCTAATTTACTTTATATTTTATTTATACTCTTTTTTGATTAAAAATTAAACTAATGAGGGTTATTTTAGAAACTTATATATTCTTATATAAAATAGACAAAGTTTAGCTACGAAATTAGTTGTAGCCTAAAATTACAACCTTATTCAATAAAATAAATATTACTGCATATTTTGAAAATCTAACCGTTAAATTGTATGTTCTTTATGTTTTTAATACACATAACAAATTTTGTATCAATTGGATATTATTTATTATATAATCTATAAGTTTATATTTTATGCATAATTTTAAACTATAAAAACTTACAATTTAAACAATATATTGATAACATAGCTATTAATATTTAATTTTCTAGAAATTTTGCAAGCATGAAGGATATAAGAAGAAAATGTAATCTAAGAGTGGATTCGTCAAAATTCACCTCCAATAAAAAAATATTAAGTAAGATTGTAATTTTAGGCTACAACCAATTTGTAGCTAAACTTTGTCTATATAAAATATAACAATTTATTATATAATATTTTCTTAAATTTTTTATTTTTGTAAGCAAGATCAACAAATTGACACAGAGGAAGAAAGAAGACAGCTATAGTCCTAATTAAGGATGACCAAAGCATCTTTTTCTTTTTTCTTTTTTTTTTCTAAAGACATGAATATAAGCTTTCATGATTCTTCTCTATAAACTTTGGCATGAGTTATCATATTTATTTTTCTTTTCAGATAAGAGGATGTTTCCACTACCCCTTCCCAAAGTACCTACTTTATAAAGGTTGGTGGAAGACTAGACTAAAAGAGAGAGCATCATTGCTTCCTTCCAATTCATTTCTTATCAAAAGGTTCATTTGACCCCACATTTTTTAAAAGTTTCATGGATTTGTTCCATCTTTTCCTTTATTTTCTTCCTTTTTTTTTAACCGAATAATATTGTGTTGAAGAATTAGGTGGGGACAGCAAATCAAAGTCTACTGATTATTCTTGTTAAAAAAATAGTTGCAATTAATAATAGAATACAAGTGAGCTGAAGGATCAAATAATCAAATGATTGAATTGAGCACTCTAATGGTGACAAGCTGGAGTCCTCCAAGTCCTCTTGCTCAAGAGTGCTTGAGTAGCAGAATATAGAATGCCAAAGTTGCCCTCTGCTTGGAAAATGAAATAACAATATATATGTAACAAAGAATTGGTATAGTTTAATTGGTAAAGTCTTTTATCTATAAGTAAGTAACTTAGATTTAAATCCTGCCTAAAAACTGATTCTGTCTTTATTTGCTGATAAAGAATAACTATCATATTTAGAACGATCGTTCAAATCCTGTCATATCCCCAAAAAAAAAAAAAAAGTTTAATTCTTGCAATACAAACTTATTTTATGGAAACATGGTAACATAATTATATTCCTTTAGTTTTGTAACTTCATTGATCAAATTTTGTTTAAAATATACGCTTGAAGTTCCTCACTATTGATAGGGACTTTAATTTCCATAACCATTTCTAATCAAAGAGTCCTCTTTGCCTTTTCTAGCATCCAATTCCAAATTGTATGCAACCATCACATCAAAGTCTCCCATACTCGAACGAGTCTATGGGATTCTATCTTAAAGATCCGGTCTCAAGGTTGGTTTTGGAATGGAATTAAAGATTCTATTGTAATTTGTAATAGAGTGAGATGTCAAAGGATACCATGCTATCCATGCTAAGGTTCTAATTCCCAAGATCATCACAAACCTACCTTACCACATCAAGTTCTCCTTCTCTTTGCTTAAGGGGCCTTCAATGTAACTATGTAGCGGGCCGATTCACTACTCGTGGAAGTGGCATAGTGGTAGGAAGTTCTTACGATCCATCACTTTGCAACTCTGAGGATGTAGGTTAAAGTAATAACTAGCCTCATTATTGCACAGGTGGTCTCACGTCATTCATGAGTAAAGTTTAAGTGAGCTGGGAACAGTGACCACACATATGAATTTTTTTTTATTAAAAAAAATGTAATGGACCTATATGCAACCAATTATTTGATAATAATAATAATAATAATCAATAAATAAATAAATAAAAGAACCTTGGAGCCATTGGTTATTTGATAAAAAATGGACCTTGGTGCCATCTGAAAGGATCTGATCCATACCCCTCTCAAACAGTGGCCATGCTTTAACTAGGCCTCTCCAAATCCCTAATTGACCATCCTTTGCTTTCCTGGCTATTGTAGATCGCCAATTCAAGCATTTTGTTTGATTTAAATTTTCCCAGTGTACCACCCTCCATTTCATGCTTGGATAGAAGACTTTTTTTTTTCTTTTTTCTTCCTTTCTTTTTTTTTTTTTTTTTTTTTTTTTTTTTTTTGTCAATGTTTACCATTATGTTGTAACTAGCATAAGGAAGATGATTCTTGATCATAATATTTGGACACTATTAACTCTTGTAGTTAAGTGATGCCACTTCCAAGTCCTAACTATATATAAAATGTTGCATGATCTAGTGATTACCAAACCGATTAATCAGATGTTTTAAGAGCATAATGTATCCCCTTAATTAAAAAAAGAAAAAGAAAAAAAAAAAAAAAAGGAGATGAGGAAGAAATGAAGGAAAATCTAATACTTGATCATTTGGTACGCACTTAAGCTTCTATGGAAGAAAGAGCACTCGGATCTTAACTCAAGATATCATTATTATTTTTCGTTATCTTTAGGTTGGCAAAAACTTATATTAAAAAAAAGAAATATCTTTATGTTGGGCTTGGAATATTTAACAAATATAAACTTGCTTAAACGTTTCAATTAAAGTGGCATGATTTATTGATAGAGCGAATCCTTGACTAAATCAATACCCAATATCATCATGAACCACATTAACACAGATCTCTTTTTAACTTTTCGGGCTAATTTTTTTTTAATCTACAATATTTGTCATCTCCAATGAATGCCTGCTTAAAAAGTGAGATTGCCTTTTATTGTTATTTATTTTTTATATTACCTTTACTTATTATAATAAACAAAAATGTACTAGTGGGGAGTGTGGTGTAATTAACTGATTATATATTTTAGAGAAACAAAAGTCAGATCCTAAGATAAGTTTCGATTATAAGCAATTGGTATATATTTTAGATTATTAACTAGTTAGTGGCTTTTTTTTTTTTTTTTTTTTTTTTTTTTTTTAAGGAAAAACTAGCTAGTGTGCATGAATGATGCAATTATAAATTCGGTATTAATTCCCCCCTAGGCCCTAGGCCCCAAATTATATTGCTGGATGGTTTTGCCTGCATATGTGAAACATGCATAACTGTTATTATCAGACCGACAAAGACATTTTTATTTTTATAGTGGAAAATTATCGAGGACCAAGACAATTTCAATGCATGGAAACTTGGACTTGCCTCACTTCCCTTGGTTTACAAAGAGACCCTTGAGAATATTGCCATAGAAAAATAAATGCATTCACATTGGCATTATATTTAAATATTATATGCATACGTTAATATAGTCAAAAATATTCTCAGAAAAAGAAAAAGAAAATAATAATAACGTTGGTATGCCTGTAATGGAATAGTTATTAATGTGTAATAACAATTCAGTTATTTGGTTACATCTTTATTACATAGATTAGTTATTACATTGGAATAACTATTCTTTCATTTTTTTAGAAATTAAGTTTCAACCTATGACGTTCGCTTCTAATGATAGTTGTTTATTATCAAACCAAGTTACCAATAAGTTTTTCTTGTGTAATAACAGTTCAGTCATTTGGTTGCATCTTTATTACATGGATTAATTATTACATTGGAATAACTATTCTTTTTCTTTTTTTAGAGAGTTTCAACCTATGACGTCTGCTCCTAATGATAACTCTTTATTATCAAACCAAGACACCAATCAGTTTTTGGTGTAGGTAGAGATTAAACTCCAGATCTCTAATTCAATCATCAGAAACTTTACCAATTGAGCTAACTGAAACTAGGGGTGTCTATGTTCGACCCAACTCGCGAACACAACATGAACCTGACACGGGTTTTTTTGGGTTAGGGTTGGGCCTTAATGAGTTTGGGTCATAAACGGGTCGACTCGAAAGTGACACGATAAGAAACAGGTTATAAACGGGTTAACCCGCATAACCCACAATAGACACGTTTGACACGTCAATTTATTTGTATCAACCCAAAATGACCCACTTAACACAACCCGTTTAACTCATATAACAAATAAATATTTATTTTATTTTAGATTTGTCAGATACCTTTTATATCCAACATATATTTTAAATTTAAAAAGAAAAGTGAGTAATTACAAAAATTTACAAGGGATATAATTGGAAATTGAAACTTTACAAACCCTAGAACTACTAATACTTTTTTTTTGGCATAGAACTTACACAAATAAAATTGGATGAGCTTGTGGAAGATGTTATGAATTTGGACATCAACAAAGAATTTATGGATGATAATCATGGTCATAGTCAGGATTAGTTTACAGTTTGCTCAAATTCTTTCAATATTGATACTTAGCATTTGACGAGTTCCAAGAATATTATATTTTTGTTGAACTATGTTATTTTATTTTTGTGAAACTTTGTTATTTTGAATTTGGGTTGAAGTGTAAAGAATTTATTTCTAGATGAATGTTATATTTTTGTTGAACTATATTATTTTGAATGTGGGTTGAAAATTTGAAGTGTATGTACTACTTTTTGGGATGTAAAAAAAATTATTTCTAGATGGATGTTATATTTAATATTATGCAGGTTGAAATGGGTTGTGTTACATTCGTGTCAACCCAACACGACTCATTTATTAAGCGTGTCAAATGGGTTGGGTCAGGTCAACCCGCCTTATTAATAGGTCGAGTTAGGGTTGAAGGATCATGACACGATTATTAAATGGGTCGAGTTAGGGTTGAGCCATTTAGTTGAATACCCCTACCTTGACACGACACGAACCCAACACGCTAACCCGAATTGACACCCCTAACTGGAACTCACTGAATAACTATTCTTTAAATGGAAGAATAATTATTTCTCTTTAAAATGGATGTAATAGCTATTCAGTAGTGCATATAATAAGTTTTAAAATTAATATATTTCCAAAAATATAAAATTTTCTTATATATAATTTTTTACAAGTTTTTCGTATATAACAACCAAACTTACGGATAGTAATGGTTATTCCATTACAATATCTTTTATTTTTAGTAATAAAGATTGCTATTCCTAATGACCTACATTCAGTGTACCAGACGTACCCTTAGTATTAACATATGTAAAATTTTATAGTATAGTGTAAATTACAATTTACTCACTTGTGATTTGGTCGAAATTTAAGTTGCCTATCGGTGGTTTGAAAATTGACACTTTACTCATCTAAAGTTAGCTTAGTTAGAGTTTTGTAATTCACTTATGTTAACAATATGGCTAAATATGTAATTTTACTCTATTTTTACGTCTCCCTCATCTAAAAACACAAAAAACATAAAAATACAAGATCAAATAAGATAAATAAAGAATCTAGTGAAACACTTGCAGTATGAGATTTCAAACCACAAGTAGGTAACTTAAATTTTGGTAAAATCTCAGGTAGGTAAGTTGTAATTTTCCTTGTAGTGTGTGTGTAGAGAGAGAGAGAGAGAGAGAGAGAGAGAGAGAGAGTATTTTGAAGAAAGCACATGCAAAATAAAAAGCTGTGAGGCATTGGAATGGGGAACCAAGTGAACAAACATTCAATTATTTTATTGCCTAAGTTAAAGAATTATCAATTTTTAGAGAAGCACAGTTGTTTGTTTGTTTGTTTGTTTTTTTTTTTTTTTTTGGGTGAGAAACACATATAAACACAAACTCTACTCAAAATTCAAGAAACACAGTAATTAAACTCCATTTTAGCTAATAGATTTATAATCCAATGTGATCATTTTTAGGGGTTTATTAAGCATATTTTGGTTGAAATAGTATTTTACCTGATTCATTGTGAATAGTCTAAGAACATGTAGTTTATAAAAAATGCAAAATTGGATGTGAATCTCTACCTATGCAACTTGCTCTTTAATTTCTCTAAAGTAAAGTCCTCTTAGCCAAGATAATTTCAACCTTAACCCCAAGTCTTTTCTTTTTCCCTATATAATTGCAAGAAGGAGAGAACAAGAATGATAATATTTATAAGTGAACTTCCAAACTTACCTCAAAATGAATATTTTTAATTATTAACGTGAGCATTTATAAATTAAATCCCATTAACAAGAACTTTATAATGCAATGTAATTATTTAGTTTCGTTTATAAAGAAAACTAGTGTATAAATCCCCCTCTCTCACTTGTTGTAACAAGACATTGAAATGTCCAAGTGCTGTGATTTTCTCTCGAATTTATAAGGCCCTGTTTGGTTTGGAGGTCACTCATCACTCATCACCTATCACTCAAATCTTCTCACTCAAACTCCTAACTCAATTCTTATAACTCTAACTCATGTAAACCCATAACCTTGCTTAGTGGGTCGTTTGGGTGGAATATCTCAATGGGTTTTCCAATTCAAAAACTCAACTTTATGTCACTCATTGGGTCCCACAAAAATTTATTGTAGAGCAAGTGTACAAAATGGCAATTTTGCCTACCTGCGTTGTCTCACTGTCTCTCTCCTCTTCATGCCCATTCCACAACTCCACACTCTAGATCTCCACAACTTCAACACTCTCTAACCTCAACAGTCTCTCCACTCTCTCACCACTGATCTTCAACTCTTCAAACCCTCACTCTGCCTCTCATAAAATGAGAACCAGCTTCGGCAAAGGAAAAAAAAGGGGGGGGGGGGACCTAGATGCGTGAAGAATAGAGCAAATGAAGCCCAGGAAACTTTTCTCACCTTTCAGTACAAGAACAGAGCAATATGTGAAAGTGAAGAGAGAAAATAAGAGTCAATGAGGTGATTGCACTAATGCTAAAAATGAATAGTGCATATGACCTTTAGCTCCATAACTTCACTGGTATTTGCTTTGCATTTGATGGGACTTTACCTTCGGTTGGTACCCACTTGCTTTTAATTAATTATAACTTTGTCACCATCACCCATAACTCATGATCCGGAAACAAGCAAAATGTGTTTTCATTTTTCATCACTCTAACTCATTTTTTTTGAGTTACGAGTGATGGAAAGTGAGAAACCAAAACAAAGCCAAACAAGCACAAATGGTATGGGTCCCACTAAAAGTGAGTGATAAATGATGAAAATTAAGTAATGGGTGGTGAGAATTGGGCAAACCAAACATGGACTAAATGTCTAGATTTTGTCATTGCCTTGGGGTTTGAGTTTTTGTTTTTTAAATTGGTTTTTTAATGAGTTTGTTAGTAGAATACTTAAATAACATGATTGGACTTTTATATTATTTTTTAAAATGTTAGGATTTAATGTGATAGAGTTTCCTAAGTAGGAGGACTTTGATTCTTTTTGATAAATATTATAATTAGGGTAAATTTCACTAACTACTCTTGAGATTTGGACGAATACCAAGGAGGTCCAGAAGATTACAAAACTGACCATTTCAGTCCTTAAGTCCAAACGGAATCTAACGCCGTTATTTATTTTTGGTTTCTCTCTCTCACCCTCACATGGGTCCCTTCTTTCTTCTGACTCTCTTTCTTCTCACCTTTTCTTCTCATCACTCTCTCTGACTCCCTCATCCTTTCCACTCTCAAACCTTTCTTTGACTCTCACGTTCCTTTCTTCTCTATCGTGGTCTTTGCGATGGTGTGGTGGTATGGGTAAGCAGTTTTGGTGAGTTTCGGTGTGGATCGGTGTTGGTTCTGTGGTCTTTGAGCGGCAACGTCGTGCTATGGCTTAGCAGTGGTTCGTGGGTTTTGGTGTGGGTCGACGGTGGAGGTTTGTGATTTTGGTTTGGATTAGTTATAGGTTGGCGGTGGTGGTTTGTGATTTTGGTTTGGATCGGTGGTGGGTTGGCGGTGGAGGTTTGTGGATTTTGGTTTGGATTGGCAAGGTGGATTTGCTTTGGTTTGAGCAAAGGCTTTGTGGGTTGCGATGAGAGGTGGCCGGTGGTTGCAAGATCCCAATCTGGCAGAGCTCACCATCATGGGTATGGTTTTTTTAAAAAAAAAAATTGTTGATTTGGGTTTGTTTGGGTTTGGTTTTGTTATGGGTCTTGGTTTTGTTTTGAAATGTTTTTGATCTGGGTATGTTTGAGGTTTGATGTTGGATGATTGTTTGTTTGGGTTGATCTATGTTTGATTGTCTTATTGGTCATTTGTTGAGTTTGAAACCTTATGGCTAGCTTGAGCTTGACATTGAGAGAGTTTCTGGCGTGAAGAAGAGAGAGCAAAGAGAAATGGATGAGAGGACTGAGGTTAACGGTGTTAGAGTCCGTTTGGACTTAAGGACTGAAATGGTCAGTTTTGTAATCTTCTGGACCTCCTTGATATTTGTCCAAATCTCAGGGGTAATTAGTGAAATTTACCCTTATAATTAATTAAAAAAAAAAAATCAAAGATCCTTATTCATTCATATCAAAGTATCTTCAAATAGGGTACCCCATAACTAAGTGACTAAGTGACGTGTCTTCCGAAAGGAATATTGAATAATTTCACGGACATGCATGTTAGCTTTGAAAATGATACATGGTAACAACTAACAGTCAGCATGACAGTATGACACTTGCAGATGTTTGTGTATATATATGCAATAGCAATGAATGGTCGAGATTGAAAGTTGAAAAAAACAACTTTTAATTTTAACTATTAAATACAAAAAGTTGAAAAATAGTTAAAAGAAGTAAAAATGTTAAAGTTAAAATTTAATAATGGTAAAAATTTATGTGAGAAGAAGTAGAGTAATTGCTCCGAATATAAATCCATATATAAATATATATATATATATATATATATATTTTTTTCCCCCCCGTAATTGGCATCTGCTATGGTACGGTTCTATTTATGGTTCCGTATGGTCATATGCTCTATTTATTTTTTGTGCATTTTTTAATCAACTTTCTCTCTTCTCTAGTAAAATATCTTTACTTTTTTTCTCTCACATCCACTCATAGCTGTTATTGGACTAGGGGGCAATGGCGCCCCGCGCCCCCTCCCCCCCCCCCCCCCCCCCCGCGACGCGCTAAATTTTTTTCAAAAAAATATTACTATATTAATACGTACTAATTTTAGTAATTTTGTTCAATAAAATTACATTTTGTCCCTCTTAATTATGACATCAATTCTTTTGAGAATAGTGTTATAGCCAAAAATGTTTTTACAACATTTATACAAACTATTGAGGTAGCAAATTCTTATTGGTTTGTACACTTGCATCACGTTTTAGTTATCAATAACCACTTACCACATTATCATTTTGTAAAAAAATTGTAGTTTTAGCATTTTTCACCTTTTAAAGGACATAAAAAATTAATAGATTAAATCTAAAACAAAATATACAAGCCCAAAAAAATTAGCCCAACAACAAAAATTACTAATAATAAAACTAAAAAAATTAAGTCCAATCAATCTATTTTACCCAGAACAAACAACTTGGCCATTTAAAAAATTTTAAACAAAAATCCTTAGTAGTAAAGTAGTAGACTCAAAGGTTGGAGCAGCTACATACAACTAGCAGTAGAGTCGCCCCCCCTACTCCAAGTCCTGGCTCCGTCCTTGCATCCTCTCACCCTGAAACTCTCTCTCTCTCTCTCTCTCTCTCTCTCTCTCTCTCTCTCTCTCTCTCTCTCTCTCTCTCTCTCTCTCTCTCTCTCAGCCACTCATCCTCTCACCATCAAATTCATTCTCTCACCCTTTGAATACTGACCAAATTCCTCTAATAAAGAATAAATAATTAATTAAAAAGAAGAAATAAAGAATATTTAAATAAAATAGTAAAAAGAATGGAACATGTGATATAGAATGTATTATAAAGTGTTGTGCCAAAATAGAAATAGTAACTTTTTAATGTGTTAAAATAGTATTTTTTTTAACAATACTTGATGCTAAAGCTCTAATATTTAACAAACTACTCCGAGTCTATGACCAAAGTTAGTGAAGTTTTTTTTTTTTTTTTTTTTGGGTGTGGAGAAAGAACAAAGGTTAGTGAAGTTGATACGCATTTTTCAGTTTTTTCTTTTCAATTTCTTTGAGTTTTAAACATATAAATTTTTTATAAAATTTGGTACACACAATATCACCTAAAATGCTACTTGCCAGTGCTAGCAAACCCAGTTTGATTGTCATTCGCATCACATGCTACCGGTTCCTATCTAACTCAGTAGCATCTGTATAATAGCACCATTATTGCTACATGTTTTCAACGTACTCAATAGTCAATATCATGTAGCACTATTTTCTTTTAATAAAAAAAAAAAAAAAATCACCTTTTTGCAATGTTTCTTTAATTCTTTCGCATGTAGTTTTCACTTTTCACTTTGGGAAAAAACTGACATAAATACTTGAGTTATAATATCTGAGAACGTGATTTAAAAATCACATTTTTAGTTTATGAAAACACTGTAAAATAAACACTTCTTTTTAACTTTAAATGGGTATCTAGGTGATAAGTTCATTGATTTGAGATTTGACGTAAACTATGCTAGTTTAAAGTCAATTTAATTACCATACTATCAATCAATAGAATTTTTGGTGTCTTATTGATAAATAGTGAAATAGTCTATTTAAAAGCTAAAACATCACTTATATATTAATATATTTAAAAAAAAGAGAGTAAATCTTTGTAAATTTTGGTACACATGCAGTATACCTTAGAGTATCCACAGCAGTGGATCTATAATTTTGGCTATTTAGTATCAATAAAAGTTACTTTATTTATTTTACCTACACATGTTGCAGCAGTGGATCTATTTTAGCTTTTAACACAATAAAATAATATAAATATCACAATAAAATATTATAACCACTATAATAAAATAATATATACCAATATTAAAAAAACTCACAGCACCAACCACAACCACCTCTACCATCAGCCATAGCCACAGCCACCACCACCACCAACACTAGCAACAGCAGCAGCACCACCACCAGTACACAGTAGGGAAAAAAAAAAAAAAAAAAAAACCTAAATCTCCAATCTTTTTCCTCAGCCACAGCCACAACCACCACCACCACCACCGCAACCACCACCACCACTAGCAGTCCACAGCAGCAAAAAAAAAAAAAAAAAAAAAAAAAAAAAAAACCCAAAGCTTGGATCGACGGAAAAACCCACGACAAGGAAGGCAGCGGCAGCATCGATGATGAAACCCAGAGAAACCCAGAGCTTGGATCGACGATGAAACCCAATGGCGGCTTGGGGCTTGGGTCGGCTTGGGTTGGTGACGTTGAGGCCGGCGGAGGCGTGAGTCGAAGACGTTGAGAGAGAGAGGCACAGACTGGGCGATGGGGCTTGGGGAGATCGGCGATGGGGCTTGGGGTGGGTCGGCGGAACTGATCGACAATGAGGGAGCTGGCCGGCGAGTTGAGGGATGAGGGAGATGAGGGAGCTGGCCGGTGAGCTAGAAAGAAATTTATCAGATGGGAGCTTGAGAGTGATGAGATAGAGGACGGTGAGATTAAGAATAAAAGAATGAAAAAAAATAAACAACCCAATATTATTTTAATCCAGGGGCTGAATAAATTTTTTTTTTTATTTTTAGATGATTGCTACAGTGCACATCTATCTATAGATGTGCACTGTAGCAGTTCAGCTAAAAATTATTGCTATACCTCCATTGCTGCATGACCCTTTTTAATATTTTGGTGGAGCTAAAATAACATTATAACTATTTAACTCTACTGTTACAAATGCTCTTATTAGCTTATCCTACTGGCTAGCAAGTGCTACCAACCCCGGTTTGATAGTCATTCACATCACTTATATATTAATATATTAAAAAAAAAAAAGTAAAATTTTGTAAATTTTGGTACACTTGCACATGCAGATACAGTATGACCTTATCGACTTGTCCTACTAGCCAGTGCTAGTAACCCTATCATGAGACACATCTACGTGAGAGAAGAAGGGAACATTATTTTCGGAACACTTAAGTTTGATAGTCATCCATATCACATGATACTGGTTCCGATATAACCAAGTATCCTTTCTGTATAATAGCCCCTTCATTGCCACACCATTTTGCCTTTTGTGTCTACAGAACCCACTTGGTTTAATTAATTGCATCCATGGAAACCTCAAAGCCTCATGTAGCATTACTTCCTCTCCCCGGAATGGGCCATTTGATCCCATACCTTGGTCTCGGCAAACTCTTTGCCACTCACCACAACTTCAAAGTCAAAATCTTCCTTGTCAGCATTGATCACTCATCACAAACAGAGTCCAAAACTATCATCTCAGAAATGAGCAATGAGCTCTGCAACATTGTGCAACTCCCCCCAGTTGACATCACTAGCCTCGTTGATCCCAATGCTACAATTGGTGTAAGGCTCCCAGTAACGATGCGGGAAATCGTGCCAGCCTTTCGGTCATCAATAGCTACAATGAAGCCATGTCCAACCGTTCTCATCACTGACATTTTTGGAACCGATGCTTTCTCAGTCGCAGATGAGTTTGACATGTTAAAGTACGTTTTCGTTTCCCCACATGCATGGTTCCTTGCATTGACTATATACACTCCAATACTGGATAAGGAGGTGAAGGGTGAGTATGTTCACCAAAAAGAGCCACTGAAGATTCCAGGTTGTGCTTCTGTTCGTGTTGAGGATTTGTTTGATCCTTTATTGGATCGGACTAATCAACAATATGATGAGTATATGCGTGCAGGGATTAGGCTGAGAATGAGTGATGGGGTTTTGGTGAACTCTTGGGAGGAGCTTCAGCCTAGTACATTTGCGGCTTTGAGAGATGATAAACTACTTGGTTGTGTACTAAAGAGTCCAGTGTACCCAGTTGGTCCAGTTGTAACACAATCAGATGACTCGTCCAAGAGTGGCTTGCTGTTTGATTGGCTAAACAAGCAACCAAATGATTCTGTGGTGTATGTGTCATTTGGGAGTGGTGCAACACTATCACACGAGCAAATGACTGAGCTAGCTTTTGGGCTGGAGTTGAGCAAGCAGAGGTTTGTATGGGTGGTACGCGCACCCACTGAGAAATCTGGGGATAAGGCATATTTGAAGGGGAGGAGTGGTGATGAAAATCATGACCAATTTGGGTACTTACCCAAAGGGTTCATGTCAAGGATCCAAAATGTTGGATTTGTGATCTCAGATTGGGTTTCACAAGTGGACATCTTGAGCCACCCTTCTATTGGAGCGTTTATATCTCATTGTGGATGGAATTCAACACTGGAGAGTATTTTGAATGGTGTCCCTATAATTGCATTTCCACTCTTTGCAGAGCAAAAGATGAATGCTACGATGCTTACAGAGGAATTTGGCATGGCAGTCCGATTGGAGGTTTTGCCATCAAACAAAGTGGTGGGAAGGGAGGAGATACAAAATAAGGTGAGGAAGATCATGGTAGACAAAGAAGGGCATGGAATAAGGGATAGGGTTAATGAACTGAAATATAGTGCTGAGAAAGCTCTGTGCAAAGGTGGTTCCTCCTACAGGGCACTGTCTGAATTGGCAAAAAGCTTTGAGGCCCGCATGCAACTCCAGAATGAATAAGAAAGCTCCATTACCCATAACGCATGAGTGATCATGCTTTTTAGGATTAGGATAAGATATGGTGTATCATTTGTCAATGTTTAAAGTTTCTCTCGAAGTGCCAAGGTCTTTGTAGTCAACTGGCATATTATTATGGTGTTGCCAATTGAAATATTGGTGTTGGTAATAGAAATATTTACATTTCAAATCTCTCTCATCCCCGATTATTGAATTATTCAAAAAAAAAAAAAAAAGTTTTTGTTACTATACGCATTAAACAAGATACATGACCTAACACTTAGTGAGATACAAGACTCACACATGATCATTTTAAGATAAATATTTGTTTGGGATCTATTTATTTTATTGAAACTAAAATTTTTTTGCTGAAAATACTGTAGATAAAAATAAAAATTAGTTGAAATAGTACAGTGTGACGTATGAGTAGTATCAAAAAGTGCAGTTGAGCTCATGAATAGTAGCAAAAATAAGTTAAATAATAAAATAAGCTTGCTTTTTAATTTAGAACCAAACATACATTGGATAGGAATTATTTTCCTGACGTTTTACGTTTTTTTTTTTTTTTTTGATGCACGCGTTTCAATTTTTAGAAGATAAAGTGCATTGTTTATGTACTATTTACGGGACTCACAACCACTCTATTTAGAAAAAAAAAAAATTAAAAATAGGTTTCACGGTACTATTCACACATTTAAAAATTATTTTACTACAGTGTTTTTATTTTTTAGTTTTCAGCAAAATAAATTGTATCCAAACGGACCCTAAGTGTGCGTTTGGATTGAAATGAAAAATTAAAATTATTTTACTATTCAGCTTATTTTTACTACTATTTATGGCCTTACTACACTTTTTGACATTATTTATGAGCTACATTATACTATTTTAACTAATTTTTACCTTTAATTATAGTACTTTCAGCAATAGTTTTTCAATTTCAGCAAAATAAGCTGTATCCAAACAAACCCTAAGTGTCACATCTGCATTGCGATGAATTTGCACAAAAGCATTAAACGCAATTCTAACCCTTTTTTAATATTTTATTTATTTAAGGATTGCTTCTTTTTTTTCTTTTATTTTTTGGAGAAAATATTAAGGATTGCTTTATGACACATTCTGCTAATTTTTAATGGCATTTAACAATGTAACACCCACGAAAAAAGAATTAACGAAAAGGATTGTCCAACCTTAAAAGATTATAGCTTGTGAACAAATAAACCCAAATGAGGAGGGACGTTTTTTGCAATAATTAAGATGTGGAATTTGTATTAGGGTTAATTTTGATAGTCCAATGCTTAGAAGAAAAAGGTAGTCAAATAAAATGATATCAAAAGGGAAATCTCAATTTAAAATACTATATAAGTATATATGGTATCCTAATTAATATGATAACTTCACTGTGGGGTCCAGTAATCGGCGGGCCAGGCCCGTTTGCTGAGGAAGGGTCCAAAGGCCCAAGCCTAAAAAGGTCATGGCCAGAGTTCAAGAATAGTGTGGCCCAATTGGCCCGGAGAAGCAGCCGAGGACAGTGCAGTCCTCGGCTGACCCAAGAAAAAGGGCAGAAAGGTAAAAGGGCGTGCTCAAAGGGGAAATCTAAAATATCTAAGAGAGGCTCCCTTTGCCACCATCCCCATGCATATCTTTGCGCCTAACAGAGCCTTATCCATTAACTTTATCAACAACTCTCAATGACTTAGGTCTGAGACTGATGGGACAAGTATCAGTCTCAGAAGGGGTCGACCCTACACGTGGACGAAGGAAATTGAACGCATGCGAGTATAAAAGAAAAAATATGTAACCTAAAAGGGAGGCTCCTCCAGTCCCACTAAAAGGAAAAAGGGCTTTAGAGGCAGATATATTGGAACCATGCATAAATATCTTAACAAAAAAACACAGCCGGGTAAACATGGCTTAGCCTTTCGATCCCACTCTCTACAAATGATATTGTACGGGCCCATTTACGTGCGAACCCAACTCAACTGCGGTTTAACGCAAATCGTGTGCCTACATTCACAATTAGGTTGTTGAACTTTCTAAAAAAAATTGATTGATGAACTTTTCTTGTATTAGGATTGTAGGACAATTCTCATTCTAAACTATCAATTAATCTATTTGTTTGGAAATAGAGTAAGTTTATTTATAATAAAGATTTAATTTTCATGAATTTAAAAGTTTACATTGCTTTCTAAAAAATATAAATAAAAGGGTTTACATTTTACGTCATTATTTCAAATTTTATCATGTTCCATAAAATATGATATAGAGAATATGTAATTTTTATCGTGGAGCAACTTTTGTTAATGTTGTACCCTTCAATATATTTATAATAGATGTATTTTTTGACAACTCGACTGATGGATCATATTCTACCATTTTCAAAATATCAAAATAATAAGAGATTAATGATTTTCTCGTTTAGAAAAATGTTGAAAATCAAGATTTGATATATTATATAGCAAACAGCATTTTGATCAATTTGTAAATTTGACATATATATTAAGAAAGAAGAGAGCATGTAATCGAACACCAAGATTTGCAAAATAGCAATTCTCTTAAATAATGATTTATAAACAATTGCACTAAAAACACTCCTTAATAGAACCCTTTTTAATTATTAATTAATTCCGACATGCCAAGATTTTTATTTGTTGATTATATATATATATATATATATATTAATATGTATAGGGAGTAAAGTGCAACGAACCTTGTGAAGTTGTTTGGCTCACCAGAAAGCACCCAAACCCAACCCCAAAGGACTAATATATTTATTATATATGACTATTATTGGTCATCATACGGCTACCTCAACATGGTCCCCACCCACCCAAAAAATAATTTTAATTTCCATCGAAAAGATAGAAACACGACAACCAACCCTATCCTCCATCCCCAGATTTAACGACGTCAACCTCGTAATTGGTGCCAGACATCGACAGCTAAGCAAAACCCCAAATTACAAACAAAACACCAAACTAACACCGTCGTAACGGCAAACCAGGTCGCCCCACCAATATAATAACACACCATTTCTAAGAGCATCCACAGCAGATGTTGTAAAAAAAATGCTATTTTGCCACACCAAACACCTACTTTATTATTTTACCACATCATTTTACAATATCGCATTTATCAGATGTTTTATCCTTCAATTTTATATATTAAAATAATATTTTCTACACATTAAAATAATATTTTATACACATTAAAATAATATATCTAACACAATAAATAACAACCACAACACTACTGCCGTCGTCATCGCCGCCGCCGCCTCTGCCGCCGCAGCCACAATCTATTGCAAAACAAAAAACAGATCAACTCAAACCCAGAAAACACCCCGATCAACTCAAACCCAGAAAACACCCCGATCAACTCAAACCAAACCCATAGAAAACACTCCGATCAACTCAAACCCACTAGCACCGGCGACCCACGATCAAGATCTCACCTCACCTCAACGTCGATGCCCACGATCGTGACGAACACACCGATCTCACCTCAACGTTGATGCCCACGTCGATTCCGATCGATGATGACGATGACGATGCTCGGAGAGATCGGCGATGACGATGCAAAATGCAACCGGTGAGAGATCGGCGATGAAGGATCGGCGATGACGATTGGCGATGATGGATCGGCGATGACAGACGTGAGAGAGAAGAGAATCGGTGAGAGAGAACAGAGGTGAGAGAGGAGAGAAAATAATAAACTGAAGAGAGAGGAGAGAGAGAAGGGAATAAAAAAATATTATTCAGTATACCATTTTTGTCCGTACAGTGGCAAATATAAAATGGTACTGTTCATATGTTGTAAAAATTATGGCATTTGGAATATCTGATAAAGATGATTTTTGGTGATTGGTGTGGTAAATGTGCCAAATATTTAGCATTTGGCACATTTACCACATCTAGTGTGGATGCTCTAAGAAATATATGAACGCTTGAATTTTTGTTTGATGCTTTATGGTAAT
Organism: Quercus robur; assembly: GCF_932294415.1. Classification (NCBI taxonomy): domain Eukaryota; kingdom Viridiplantae; phylum Streptophyta; class Magnoliopsida; order Fagales; family Fagaceae; genus Quercus; species Quercus robur. Next base: position 48,940,942 of record NC_065539.1, read on the forward strand.
TCTGACGTGGCAGATAAAAATTCATAAAGAGAAAATAGTAACTTTATGTTAATCATATA